>NC_136702.1:2387391-2622391 GCF_947650265.1 Symphodus melops | reverse complement strand
GTTTTCATTTGCACATTTATAATCATGCGTGAAGGAATCAGTGAAATCTTTCAAACTAACAAACACAACGTGGAGTTCAGAGAGCAGACAGAACACTTTTCCGTCACGTTAGCAAAAACAAAACGTAAAAAAAGTATTTGAGTCAAAAATCCTAAAAAAAAAAAAAAAAAAAAAAAGAGAAAGGTCCAGAGCTCTTCTGACAGGCAGCTGTGATTTGGGTTCTGTGTTTGCATTCAGAGTTCTCACGGAGGACGGAGCCGTCGCCCTCAGACCCTCCGTCAGATATCTGAGAAAAAGCTCTTTTCTGCAGACTCTGCACATTTTTCAGCCCAGTCAGTTTGTACGGGTCATTCTTTGCATCTTCTCCTCTCAGAGAGCAAAAGAAAGGATAAAAAAAAAAAAAGTTCAGTCTTACTCGTCTGTCTTTTACATCCTCATTTTATTTGAACATTTTCTTATTATTCTTGTGCAAACGCATGAAGAAAAACAGGCTGGTGTTTAAAAATGGATCCCATTTATCAGCTCTTTATCTGACCCCTCGCATGATCTTATTTTTCTATTATTATTTTTTTTCCGAAGCAGAAACCAGAGTTGCAAATATCGATCGACTTCTCCGTCCGACCTCTGTGAAAAGCTCTTTGAGGGCGTATAAAGCTTAATTATATAACTCTATATGTGGAAACAGTTACTCTCCATTCGCTTCCAACCTGTTGTATCATCGCTCTTTTTCCAAGCTGTTGTGGATTGTTAAACAGAAAATCCACAGAGACATCCAAGAAGAGAAAAAAGGAAAAAAAAAAAAAATCTTTTCCCAGCACAGGTTTCAGTTTGCCAGCAGTTTGTGAGGCCTCGAGTGAGACGTTTAAGACGGCGAGGAAAGGTGGAAGATCGCCCTCCTTCCTGTTTTTCAGCTCTCTGCGTTCTTCTGTCATCGCGTTAAAAAAGCTACCTGGCAGCCAGATGTGGAGCTGCTGCTGTCTGTAATCACGTGTGTGCTTCGGCTCTGTCACCATGTCATCTTAGCCTGGAGCACACACACACACACACACACACACACAGTTATATTACATTCATAAATCTCGTGAAGAGTCCCTGCTCGTTGTCTGAGGTGGTAAATCGCTCTCTTGTGGGATGTTGAAGAGATTTTCTGATGGTTTCCTTTAAGTGCTTGGCCAGTGATTTCTTATAAAGGGTAATTCCACTGTTTTGAAACTTTGCTTTTTTTAAATAGTCGACCTTTTTGATAAGGCGAAGTCTGTAGATTTGGTCGAAGGATTTGGAGCCTTTCACAAGCCGTCGTTTTGACTCAAACATACAGAGGCCAGTTTAAGATTTTTTTTTAAAAAAGTGTTGGAAAAAGATCCACATCATTGTGATTAGATTAAAAATGGTCTTTAAAAAAAAGTCCTGTGTCAGGCTAATCAACATGTTTCTTGTTAAAATAGAAACAAAAACCCTCCAGCTAAATGAATCCATCTGTAAAAGAACTGAAAGCTCCTGTGAGGAGACACACTGATATTATTATTATTATTAATAATAATAATAATAATACATTTGATTTAAAACAGTATAAAAGTCAACCAATTAAAATCAGGCAGAGTTCAGAACCTGAGCAGAAAACAAGATCAGTGTTTTTTAAAGAAAATATTATTGATGCATCTTAATGAGCTTCAGGTCAAACAAAGGTTGACTCTTCATGACTTGCATGATAAGACTTTAGACTTTATTGTCCCCGTTCCTGCCTCTTTGTCTGCTAACATTACAGACCATGCTCATCGCTATGTTTACAAAAAGCAGGTGACAGAACTTATTTATTGCTTTAATAAAAGGACCCAGCGTGATCCGTCATAACGGGGCAAGAAAAGAAAAACAGACAAATCTTTCTCGTTTTGTCTGGAGGGTTGCAGCACCAACATCAACTTCACATATCTGACTGTCGTGTGTGTTTGGAGCTGCTGCTTCTCTCACCGTCAGATGAAACTCTCACGTCTCCATCATGTTGACTTTTGAGAAAGTGAGAATCCAACGTGACCTCTGTGCATTTTAAACTCTGCTGTAATAAGAACACAGATGCACACAGTCAGAGGGGCGTCATGTGACCACATGCATTTGATCGACCTTTAACCTTTCATCAGTCGTTCTCTTTCTGTTTACACCGCTTCATAACAAATGTTCTCTTTTCTCATCTGCTGACTTCTCCGAGCGTTTTCACCTCTTCACACTCACACGCCGACATGAGGCTGCAGGAGCTCGGGATCGAACTCTAAGTCAACCGGCTCTACCACTGAGCCACAGCCGCCCCTCACTTTACAAAATAAAGCCAGGTGTCCACAGATGAGCACAGCGCTGAGCAACATTTAGTGAAGTCACAGCAGAGAGGGATTAACTTTCGGTTTTATCTGAAGATTTATTTTGAGGCTTTTTCCTTTTTATTTTTACAGGACAGTGGATAGAAGCCAGAAATCAAGAGAGAGAGGAGAAAGACATGCAGGAAAAGAGCTGCAGGTCAGATTTGAACCCGGGGCCGCTGGCTGGCCTCTGTACATGAGCCCGACCTCACCCAGTTTGTTTAGCTGAGAGGGTGAAAAGTCTCCCTGGCTTGGTTTAAAGTTCATATTTGTTTTTAAACATGAGAAGAAATTAGCGTCTGAAAAAACGCAAAAGTTAGAAATCCAGATGTTCAAATTTTCTTTTCTTCAAACGCGTGCAGCAGATGAGAAATCTCTGCGCTCGACTAAACACGAGGAGCCAGAAAACTCCTTTTTAAATGTGTCCAAACACGTTTTCTAATTCTGAGTTTGTTTTGTGTTTTTTTTCTCGCTGCAGACAGCGGCCACAGCAGCAGCAGCACTAAAGGAGAGCGTCTGAGCGCCAAGATGAGGTCACTTCCTGGTTCGAATGAGCCCTACGAGGCGAGCAGCCCGAAAGAGATCGGTAAGAAAAGGAAAGCCATTCTTTTATCCTGATATATCACCTGCCCGATTCTCTGAACATCACGTCCTCTCTCTCCTCGTACAGACGCGTCTTACGTGGACCCTCTGGGGCCTCACATGGAGAGACCGAAGACGGGCGCCAAGAAACGCCTGGAGGACGACGACTTCGCAGACGAAGAGCTGGGAGACGACCTGCTGCCCGAGTAGCTGCTCCCAGAAGGACGAGACTCTTCGACAAAACGAAGCCCAGATGTTCCAGAATGTAGACTTTATATTTCACCGGTACTGATGAGAGGAGGAGTTTGACTTAAAGCTGAACATCTTTGATTGTAATTCTGAGGCTTATTGGCCAAAGAATTCCTGCATCCATGCATTCAAAAAAAACAAAAAGCTGTTTGCATCTCCGTCGGTTCTGTTTCAGCTCAGTCCTCCTGCAGAAAACATTTTTAAACTCAAACACTGACAGTTCAAGTTTTCAGCCTGCACTTTGAGCTGAAGGTGATTACAAACATATTGGATGAAGTGTTTATAAAATTCCAGAGCTTTTTGGTCACGCACGTTTCCTCCCACGAGTACGAGTTGTTCACCGCTCACCCGATACGCCTGTGAAACACACACCCCACACACACACACACACACACACACACACACACAAAATCCAGTGATGGGGCGCAGAGCCAAAACAATGACAAATGTATCACTGTCCTGATCACTTCGAGTGCACCATACGTTTCCATGTGTGAGCGTGGGAACCTTCTGGAAAATGCATCAACATGGAGACAGCGAACCCAGCGAGTTTTATACTTGTGCTTAATCTGAAGAAGGTGGAAGTGTAGTATTTATTTTTCTAGCTTGTTGCTTTCTTGTTGTACATTATAAAATAAAAATATTTCAATATTTGACATGTTGAACTCAAACTCGAGCAGCGTCATTGTCAGCTACTGAAAGGAGGCGTTTGCACGTGTTGGACGAGGGACAAAAACTTTTTTTTTTTTTTTTTAATTCTAATAATTTGGTGACTGAGGATGTGTGGGATGTTTTCCTTTCAGTGTGAAAGTATATAAAGAGACAATCTGAGTTATGAAGGTGAAGTCTCTCCAGGCAAAGCAGCAGATAAAAGTGAAGATTTATTTGAAGGAAAACTGAAGTAAATTACTTTTTTTTTTAACTGGTCTCTGATACGCATGATAACATTTAAAGCCCTGGTGCATAAATCCTGCTGACATAAATAAGTAACAGGAAGGAATGAAGTCACACATGTGTACTTAAAACAATGATTTGCATCTGTTTGTGGTGGTTTGACCTCAGAGTTAACATTCAAACCAGAGCAGTTCGTCAGAGCTGGATCCACTTTATGTTTTAGTCAAGCAGACTCTGGTGCGCAGCCAGGATCCAGCAGGCACACAGTCTGGACTTCCCACTCTGCTGTCATGGACACTGCGCCCTGTTATCAGAGAGGTTTAAGACGGAACTTCCTGTGTGAGCACTTCAGTTTGATTTAAGACCCGCTCTCAGTGGGGGATCATGCCGTTCCTGCGCGCGCAAGCATTTCCAGCGGATTTTACGCACACGTCGCTGGAGAAAAGCAACAGGAAATGTTTATTTTTTATTTTTTAAAATATCTTTCTCACCCTAAATAAAATGGTGATTTAAGCTGCTGCTGGATCATATTTTTAGTTTCTGAGTCAATTATTGCTGCTGGCGACACTGGGGACGTGTGATGCCAAAATGTTTCCGCAGTTCGGTTGGCGCAGCGCCTGTGATTCGGGTTTAAAGCCACGACTGTGGACTGCACGCCTGCCTCTCCTTTTCCTACGCCCCCAACATTTCACTGGATGTTAACGGAGGAGAGTAGCCTTTAATGATAAAGGATTATCTCAGTAATAATCTTTGTTGAAGGAGGATCACTGGCGCACTGTGGCTTTTTTGTAGCGTTATTGGGACATCAGAGTTCTTAGAAGCGCAATGGAGCCACATCGCCTCCGTGTCCTGCTGCTGCTGCTGCTGCACCTGGTCGGGCTCCTGCTGGGCTCGCCTGTCGGGGCTGCACGGATACGAAAAAAAGCCACCAGGACCCGGTCCTGCCTGGACCTGCCGGAGGAGATCCTGGAGCAGATGTTCGGTCGACTCTCCATTGGAGTGATGAGCGCTTTTCACCACGCGCTGCAGCTGGAGCCGCAGGATAGACTCAACCTCACGTGCCCGACCTCCGCGCGGTCCCCCAACAGCAGCAAGACCCGCCTCCCGGTCAACCTGCTCAGCATCTCCCCCTGGGCCTACAGGTGAGAGCAGGTGGAACTCAGAACCTCATGCCTTTACAAATTAATTCCTACAATACTTTAATATTTAATCCTGACTTATCCTTAATACTTTCTGGTGTGTCACAGATCTAATCTTCCTTTAGTCTGCAGAACTTTTTATCTATGAATACAAACATGGGGTGTAACATCTTAACCGTGCACTGAAAAAAGACATCTGGAAACATCTGGAGTTTTGGCTAATTTGAAGCGGGAATAAGTTGTACCACACATCTGTCTTCCTGCAGAAGTATTTAATAGCTACAGTAAAAACTTTGGTATTTAGGTTACAAATAGAAAGACACTGTGTTTGATATTTATTAAGTTTGCATTCTCAATTCTTTCTCAGTCGGGGAATCATTGCAAAGGAGAACCAGACTCTTTGTCAAATAAGGGCGGGCTGGTAAAACATTTCAGGGGTCCCAGCAGATCCACATCAGGCAGATGGACCTGCAGTTGCTCCTCCTGCTGCTTCTAGTTTGAAATCACAGACTGAGGACTGCAGAAAAAGAGGACGAAATGTAGCTCAGCGTCTGAAGTTAAAGGTGTGCAAACTGAAGGTGGTTGAGTTAAAACAGAAAGTGAAAAAGTACAAGGATAGAAAAAACAGAAGTAAACACTAATTCTGCAAAGTCAAATGTAGCTGTATCGTTGTGTTGTATTCCCAGGCTCTCCTACGACCCGTCCAGGTATCCCCGGTACATCCCCGAGGCGTACTGTCTGTGTAAGGGCTGCCTGCTGGGAGCGTACGGCGAGGAGAGCGAGCACTACCGCAGCACTCCGGTCTACGCTCCGTCCGTCATCCTGAAGAGGACGGGCTCCTGTCTGGGAGGAAGACACTCGTACACAGAGATCTACGTGTCCATCGCGGTGGGATGCACCTGTGTGCCGCTGCTGGAGAAGGACAGGGACGGACACAAGAGCAACCAGAGTCTGGAGAGAGTGGAGAACAAAACCGGCCGAAGGCGCCTCGTCTCGGTGAGGAAGAAAGTATGAAGGAAGCTGACTGAGGTGCTCCACATTATTTATTCTCTTTAACAGATGCACATTTGTTGGACTCTTTCTCTAACCTGGAGAAAGAGAAACACACTGACATTTGGACCAATCAAACCCAAACCATGTGGACAACAAAACTGGGAATTAATTGATGTCATCTGGTGGACAAACGTGCCCTCGTAAAGCCAACAAATAAGCGGAACACAAATCCATATTCAATCATAAAAATGATCCACACTGCCACCTACTGACAGAAAGAGCAACTTTCTCTGTTGCTTCCTTTTCTTCCCATTACATGAGATCCGTTCTCTATCAACTGAGCTGAACCAGAACCTTTAAATTCTTTTTGACATGCATTCATGTGGCTCCTTTTCATTGTCATCATTAAATCGTTTTCCTTCTGTCCTCTGATTCTCTTTTTGTTCCTCGTGTCAACGTTCATGTGGCCTCTCTGTTTGTTTGTTTGTTTGTTTGGAAAGCTGGATTGTGATGGCAAATGTTTAAATATTTGGTTTAAAGGTCAGGTGGACATGATTCTTGAAAATGTCCACGGGTAAAACAAAATTAAAAAAATATCTTGAACTGCTTCTGCAGGGTTTTAATTTCAACAAAAACATCAAACAAAATCAGCTCCACGTAAAAACTGAAACCCTGAAAGAAAAACAACGAAAGTCCCCGAGTGACACTTCAAGTCATAAAAAGACTGATTTGTTAAAGAGCTTTTACATTAAACCACATCAGGCCAGGGCTGCATGGGTATTACATAACAAAACACTGGATCCTACATTTCCCATAATGCAACCCCCCCCCCCCCCCCCCCCCCCCCCGAGTCCTTTTGTCACTTCTTGTGAATCATTTTGCAAAACTTCCAGCCAGAGGTTTTAAAAGGAAGCAGAACAAAGTTTAACTCCGCAGTGTCCGAACTTAAATCGACATCACCTCGATGACATCACCTCGATGACATCACCTCGATGACATCATCATGGAGTCAACTGTGGTCACGCCCTCGCTCCATCAGGCTCTCAGTTCTGCTCCTCAGCAGGACAGCAGGTGAGACGGATAGTTGACGAAACAGCGGAACTCGTTGGACAAGTTTCTGTTGTGCTTCGGGAGGAAGCTGCACTTTTTGACGTCCAGGAGCTCCTCGGCGAATTTCTCCATGATCGCTCCTGCAGAACGGAAAATAATGATCATTTAAAGCACCAATCTGTTTGAAGTGACCTTAATATAACATCAGCAGCCCCTCCCCCTCTCACCTGTGCACAGCAGCACTTTGCCTTTGCTCAGGTATTTGACGGTTTGGGCCACTTTGCTCAGACACTCCTCGGACAGGTACGGCGGGTCGGCGAGGACGATATCGAAGCTCCCAGGAGCCACGTGTGCCGGGAGAGACAGCGGCTCGTTGTAGTCGTAGAAGATGAAGTCGTCCCCGTAGGCGGCGAAGCGGCGGTCGTACTCCAACACGACGGCGGACACGCGGTCGGCTCCGTCCACCACGCCCTGCTTTAACTTCTGGTACGCGCTGGGGGCGCTCACACACGCTACCCTGAGAGGAAAACCTTCAACACTCAGAAACATGTTGAAGGATGAAGCTTTGTGTGTGTGTGTGTGTGTGTGTGTGTGTGTGTGTGTGTGTGTGTGTGTGTGTGTGTGTGTGTGTGTGTTTACCTGCCTCCCTCTCCGGCTTCACGCACGACCTCCTCGGCTAGTTTAGTCGCCGTCTCATCACTGTACCAGAACTGACTCATCCGCTGGTGGAAAGACGGATGCACACAGAGATCAGTGACGCTGTGAATTTACACGTGTGTGAGTTTTCTAGACAAAAACAATGATGACAAAAATAAAATAAAAAAAATCTACTTTTCAGAGCACAGAACAGAAAAAGGGCAGCGTGCTGTGTTTCTGTCTCGTGTAAACTCACCCAGTCCTCCTCCACTGCTCCCACAGCGAACTGGTCTGCCGGTGTGGCGTTCTGATCCTGAGCCGTGGTCTCCTTGTAAAACTCCTGCAGGGCGGCCAGAGTGTGAGCGGACAGAGTGGGGACGTCGTCGTCATCGCTGTCACTCATGGCTGACAGGAGAACTGCCGACCTTCACAGTCTGAGAGCAGATGGTTTTTATTTATGGGGGGAAAAAAACCTAAAACAAAAGACAAACATTGTTATTGAGGTTTTTTACAGATTTTATGAGATGCATAATAAAAGTTTTGTGCGTTGTGAAACTGCCTTAAAAGTTTGAGAATCCAGAAACATTCAATGCTCAGTCTACTGTCAGCAATAAACATACTAATAATGATGTAGTTTATGATTTTACTGTGACCTTGTTATTGATGTATTATGTTTTATTAGTGTGTTTAAGGAATAAATAAAACACTATTTTTACACATTCATATTAACATGTAAACATAAAGCTGCAGATCTCCTCACACTGTCCATGTTGGGGGGTTTTTTTGTTCATCTTTTTCACGTTTATAAATCTGTTTGTTTTTAGTCATGAACCCTCCGAGAACATAATCAGACATACTCCAAGAGAAACAGAAAACATCTTTCTCACGTTACCACTATTCATTTATTAACTTGAAAAAAAATCGTACACTCCTGTTTGAATAAACCAGAGATGTTTCCAACCAGAGACTTTGAAAACTAGCAGCGGATCTTTGATGAGTCTGCCTCCACTCACTACAAACACGAGTAAACATGTCCAGTGAATTAAAGAGAAGAAACGAAGAGAGAGAAGGTTGGTATACCTGATAAAGAAGCGGAGAGCTTCACTGCTGCTGCTGCGTGAACACGTGAGAAGTCGCGTGTTGATGACGTAATTACAGAACTACGATTTTCATTTTTCAAATAATTTCTTTGATTTATTTTCATGTTTTGATAGTCACCAAATATCGTTTATTTATATAAAGTCTATAACGGAATCTAATATAACTTAAAAAAAGAAATCCTAACATGTAATTGTCGAAGATTTGAGCCATTCAAGACTAAGTTAAAACCATGTATATATTTGTACATCTATTCATAATTGTAGGTATTAATAGTTATTTGTCTTAATACAGTGAAACATGTCTAAGAAGCTTTCTGAACCGTCTCTCTCATAAAAGAAACTTTATTAAAGGTAAATAATTAAATCTGTAATCAAGCTTTAACCTTTTAGTCTCATGTGGATTTTGACACCAGTGTACGTTGAAGTTTATTTGGTCTCAATCCTTGGAGTTGGAGTCTTATTTTTTGCCTCTTTTAATGTGAAAATTCCTGATAAAAAAACAAAGTTTTATTCATTATTAAAGAAGATTTCAGCTTGACGGACACGTGAAAGAAAACTGAGGCCAGATCTTTTTATACAATAACTTTATGTACACTTTTACACTTCATTAACAAAACAGCCTTTCTACAATAACCAGTATAGTGCTGTGAATGTGAAGACTCCTCCGACGAGTGGCTCTGCTCCTTTTCATTTGGTTTGTTATTGCTGTCTCTGCTTCAATCCAGTGTGTGTTGAGAAGAGAAACGGTGGATGTGCTGCTGTAGAAAAATACTACTGAAATTAATCTGCTAAACTCCAGGAGGCCCGATTCTCCTGATCCCGAGTGGAGGGAGGGAGGGAGGGAGGGAGGGAGGGAGGGAGGCAACATCATACTATCCAAAAAAATGAGAGCAAAAATATCAAACCGCAAGAAAAAAAAAAGTCAACACAGAGAAGTTGCTCCCTCTTTAGCTGAATTCATTCAAAGGTGAACTCCTGCTGTCTACAGGCATATAAAAACAGCTTCTGTTGCTATGAACATTCATTTCTCTTCTGATTTGAAAACTGTATATTTATATATATGTACATCCTCTTAATGAAACATAATCTGATTTTGGTTTTCCCGTCATCGCCCTCCTGCGCTGTGCGGATCAGCAACCCCCCAAAGACAGCCAGAAGTTTCTCCCGTGTGTGTCGGTGTGCATTTGAATTTAATGTGTGTGTGTGTGTGCGTGTGTGTGTGTGTGTGTGTGTGTGTGTGTGTGTGTGTGTGTGTGTGTGTGTGTGTGTGTGTGTGCGCACACTTTATTCTTGGCGTAGGACAGGCACAGTCGTTGTGTGTTGTCAGTTAACGTATGGCATGTTTCACATACACACACACTGAGCAATCAGCAAAACAAAGGCACTCTGGGAAGGATTTGGAGCAAACGTGTGTGTGTGTGTGTGTGTGTGTGTGTGTGTGTGTGTGTGTGTGAGCGTGAGTGGAAACTGTTAAAATGAAACTTGTTCAATTCAGGACATTAACGGAAACTCTAATACCGGTACCTTAAAACCTCACACTCTTTGAGTTAAAAAAAACAAAACATTTCCTGTTAACCCTCACATCCCTGTGTCTGTGTGTGTGTGTGTGTGTGTGTGTGTGTGTGTGTGTGTGTGTGTGTGTGCGCGTGTGTGGCAGCCTCCAGGTGAACGAGGCAGCAGCAAAAAGGGGCGGAGTCTGTGTGGAGGAAACACATCAGCTGCTGCTCCGCTCCTCGGCTGGTCATGATGGTCAGTGCTTCATTGTTTCAGTCATCCAGTCTGCTATGCAGTTCAGTCTCCATGGTTACCACATCATCATCATCATCATCGTCATCTTTAAGGCTGTCAATCATGCCGGAGGGCGGGGCCAACGGGTGGGCTAAAACTAAAACAGAAACCCAGGGAGGATAAAACATTCCGGTGTGAGATGATTCCCCCGCAGCGCAGGCAGAGAGACGAAGAGTTCCTCCGTGGCGTCGAGCCCTCTCGTCTTCTACCCAGAGTTCTCAGGGGTTGAAGCGGAGGGGGAGGGGTCGTCCTTGATTGGTTGCATTTTTAAAACGATGATTTGAGGCGACGTCGGTTTCCAGTGGTTATTTCACGCAGAGCAGGCCGCCCACATTGGCCACGAACTCCTCAAGGCTCTTGAGGAAGGCGACCTTCTGCTTGCGGTCCATGGTGGGCGGCGTGCTGCTCGCCGTCAGCTTGTTGAAGGCGTCGGCCAGCCGCTGGTAGATGACGGCGTCTCTCTGCGTCGAGAGCAGAGTCTCCACCAGCTCAGAGTACTCGGCCTGAAGGAAACAAACTCAAGTCAGAGGTCATCACAGAACCATCTTCCCGTGTGTCACAGCGCTGCGCAACAAACATGCAGTGACACTGATTGACCACTAGGGGGCAATGTCCAATATAATATTTATTTTTTACTGTGTCTTGCAGTTTTTTCTCCTTCATTTTGATGTGCAAAAACTTGAAAAAGTAAATTCATGCGTCTCTCTAAATGAGACCGGCCTTTATTTGTCAAAATGTGCCGCAGCATCAGACTCCAGGCAGCGGAGCCGTACACTGGGAAGGACTTTCGTTTGAAGATTTATAGTACATCCAGCATGACTTTGTTTGAAGTCAAAAATTCATTTAAAAACTAAATTTATGTAAAAAAAAAAAAAGAAGCAATTTCTGCAGGTTAGATTCAAACCCGAGCTGCACAGCCTCAGTACATGAGGTGTGACCTCACCGCTAGGCCGTCTGCACCCAGATTTATGAATCTCATTTGAGTGTTTTCTCACTGGACATGACAGATTTGTATCTTCTGTTCTCACCTGATGCAGGCATACAAGTGTGTAGAGAGCTTCTCCTGCTGCCACCGTCATCTCAGTGTTGTGTTTCTGCAGGACCAGCATGTCAAACACCAGCTGGAGGCACAAACAAGGAAGAGGGAGCATCATTAATAAACAGCCTCAAATGTCTGTTCAGTGAATAAAAGCTTCAGCCAAGCGTGTGTGTGTGTGTGTGTGTGTGTGTGTGTGTGTGTGTTTGCACCTTGAGGAAGTGACGAGTGGCGATGAAGAGAGGCGTGTCCTTCTCCTGGTTTTTAGCGCACTGCTCGGCCAGAGGAGACAACGCCTCCAAGCACAGCTGGCTGATCTCTGAACTCATCCTGAGCGCACGCGTTAAGGACAAACAAAGAAACAGGACAAAGAAATCTAGCGAACTATCGTTAAAGCGCCTGCGACTTCGTGCAGGATGCTTCATCTTTAAGATGTTAAAGCAGCTCAGAAATAATCCCAGAACATGACTGAACATGGCGACTTTCAGAGCGGATCCTAGGATTGAGCCGAGTGTGGATGTCGCCCTCCCGCGACGCCGAGCGTGAAACGTGGAAAAGACACTTGACGGATGTTGCTGATGTGTACGTTGCGGGATAAATAGCTAATAACACTCCCGTTACAACGGGGCAATCGGAAACTTTGTCGACTAAAAGCGTTTAAAGAAGAGCAGAAACTGAATCAGCAGAGAGGCAACACGCAGGCACGGTGAGGATACGAGGTCATTCCCAGCTCCAGAGAGAACATGAGGCTTTTGAAGAGGTCTTCAGGCAGCTGTGGGATTTTTTCTGGGAAGATCTCACAGATGAAGGTGATGAGCTTGTAGTACTGGTTACACAGAGACGGGAACTACGAGAAGAGAAAAAAAACAACAACTTGTCATCACAGTGACTCCAGCTGGATAAGTTAGCAGAAGGGAAACGTCTGGCTCAGGTTGAATATTAAACGTCTGCGTTCTGCAGTCCCACCTTGAGCAGGTCCTGAGACATGAGAGGAAGAACGATGTTGACACCGTACAGGACGACATCTGCTGCGGATACCGTCCGATTAGACGCCGGCGTTCCCTGGTCCTGGTTCCGAAACACCTCGTCTTTAAAAAAAACACGACATGAACAACGAGTGAGGGAGCGATCTTCCACCGCAGCTCGACTTAACGCGGGGGAAAAAACAGTCAGCGAGCTCACCGGTGTCGCTGAAGTCGATGAACTCCTTGGAGAGCAGGTTGGTGAGCAGCTCCATGATGAGCAGCAGGTCCTGGTACTGGTCCTCCTCGGCCGCCGAGTCGCTCCTCTTTCTGCTCAGGTTGTTTTTGGAGTAAACCTGCAGCAGCGTCAGACACGCCTCGTACAGCTTCATGGACTTGATCTGCAGGAAGAGAGAGGAGAGAAGATCTCAGAGAGTCACGTGGACCTGAAGATATGAAGAAATTTTTTGCTGACAAAAACGCTGACTCATGATGCACGTCGTTCGCAGCTGTCACTCACCTCTCCCAGGTAACAGATCTGCTTGTGTGCGACTTCCACAAAAACCTCGATGATGAGGTTGATGGTCTCGGGCGTGTTGCTGTAGACCTGAGAGACAAAACCCAAACAAGGAGGTTCAATTCATTTTCGTTCAAAGATTCGAGGTTCACAAATTCAGCCAATCAAATCAGACGATTATTCAAATTAATTCTCTTTTTCGTCTTCGTGTCGTTTTATATTTGTCCTCTCGTGATCAACAACCTGCAAACCGGCACGACTCTCTCCGCTCTTACCTCCATGAGGCCGATGCAGCTGGACAGAAAGTCCATGAGAAACGAGAAGAGCGAGGCCACGTTGTCGATCTGCGTCGCCTCGGCGATGCCGCACAGCGCCTCTAACGTGGCCACGATTTCCCGTTTGACGGCTTCCTGCTGGCTGATCTGAGCGAAGTTCTCCTGGTTGATGAGGTTGAGGAAACGCTGCTGGAGCGGGTGGAGCACCTAGCAGAGAGAGAGAGAGAGAAAAAAAGAGTTTTCTTGTTAGATAAAGTCTCTTTATAAATGAACTTCCTACTACACGACATTATTTCTCGTCTATGTTCAGTGGGAGCGGCGTCCTCCTGCCGTCTGCTGCTCCATCAAACTGGGTTTTCTGAACTCAGTTATGACACATAATCAAAACAAATCCGAGCTCTTTGACTAGACGGGACAAATGCGGATTTCTCGGTGCGTTCAAGGGAAGAGGACGAATGTGGAGATGTAACAAAGGAGAGTGTTTGATCAGTTGTTGGCTCCGTCTGTCCTCTTCCTCCTCCCACAGAGCGATCCGAGCTGAGAGCAAGCAGCTGCAGGAGCAAACAGCTGCCGTCTCACTTGTACACCCCCCCCCCCTTGCAATAATTACTCTGGAGTCATTGTGGCTTTGCACCCCCGTTTACTTACTACTGTCAGCTTATTAAGAGACAGGCCTGCTGGATCACTAAAAGGATCATGTTATACACACGGGAGGAAGACTCGACGGGGAATATTATCGGCTACATCCATAATTCGTCTGCAGACATCAGACATGACGAGCTGTAGCACAATACTCTCATAAAGAGAGAGAGAGAGAGAGAGAGAGGGAGAGAGAGAGAGAGACAGAGAGAGAGACAGAGACACAGAGAGAGAGAGAGGGAGAGAGAGAGAGAGAGAGGGAGAGAGAGAGACAGAGAGAGAGACAGAGAGAGAGACAGACAGAGACAGAGAGAGAGACAGAGACACAGAGAGAGAGAGAGGGAGAGAGAGAGAGAGAGGGAGAGAGAGAGAGAGAGAGAGAGAGAGAGAGAGAGAGAGAGCGAGCGAGCTAGCTGTGTTTATCACTTATGTGTGAATACATTACAGCTTTGATTGAAAGTGTTCGGTCCACAGCTGTAATCACAAACATCTGTGTAGAAAGATGCAACAAACAATGACTTCTGGATTCATGACTAATTCACCGAGGGACTTTGGTGACTGCTGATTGGCTCACACCAGAGCCTGCGTGGCTTCTTCCTTTTCTTGGTTGATGAAATACAAACAAGAAAATTGATCACATTGGTTGTTGATTCATTTTCTTCGTCTTCATCAAGTGATCTGCACAATGTTCAAGAACATACGAGTTTATTCCTGCAAGAACTCAAATCTTAGTGTCTTGAGTGTAACCGTATCTGTAAAATTTTTTCATTCAAAATTCTTAATTAGATTTTCCCTTCATGACATCACAAAGGGCAGTAGCCCCTCCCCCAGGTGGGTGACACTCCCACATCTAGGTGTTTGTTATGCCCTCTGAGTCTGCCTTCTCACTGTAAACAATGGAGCGAGAAAGCAGCGAGTACACCCGAGCCCTTCCAGAGAGGGGGCGTGGTCAGACACAGCTCATTTACATATTTAAAGCGACAGACACAGAAACAGCCTGTTCTGATCAGGGCTGAGATAGAGGGGTTTATAGACATGATCAAATACAGGATCAGAGTGGATTTACAACAACACACTTCACACACATGTGGAAGAGGAGCTCTGACATTTAAACTGAAGAGGAGGAGAATATTTGACCTTTAAACTTTATTAGCCTACACCTTTTCCGTCTCTTAAATCCCTCGATGTTTACATTGTAAATTATATTCAACTTCAGTGAGTTTTTCAGTTGGTAGAAATTGTGAATGCTGGTTGATGGAAACATACTACTAGTTCACATTACCTCTGCCCAGTATTGCTGTTTGGTGTCGGCGTCCATGTGTGCGAAGCCCCCGAGGACCAGAGCTTTCATCAGAGTCCTCTGCACCGGGCTCGACAGCAGGTGGAGGGGCGGGCTGCGGCTGGCAAACTGCTTCGCCAGGCTCCACCAGCTCTCACACTGCACCACGATGTTCGCCCTGGACACAAAACAAGGAGGTCGGAGCTGCTGTTAGGACGTCTGATCGCACCTCCAGTGATGTGCAGAAACACGTGCACTTAAAAGACATCACCCGAAGGCGTTCAGGACAACGGTCCCAAACAGCCTTTTGAAAAAAATAAACACAAAAAATCACAGTTTGCATGTGAAGACTTCCTCTCTCCTCTCTGCTCTCACTAAGTGTGGGCTTCCACTAATCACTGTCTTACTCGCTCGTATTAATGAATCTGCACACTGTTGGGTCAACCATGCCCTTAAAGCTAAAGATTCTTTTTTTTGATGAAGATTCACAGTAAGTTACAAAGACAATCAGACAATAGCTCTTTTCATAGTGAAATTTCACGCTCATGACGAAGCTCCGCCTAAATGACGCCTTAAGAGTCTGTGATTTCCCAGAGCTGCGTGCTCTCCCTGTGTGCTCCAGGGAACCTGTCCTACACCCTGTAACACCTCCGTTACTACCCCCCCCCCCCCTCATTACACATGTACAACATTCAGACTGCAGGTGAAACTTATACTATATATAATATACAAGGCTGCGCCTGGAAAATGCAGCATAAAAAACGTTCCTCTGAGTCGAGGCAGTTTGATGATATCCCGTGGAAGTCGACGAGCGCTTCAGTTCTGAAGGTAAAATTTGTCAAATAAGAACTTACATAAAGCGTTTTATCACTTGGAGAAAACAAAAGCCTCGACTGAGTGATTAGGGAAGGAAAGTTATACATTTTTTCCGAAACGCCATAAACTAGATTACATAAAGCGATAGCCGGGTTGTGATTGGCTGGCTATTGTTCATGCTGTTATTCCAGAAGTGATCGTAATGATACCGCTGATCACTCGTCTTGTCTTCACGCTGTGCTGCAGGCGGCGGCCTGTGTTCCCGTCGCCGCTTTCTGTTTTCTAAAGCTGCTATTGTTCAATCTGTTATTGCTTCTGTCCTTCTTCATGTGTCGACATCTTTAATGTAAAGTTTGATTTACTGCACAGTCCAAACTTCTCCTGGACGACTTTTAGTTGTTGTTTCCTTTCCATGGGCGATAAAAGGTCTAAACTTTAGAGCTGAATTTATTTGATATAAATCCGGTAAAGTACTCCTTTCATACACATGCTTCAATAAAAAGTCTGTAAAATTACCTCATTCTCAAAGTTACGATGTAAAAACAGACAATAAAACATTTGAGCTGCTAGAGCTCCTTCAAGCTGAATAAACGCCGTCCTCACCTCTCCCTCCTCTCCACCAGCGTCACCAGCAGCTCCACTGTGTCGTTCGCCAGCTCCGCCTCCGAGCTCCACACGGACAGGTTGTTGATCACCTTCTCCAGAAGATATCCCACAATCCACTGGGCCCCCTCGGTGTCTGCGCCAAACGCTGTGCTGAAAGGGATGCTGATCTGAGGAGACACAGGAGGAAGGATGAGACGGGGGCGGGGAGGAGAGAGAGAGAGAGAGAAACAGAGAGACAGAGAGAGAGAGAAACAGAGAGACAGAGAGAGAGAGAGAGCAACGGAGAGAGAGAGAGAGAGAGACGCAGAGAGACAGAGACAGAGAGAGAGACAGAGAGAGAGAGAAACAGAGAGAGAGAGAGAGACACACAGAGAGACAGAGACAGAGAGAGAGAGACAGAGAGAGAGAGAGAGAGACAGAGGCAGAGAGAGAGAAACAGAGAGAGAGAGAGACACACAGAGAGAGAGAAATAGAGAGAGAGACACAGAGAGAGAGACAGAGAGAGAGAGAGACAGAGAGAGAGAGAGACACAGAGAGAGAGAGAAATAGAGAGAGAGACACAGAGAGAGAGACAGAGACAGAGAGAGAGAGAGAAATAGAGAGAGAGACAGAGACAGAGAGAGACAGAGAGAGAGAGAGAGAGAAACAGAGAGAGAGAGAGAGAGAGAGAGAGAGAGAGAGAGAGAGAGAGAGACACAGAGAGAGAGACAGAGAGAGAAACAGAGAGAGAGAGAGAGAGAGAAACAGAGAGAGAGAGACAGAGACACAGAGAGAGAGAGAGAGCCTGGTACCTGTTCGTAGAGCTTCTCGTCCACCAGCAGGTACGTCTTCGCCCAGCGTCGGAGGAACCACATGATGTCCTTCCCCATCTGCGGGCTCAGCAGCTCCGTCAGGCTCGCTCTCGTCGCTCGGGACTCGACCTCGGACGTCCGCAGCACCGCCGACAGCAACCTGAGAGCGGAGAGAGAAGAAAAGAGAGAAGATTCAGGGTGTCAAAACGTGCGATTGTAGCTCAGAAGACAAAGACAGAAATAAAAACAGAGAAATGAAATCAACAACATCAATGAAAATAAAGTAGAGTCTGCTTTTTGTTTTTACTTTAAACAAAAACACAAAAATCAAACCTTAGGCAATAATCACATTAATGACCTTTGTTGGAATGAGTGTTCTTCACAAAGTCAAATCCACATACACACACACACACACACACACACACACACACACACACACATACAGTTCATAGAGGACAGAGACAGAGGGCTTAAAGCGGCTTATGGCTCCGCCCCCTCCGGGGAGGACAGTGCACAGCTCCACATTGTTTGCAGAAAACAAAACCACGTTGACATTTATAGGGCCGGGGTCGTCCGCTGGCCGTGAGGAAACATGATGCCAGCGGCCCCTCATCTCTGCAATCCACTGTCATTGCTGTTACACACACACACACACACTAATGAACAATCTAGAAAGAACAATGACCTTCAGCAGACAATCTGGCTGGCTGCTGTGACCATCTATCGTCATTATTATCTGCACACACACACGCACGCACACACACATACTTGATTGCCTTCTAATAGTTGAGCATCCAGTGCGGCCGCCAGCTGCCCCTGAACCACACGAGGTTCAAACAGCGAAGTCACATTACTGTCGGGCCGCACATTTAATTGTTGTTGAAAAGCTCAGCTGAGAAGAGCAGCCAGAGACGCTTTGAATCCCCAACTTTCTATTTATTATCTGCTGTTGACTTGTCTTCATTAAAGAGCCGTTTTGTTTCTAACCGGGGGAAAGCTGACGGTGCACGGTCATGATTTGAGGAGAGAGGCTGTGTTTGGTTCTTCACTCAAAGCTCTCTGACCGCCCTGGACTCATGTTCCTGTCAGTTTCTGCTGCAGAGGTCAAAGTCACATCTGGTTCACTTCTCATCATGGTGTACACTGGAGAGATGGCCTTACTCTACAAATGTTTTCATGCTCATGATATATCATATATATATATATATATATATATATATATATAAGAATGAAGTTTATTAAATGAGCTGAGTTTTTTGACACTTTTTGTTTTTTGACTGTTCGCTTCTTTTCTACTTTTACTTGTTGGATCCAGCACCCGGTTAAGGATGTGTCTTGTTTATTTTTTGGGGGGGAAATAATGGATCCATCATTTCAAGATTCTCAAGTGTGCATTTTTGAGTTATGGACAATCGAATCGAAGTGTTGGGGTGCGCCCAACTGTCTTTTTTCTTTCGGCAATATTCGCCCTTGAATAGCCTCAAACACAGCAAAGAAGAGCAGACTCCTCGCAGCCATGAGTCCTTAACCCGGTACAGCAGTACAGTATACACAACATTAAAAGGTACTTGGGTCTTAATCTTCACTTCTTCTAAATGTCAGAGTCTCTGGTGTCGCTGGTTAACCTTCTGTCAGGAATCAAACAAATGAAACCCGTTTGATTCCACCTTAAAACGATCAAAAGTTCATCACGTCCACGTCCCTACCTGATGACTGAATCTGTGCGGTTGCAGCCTGGTATGGACGAGGCTTTCTCTCCCGGCGAGCCGAGGATCTGCAGCGTCGTGTTGATGTCCACCTCTGTCGAGTGTTTGATGGAAAACTCCATCACCTCCGAGGGGATCAGCGGCGTCTCTCCCTGAGGGTCGTCGGCCAGCAAATAACCTGAAGAAACGCCACAGACGGATGAACGTTTGCCTTGAACACGTCTTAGAGGTGTGGGGTTAAATCTGTTTTTTTAGAACCACAGATGTCCCAGTTTCAGTCCGAAAAACAATGAACAAATTAAAGAAACTAAAAATAGAGAGAAAAGTGGGGAAATCTACAAATAGTGCCTTTAATGATGCAGAGTCAGACAGTGTTTCATTAACGAGCAGCCACAGGAGCGGGGGGAGTTCCTCTCTTTTGTCTGGCTCAAAGTTATAGCCAGTAAAGTGGAATTAAAAGCTCTGGAAAAGTCATTAGTGAACACTATAAAACCTGCTGTTTGTTTGTGTTTGAGATCTGGCTCGACTGCTACAGTGAGTTTCCTTTCAGACGATGACCCCCCCGCCCCCCCTGAACAATCAGCACGGACGAGTCATATCAGCTCAAATCCTCGTTAACGTCTTCATTCGTTTGTTTTCAATCCTGTATTAGTCTACCGTGTTGAATTTTCAACATTTAGGCTTCCTCGTACTATTTTCACGGGCGGATGAAGACAGGCTGAGGTGACGTTTCTGCACAGCTGGACTCAGAGAGTTTCCTGTTTTGGCTGTGTTCAGTGTGTTTTGTATCGTACAAATCTCAGGTCCATGCAAACTTCCCTCAAGGAACATGTGCTGTGCAGACAACTGTGTTCAAACACAATCAAATAAATCATTAAAGATCGTTTCTCTGACCTTGAGGAAATGATATATTACCAAAGAAAAGCGAAAACGACTCCTGATGAAGTAAAAAATTCAAAAATAAGAGAATACTGCTTCCTACATCGGACCAAATCCTGAAGTTTAATATCAACACAACTCTGAGTGTTTTATGTCCATCTGCTGACCTGAGACCAGTATGAGCCAATGGATGTCCTCATAGAGGTCGTCCAGGACTTTGCGGTCCATCGATCCGGGGTCAGAGGTCGCCATGAGGTGCTGTTGGGTCCTCTGGAGTTGCCCGTGGAGTCGTGTGACTCGATCTTCTAACAGGCTGCAGAACGACGTCACGAGAGAAATGTCAACACATTTCAGAAATACTTCTAAAAATGTTGCAGCACAAAAACGATGAGAAGGCGTCCCGTGTGTTTTACCTGGTGAGCAGAGGGATACAGTGGTCAGCAGCCACACGCCCCAACATGCCGATGCTCGACAGCTGGTCAGAGAAGAGCTCTCTGTCGTCTTCCTGCAGCTCGTTTATCTCCTCCTCGTCGTGAGACGATATGCCGTTCACCGACTGAGGGGGTGGAAATTCATCGAGGTTTATATTTTTAGAAAAATGCAAAAGAAAAACCCTTCGTCAGCTGGAAGAGGACAAGAGCTTCATTCAGCACAATAAACAACGCATGAATATCTTGTAGTAGAATCCTGAAACTTTTCTCCGGAAACCGTTTTAAACTTTTTGAGATTCGTCATCACAAATCACAAACACGCTCGTGTTTTAATCGTAGATACAAACAGAGTCTCACCAGGTTCCGGGTGCCGTCGGGAGCAGCCAGGTGACACTGGATGTACGAGTTGAAGACCTGAATCGCCGGCTGGACAAAGCAGCCGCGAGGGAAATGTTCGTCGTCTTGGGCGAGCGTTAGCCACGACTCAAGCAGCTTGTCGTAGGCCTCCATGTAAACCATGTCGTCCTTATCCAGCTGTGCGAGGACAGGAGGAGAAATTAAAACAGGAAAAACGCATTTAAATCTCACGTGAGGATCTTTAGGATTGAGCTGATTTTGGCGCCCCCTCTGGACAAAAGTGTTACGTCTTATCGGCTAATGTTTCCTGACTAACATATCTCATCCTGCTTTTAAAAAAGTCAATGATATCGTTCTCTGTGTGATTGATTAAACGTCTCTGGGTTTTGGTCGCTGGTAGTTTGGTGGTTAGTGAGCCGAGGCTGGAGTCCTCCAGGTGGGCGGGGCCTGCGTTCGAATCCGGCCTGTCATTCCCTACTCTCTCTCTCTCTTACTCTGATTTCTGACTATCTGCCGTCGTATTTCTAAAATAAACCTGAAAATTAACTGAGAATAATCAGAATTTTCTGAGGCACGTGAAGGTGTAATTACTCACCACTTCCTCTAGGGCGGCGCTGCGTCCGAACGAGCAGGTGAGCAGTGTGAGGCAGTTAATGAAGGAGGTGAAGAGTTCGCTGGGCAGCGCGGTTAAGATACTTCGAGGGAACATGGTGATCAGATTGGAGATGATGTTGGAAATGCCCACCGCCTCGGAGTCCTCGATCTCGATCCTTGAAAACACGGATAAGAAAAAGTGAGATCCCCCGCTCAATAGGACGTCTAATTGTGTCATGAGATTCAGAAGTGAGAAATCAAAAAGAGACTTTAGAGAGATCTGCTGCCAGCGTTACACTCAGTGATGAAAATCCATTTAAAAGTCCACACAGTGGGGGGAGTCTCTTCTATCGGGTTTTCAAACCCGTGCTTTGGCCTGCGGAGGGGACGGTTTCAACTCTGCAGGGTGAGGCCGAGCGCAAACTGGGGTCGACTCCACTGAAACTCAACAAGACGAGCGAGGTTTAGAAAAAGGCATGAAAATTGATCCTCAACCAAAACTGGCTGGAAACTTTGACCCCTGAGCATTACCCCCCCCCCCCCCACACCCTCCACCATTCAAATGTAAAGACTGTAATTATGCTTTTCATAAGGACAAGTTCAAGATCACATTATAGCATGAAGACGGGCGTGACAGGCCTGGACATGCTCAACATAATTCGCTCATGTTGTTTTTTAAAAAAACCATATATAGAAATCTGTTTTTTTAATTTTCCTCTCAGAGTGTCTGGACAGATAGAAACACAGTGCGTGCACGCCACATGTGAAGGATCGCACTAATACGTCACGCAGCCACATTAAGAACTGAGGAGTCATTGGCGGTAGAGTTCACCAAGTTCATCCACTAACTTGTATAAATGAGTCTCAAACGATCGCGAATGACAGCTACATTGTTACGACGTAACATCGGGCCACGTTAAAGGAAAAAAAAAAAAAAATCATCTTCTGGAATTTGAAGATGAAAGTCGTGAATTTAAAATATTAAAAGACACATGTGTGACGTGTCATCGGGCAAGATACTAAACCCCGAGACGCTCCGGCTGCTTTGTCGGCATCGTATGATGAATGTGTGTGAATGGGAGGAGTTACTTCTCACAGCAGCCTCTACCATCAGCCTGAGTGTGTAGGTGTGACCTGTGGTGTAAAAGTGCTCTGAGTGGCTTTCATTTATTTTATTTCTTGAAACACGAAGGAACTGCATGAACTGAAATTCACAGAGAACAATCCTCCTGACACCACGTTAAAAAAAAAACAACGACTTGTGAGCGGGCAGATGTGGCAGAAAAAAACAAAAACAAGACGATTAAATTTTATGTGAGAAAACACTCAAGTTCCACATCAAGAATAAAATGAGGAACGAAACAACGCCCAAACAAAGACATGGAGAGGTTCGTCCAGAAACAAGCCGAGCGTCTCGTTTGAACACAAACGTCCTCAAACGTTTCCAAAAAGCACCAAAATAAAAAGCAGTCTGCTCTGATTTGTATTTTACAGACACTGCTCCCTCTCATCCCCGAGTACAAAAGATCTGTGTGCTTTCAATGAAACACAGTGCTGCCAACATTCAAACTTCTACGTTTCCTAAAAAAACCCAGAGATGCTAACGACGCAACAAACACGGAGCTCAGAGCCGGCAGATACCGACGACAGCAGGTAAACAACAAAACCATGAAGTGAACACACAGCGTTTATAATCAACCTGAGGACTCCAACGTTTACTAAACTCTTCCTGTGTATCATATAGAGACATCACATTGAAGTCATTTACATGCTTTAACTCGGAATTGAAAATCACCTTTGAACTTCAGGTCAAAAATAATCAAAAAAACCACAAAAAAAACCAAAAGAGATGCAGACGTCTCATCAGGTCGAAATGGGCAAAACCAAACCAAAATCAAATATTCACCAGCAGGAGAGAGAGGAGCTGATAAACTCAGGTTAAAGACACCAAACACACACACACACACACACAGCGTGTTCAGAGTTTTCCACGCCTGCTGAGATGAAAGCACGTAAACCCTCCCCGCCCTCACACTGGCGTTTCCTGCGGATCGTTGTCGTCTCCGTGTGGCCTGTGCTGCTTAGAGAAAGACAGAAGTCTAAATCTTTAAGTTTTATTTGAATTGATGCCCCTCGCCACAGAGAGAGAGAGAGAGAGAGAGAGAGAGAGAGAGAGAGAGAGAGAGAGAGAGAGAGAGAGAGAGAGAGAGAGAGAGAGAGAGAGGTTGTGTGAGAGGGCGAGCTAACCTCCATCAGATGGAGTTAAATTGCGAGCAGAACTGTTCAATCACTGCAGATCTGCCATCCCTCGCCGCGTGGTTTTCCGATGAGGCAATTGGAAAAAAGCTCCAAGAATAGGTGATTACAGACGGAGCGGGAGAGCAGCGGGGAGAGAGAGAGAGAGAGAGAGAGAGAGAGCGAGGATCATGTGCTCTAACAACATACTCATGTGCACATTCAAACATGTTAGTGCGGATCAGAACCGCTTTGCCCACAAATGAACATAAAACACTTCTGCTGTACTTCTTGGTTTCACACACGTTTCCATGACGACAACTTTTTCTGTTCAAAAACCTTTTTTTTTTTTTTTTCTCTAACTCGTAATTGAATCCAAAACATTAAAAACAAAGCGGGTGTCAAACAAACTAAATGTGTTTGCAGCACGAACTCACAGCTGTCAGTGAATTTCATTCATGTCAAACTTTGTTTTGTTGCTGATGTTTTCAAAACTCTTCACAACGTCAGAAAGAGTTTTCTTCAAACTTTTCCGACAGAACTGTTACCAGAGTTCATGGTTTAATATTATAGGTCTGATCGGTCATTGTTTGAGGCGCACGCCGCCTCCTTTTTCAGCTCGACTGGTGCAGAAATAAAAACACTGAAGTGCGATGAACAGACTATTTATAAACCGTTCTGGACTTGCTTTAATTCTGTGGACGTCATAAAAAAGTTAAATTGCATTAAAGTTTTACAGTAATTAGAGCGAACAGTTTGATAATATGGAGTCGTGATGACATCGTATGGTGATTTTTTCTGTGTATTAAATTAAACAACGTCCACTTCTTTCTTCTTTTCAAGATATCTCAACGTGTATATTTAAATGTCAGGCAGCGTTTTTTTAATTTTAAAGGACCTTATAGAAACATATCTGTTTACGTTTGTTGGTCCGATCTCCATTTTGTATTTTAATCGTCGTTTTTGATCGGATATTTTCAGTTTACAGATTTTCAGCCTCAAACTGTCGTTTTGCTTCTGCTGAGGAAAAAAGTGTTTTCACTTTGACTGTTCGGTCAAATCATTAAATTAAAGGCTTTATGACTAAACAATAAAAGCATACATGGTACTTAAAGAGCAACATGTAAGCCGATGCAAGGACGGTTAAACGAGCTGCTCTCTCTCTCTCTCTCTTTCTGGTCCTTTTTAAATCAGATCATAATGAGACGCAGCAGCTCGACGTAAAGATTTATAATTATTGGATATTTTATTTTCTTCTTCGCTCATAAACGACACGCAGCACGTTTGGCTCGGTTTCAGGTTTTCACATTCACACGGATTTAAACCAGGAACTCGTCTCATAAAAAAGACACGGCTTCTCTTTAAACCTTTCGCTCGCTGTAGCTGATACCCCACGTCTAAAAACAGAACCCAAGCCCCCAACCGCTCAATACAGACGCCACGCGCAGGAACAATCGAGTGTGGAACGCCACGAGCTTACACACGCCGCGTTCTGTTACTCAGCACTAAGTCTATTTTCTTCACATGACCTCTTCGGGCAGCGCTGGAGCGGAGAATCACTGCTCAGGCGGCTCAGGATCCGCGACGCCACGCCACCTGCCCTCCACCATTCAGATCTAATGCGGGTTGAACCGCGGCGGGCGTGAATCCGCACAAGTT
The DNA here is from genome assembly GCF_947650265.1 of Symphodus melops. NCBI lineage: Eukaryota > Metazoa > Chordata > Actinopteri > Labriformes > Labridae > Symphodus > Symphodus melops. The sequence continues at coordinate 2,596,830 of NC_136702.1, read as the reverse complement.
ACACGCTGGTTAGAGTAAGGACACACACTCTTTTGTATAACGTGGTCTAAAAGTTAAAGTCTTAAATTCATCCCGAGGGCGACATGGATAGATGTCGGATGTCGGATTTGAGGCCTCGCGTGTTTACAGACTCCCGACTCTTAAATCCAGGATGAGATCTGTGCAGGATGCAGGAGTGAGAAAGGGGAAGGACGCAGAGGGAGCGCTCCGTTAAAACTGGGGCGGATTAAAAGTTCATCGTCCTGACTCGTGTGATACGATCATCCAATCCAAGACGCCAAATATCGATCATTGTGACTCATCCCCCCCACCCACCCCCCGAGATCTTTGCCACCATCCTCCCCAGGTTTGGGAACCAAGGCCATAGAGTAGGTAGATGCTAAAAACAGACTGAAGCAGTCATTAGTTCCTTTAAAAAAAGCAGATGTCTCAGTATGAGTCACGCGCTCCTGCTGACGTCGGCCTCCAGCGCTTGTTGAGTCTCTGAATTCAACAAACATGAAATCCTTGGACTGGGCCGAGATAAACTACACGTGACGGTCAGCGTGTTCTCATCCTGCTCTCTGAACGCCGCTCTGTGCTCACATCCACACTTCATCACGTAATGCACATCAGCGCTTTTAGTTTCTGCAAATCCTAAATCCCATATTTCCAAAACGTCAACGTGCATCGATGAGTGTTTGATTAAAAAAACCCCAAAACAAATGAAGTGACGACTTCTAATCGTGAAACAGGGATGCAACAGCTGCTGGTCTTCATCGGTTTTAGTCAGAGCAATCACCTGAGAAATGACTTGATGAATATCAAACATTAGTTTTGCCAAATAATAAATCGAAAAAAAGCAGAAAGAAAAAGTTTAAATTGAAAGTCGACCCTGCTACGACTGCTCACCATTTAGAGCGCGAGGACGTCAACAAGTCAGTGAAGAACAGGAGAGGATAAAAGTGCAGCAGCCGATGTCAAAAGAGGAACGTACACGTCCGGAAAAACCTCAAGCCGCGCGTGTGTGTGTCAGCCTCACTGATGCGGCTCCGCTGACAGAATCAGAGCCGTAGACGCAGAACTGAGAAGATTTCGAAGCCATAGACAAACGGACTCACCCGTTAATCATGCTGAGCAGACCCTCCACCAGGTGGGCCAGGTACGAGACCTGGGCGCTCTCGTCGGGGAAGACGGGCCCGTGCATGGAGGCCAGCTGGGCCAGGCACTGCAGGGAGTCCTGCGCCATGTCCGAGTCCTCCCGGATCTTTCTGTGCACCTGCGAGACCAGAGAGGAGAGGTCAGTCTTCATCACCGAGGAGAAAAAAAAAACATCCTCAGCGTGTGCTGGAAAAGGATTTTATACGGAGAAATACACTTAGATCCTTTCAGTCCTGTTTTTAAAGTTCACCTGCATAAAGAAAAAAGAAGCTTCTCGTGTTTTCCTCTTGATTTTTCCCCTTCTCATAATACAGAACGACGCTGAGCATCGAGCTTCAGCCGAGTCTTAAAGCGAACAAAAGTGAAACAGTGAGCTGTTAAATCAGCGACCGAGTGACGGCGGCTCCTCGGCTCTGACAGAAATATAAACGCTGGTCACGTCTCCTCTTCTTTGATTGATTTTTATTTTATGTTTTTTTTACTTTTCGGGGAACGTCAGAATGATCGGCCCTGAGTTCTGATTCGCTGTTCGGCGTGTCATTATGTGATCTCAGTTTTATTTCAGTGATAAAAATGTACGTCTGTTGGAAAGTAAGAGGATAAATGAACATGTGCTTAATAGTGCTGCCGTTAGCAGGAACATGCAATGAAAAAATAAAAATGATAAAGCATGCCAAGTGAACTCGAGGAAGCTGCAGGCCAATAAAGTGACAGTGAAGTCATCTTCACTGTGCATTTCTGCAATGCTGAAATAAAATTCTTCCTTTTAGAAAATGTTTTAAATATCACAATCAACATCATTTTTAAACATTATTTAAAGCGCTACTGATTAAATAGTTAGAGAACACCGGGCACCAGATTTCTGCGAGCAAGCAGTGGCGTTGGTCGTGTTCAGGTCAAATCAGCACCGTTTACACGGTTTAAAAACGTCTTACTGATACGAGTCGACGAAGGACAAAATTCAAATTCAGATTTAAATCTACAGAAAGCCTCCTCGTGTCCTCTCGCTGTAGAAACTCTGATATCAGATTTGATTTGTTTTTTAAAAAAAGAAAAAAAGACCCGGGTCACATTTCCTTCAATAAACTCTGGAAAACGGCGTCTAATCCGACAGCATTGATTTTGCACTGATGCTGTGACATACTTGTATTCTTCTTCCTCTTCTTCTTGTTATTGGCTTCACATCACAGATCAGTCGTAAAGAGAACTCTGCTTTGGAAATCAAAGTCTCAGGCACAGAAGGAAAAAGGTGAACCGGTGTCGTCCTCCTGTCAACACTTTTAAAAACAGACCGGCGAGGTGGACACTGTACTCGCTGCTGTGACCCAGCAAGCGCAGTCTGTCTTCAGACACTATGCCCCCCCCCACCCCCCCGGTCTCCAACAAACAATCGCTGAGCCGTCAGACAGCCTCAATCAAACCCAGAGCGGAAAAAAATAAAATCTGGCTCCTTCAGGGAGAGAGCCGCTCTGAAAGATTCAGTCTCACAAGCAGTTCAGAGCTTTCGGTCAGTTTGTTCGCTCTGAGCTGTCACACTCCAGCAGAAGACGAGGCATTGTTTTTTTTCCCGACTGTGCACAGAGACACACACACAGACACACACACACACACAGCGAGGCAGCAGCAGTCAGAGCGCAGCCTCTCAGCAACATGTTTCCAATAACGCTGAAATGCGGACGTCTGGAGAGCTCAGCTGCGTTCCTCCTGTGAGCTCTCGGAGCCCTTTTTCTTCTTCTTCTTCTCCTCCCGTCTCTTGAACCGTCATCCTCTTAAATCCAGAGTGTCTTCACCGTCTTCACGCGACGAGCCAGCGCACGGCTCCATCGCAGCAGCAGCAATCAAACTTTCCTCCTCCTTTCCAGTGCTTTCCCCTTTCTCACTCCCTCACCCCCCCCCTCCAAAAAAAAATCCTTCCCTGCTGCCTCTCTCCTCGTCCCCCTGCGCTCTACAGCGGGGCTTCCTGGTTGGTTGTAAAGCCACGCTTGCTGGAAATCTTGAGATCTTGGATGCTAACGTAGCGTAGCCACGGTAGTTTTCAGCTCTGCTGCTGCTGCTGCTTCCCTCTTCCAGAGCGTGAAGTCATCCTCTGGAAGAACTCAGTGAGAGGAAGAGGAGGTGGAGGAGGAGGTGGGGTGCCGGGTGAGTGAGTGAGTGAGGAGCGAGACGAGAGAGAAAGAGAGAGAGAGGGAGAGGCCAGAGGATTGAGCGGCGAGCTCTAAAAAAGCAGCTGCACCAGCGAATGATCCGTGCGATGCCAGTAATGTCAGTCGCCTTGAGTCTGACTATAGTTAGAGATAGTGTGTGTGTGTGTGTGTGTGTGTGCGTATGTGTGTGTAGGCTGACTGAAGGAAAGGGAACAAAAAAAACCCAATATGGAAACATTTTGTGCATGCAGATCAGATGACAGTAGATTTTTCACACTGATTAAACGATGGATTTAGGATGAGCGGAGCTGCTCTGAATGACAACAACAACATGGATGATAATGTGCATTTAATTTAACAAGGAGGAAGAGAGCAGACGTAAAACTAATGAAGGGCTTGGTGAAGTCTGATAATGCAGGCGGCGGCGTTCGCATTCTTAAACGCCTCTTCGACAGAAAAACATTAAAACAAATCTCACCAAATATTTAGAGACGTTGATTAAATGTTGAAAAGTTTTATGAGGAAATCTAAAGTCTAAATTATGTTGTTTTGTTTTTTTTAAAGAAAAACAAACAGGTTGAAATAACATCTTTTCATGGATGGAATTTAAAACACTGCTGCTAATTTTTTTTTGTAATTTTCTTTCTTTTTTCTGGGCAATGCTTGAAGTTTTAATTTCCTTTTTTTTTTATTCTGTCTTCAGACCATCGTAAAAAAAAAAAAGAGGGAATAAATGAAGGGAGAGAAAAAGAGAAGTGCAGTGAGTGATGATATTTATAGAAGGAGACAAAGCCTGGTGTCTGTTTCCTCAGGGGGGGCTCACAAGCTCATCTTTCTGTTTTTTTTCAAATCAACACTCTGCTTCCAGCTTATTGTCTTTTGCTCGCTCTATTCCACCTCTCTCTCTCTCTCTCTCTCTCTCTCAGATCGGGTTACTGACTGCCTGCAGGCCGAGTCAGACGGGAATCGGCCTCTGCAGCCTCATCACTCCCCTCCACTCCACTCTGATTGTGTTTCCTGGGAGAACACAAACCGCCCTTTTACCGTACGTGTGGTTATTTATCTCTCTGTGAGGACGTTAAGACGACGCTGTCACAACCGTATGACGCCGTGGTGAAATACAGGCGATCACGATTCACGTCCGCAGAGTGACACTAACAGGCTTAACTTACACGAGTGCAGATAAGAGCAGCTTTGTGAAATGTGTCCCGTTCTCAGGAGAAAACAGAGATACACGAATCTGTTACAAAAAGAAAAACAGCTTGTTATTGGATTTTTTTTTTTTTCTTATTTAAAATATTTATTGGGATATTTTTGCTTTTTTTTTGGATAGAAAAGCTGAAGCGAGACAGGAAACGCGGGGAGGAGAGAGAGTTGAGGGGATGAGGTTTTCGACGAGGCCTCTGTGCCCTCCGTGTGACATGACCACGAGGCGACCGGCGGCGAGCGTACCGTCTCGTTCCGGCTCATCTGCTGAATAAATATCGGACGAGTCTTTAAAACATTTTTGCATCAAGACTAAAGAAGCTAAAACTGTGGCAGTGATGTGGCGGCGTTTGCAATGTGAGCTCAGCTGATTACACATCGTGGGGTTTTATTTAGAATCCATCAAACGCGTAATTGCTCCCTGTTTTGGATAACCTGTCGCTGATTTGAGCTTTGATGCTTTTTCTTTGTCTTTGATTATCGTACAGTTCGGGGTCTTTGGGTTTCAGACCGTTCGTTACACAAAAACAGGCAATTTAACGACGTCACTTTGGAAAAAGTTCTGGGAAATTCTGATGCACATTTTCCACATTTGAGAGTCCCGGTTTGTACATAATATGTGAACTGAAGCTGCAGCGTAAACCCTCCATAAACAACAGAGGATTCAGCCCGTAGATGTAGTTAAAGTATCAGAGCACTGAAGTGTGTGTGTGTGTGTGTGTGTGTGTGTGTGTGTGTGTGTGTGTGTCTGAAGATGTAAGCAGGTTAGTGTGTTACTGCAGTGTGTCTGTGTAGATATTTTATGTTTATGCGATGAAATGAACCAGATGCATCCACAGATCTTTGGGTGAGTGTGAGAGAGTGTGTGTGTGTGTGTGTGTGTGTGTGTGTGTGTGTTTGCATGCGGCGGCGCACTCAATCACAATTTGCTGCCGCTCTCTAATCACTGCGAGTCAAAACAGAAACTGAAAACCCTGAGAAACAAAAACACACAAAAACACAGCTCCAGTCAAATTACAGTGGCTTCAGAGTGTGTGTGTGTGTGTGTGTGTGTGTGTGTGTGTGTGTGTGTGTGTGTGTGTGTGTGTGTGTGTGTGTGTGTGTCTCTTCGCTCTGTTCCAGTGGAGACGTGCACTGCGGTCAAAAGGTGCAACATGGACAGAAGTAGAAGGGTTCTTTTTGAAGGAGAGGTCAACAACCGCACAAGGTTTTCTTTCCTTTTCAATCTAGCGATGTCCGTTTATCTCTCTCTCCCCCCAGCAGCCTATCTCTCCCTCTCATTCTCTCTCTCTCTCCCTCTCCCCTTCCTCTCTCTCTCTCTCTCCCCCCCCCAGCAGCCTATCTCCCCTCTCATCTCTCTCCTCCTCTCTCCCCCCTCTCTCTCTCCCTCTCGTTCTCTCTTTCCCCCTCGTCTCTCTCCTCTCGTTCTCTCTCTCCCCTCTCTCTCTCCTCGTCTCTCTTCCTCTCTCTCTCCCTCCCCCCAGCAGCCTATCTCCCTCTCCCTCCCTCTCTCTCTCCCTCCCTCTCTCATTCCTCTCTCTCCTCTCATTCTCTCTCTCTCTCTCTCTCCTCTCTCTCTCTCTCTCCCCCCTCAGCAGCCTATCTCTCCCTCTCATTCTCTCTCTCCCCCCCCTCTCTCTCCCTCTCATTCTCTCTCTCCCCCCCTCTCTCTCCCTCTCGTTCTCTCTTTCCCCCCTCTCTCTCTCTCCCTCTCGTTCTCTCTCCTTCCTCTCTCTCTCCCTCCCCCAGCAGCCTATCTCTCCCTCTCTCTCTCCCTCCCTCTCTCATTCCTCTCTCTCCCTCTCATTCTCTCTCTCTCCCTCCTCTCTCCTTCCTCTCTCTCTCTCCCTCTCTCCCCAGCAGCCTATCTCTCCCTCTCGTTCTCTCTCCCCGACTCTCTCTCTCCCTCTTGTTCTCTCCTCTCCTTCCTCTCTCTCTCTCTCTCCCTCCCCCCAGCAGCCTATCTCTCCCTCTTTCTCTCTCCCCCCTCCCTCTCTCTCTCTGATTACATCCACTCCTTCTCTAAATTGAGTTTCTCTCTTCTTCTTCTTTGTCTGTAAAAACACAAACATGCTCTCTCTCCTCGACAGCTGATTCTCTTGTTGGACTTTTTCTCTCCACCTCAGACCATTACTCTGTTTTCTTTTCTTTCCTGTCAATTTTTCTTCTCTCTGTCTGTCGTCAAGCTGCCCTCAGTCCCTCAGACCCAGAACCTCAGTCCCTCAGACCCAGAACCTCAGTCCCTCAGACCCAGAACCTCAGTCCCTCAGACCCAGAACCTCAGTCCCTCAGACCCAGAACCTCAGAGCCTCAGGATGTCACCAGCTGGAAGGCAGAGAGACTTCACTTCAATGATCAAGCTGATTATAATCATGTGTTCTGTGTCTCTCAGTCTGAAGAGAAGTGTCAAAGAGTGATGGGTGGGTTACTGCGGTAGTTAACAGGGGCCCTTAATCCTGGGGCCAGGCTCTAATCCCCCCCACTGGTCTGATGTGGACTGTGACCCTGACGGCGCGTGTCTCTGTGTACCCCTCTTTACACACACACACACGCACACACACACACACACACACAGACAGACAGAGACACACACACACAGACAGACAGAGACACACACACAGCCTGTTACTCATCACAGCTGAGGAGATGCGGCAGCTGAGACAGCAAAGGACCCAATTAAATAAAATAAATATACAAACACACACACACACACACACACACACACACACACACACACACACACACACACACACACACACACACACACACACACACACACACACACACACACACACACACACACACACACACACACACACACACACACACACACACACACACACACACACACACACACGTACACAACTTACATAAACACACACTACTTAGAAACACACCGACATTAACTAGACATATTTACACTGCCCCACAGAGACAGATATGCCCCAACACACACACACACACACACACAACACAAGCAGAGGGATGCTGGAACCGGTACACACACACACACACACACACACACACACACTTGGACAGCTGACGGTGCGGCAGCAGCCTTACAATAACAAACAGTTGAGCTACTAGAAATACCAGAGTGAGACATGAAAACTGAAACCAACACAAAACACATCCTGCAGATTCCAGCAGCAAAGACGAGCGAGCGAAAAATCACAAAGATTTTTATTCATGCCAAAGTGCTGCTGCTGCTGCCGGCCAATCAAAATGCTCATTACACCTTCTCTGCTTTGTATATCAAACCTCTGATTACGGGTTTATTTGTGGTCGCTGTGTGAATTTAAAAGACAGTCAGTGAAGACTGGTGAGCAGACAAACAACAAAATGTGTTTCACTGCAGAGAGAGAGAGAGAGAGAGAGAGAGAGAGAGAGAGAGAGATAGATAGAGAGAGACAGAGAGAGGACAGAGAGAGAGAGAGAGAGAGAGAGAGGGAGAGACAAAGAGAGAGAGACAGAGAGAGAGACAGAGAGAGAGAGAGAGAGAGAGAGAGAGAGAGGGGGAGAGACAAAGAGAGAGAGACAGAGAGAGAGAGAGAGAGAGAGAGAGAGAGAGAGAGAGAGAGAGAGAGAGAGAGAGAGAGAGGGGGAGAGACAAAGAGAGAGACAGAGAGAGAGACAGAGAGAGAGACAGAGAGAGAGAGAAAGAGAGAGAGAGAGAGAGAGAGAGAGAGGGGAGAGACAAAGAGAGAGAGAGAGAGAGAGAGAGAGAGAGAGAGACAGAGACAGAGAGAGGGGGACAGAGAGAGAGAGAGAGGGAGAGGGGGGGAGAGAGGGAGAGGGGGGGAGAGAGAGAGAGAAACAAAGAAGAGAGACAGAGACAGAGAGAGAGAGATATGCAGCAAAGTGCCAGACGCTGGAGTCAAACCCTGACCGCCTGTTGGAGGATGATCGCCTCCGTTCGTGCGGCGCCAACACGAGGACGCTGTCGCTGTTACCGTCATGTGCGCTTTATAAAAACCTCTGACTTATTGATCTCGATGTTGACGCAGAAAGACACTCCTGAGTATCCTGAAATCACTAATATCGGCCATCGATCGGGCTCCACCGTTAACGATACAGAAACACTGAAACGGTCACAAACGTGCGTCTTCAATGAGCTGCGTGAGTTTGGTTTAAATTCCCCTCAGAAGGAAGAACGGCTTTGTTCAGTGTGGGAACGCATCATTAGTTCTGCTCTCATGGTTTACTCTTTCGACATCTGTGAAAATAATAACGTGCTGTAATCACTGATGTTCTTCATCTGCTTCATCATCAAACAAGCCCACTCAGATCCACCAGAGAGTCGGAGCAGCTCCTCACGGGAGAGAGACAGGGAGCAGCAGGTCGAAGCTGGAGGAGACGGAAAGCGTGATGGAGCGCAGGATGAGCTGATGAAAGAGGAGCGAGCTGACCGCTTTGTTCCACACTTCTCTCTCTCTTTCACACACACACACACACACACACACACACACACACACACACACACACACACACACACACACACACACACACACACACACACACACACACACACACACACACACACACACACACACACACACACACACACACACACACACACACACACACACACACACACACACACACACACACACACACACACACACACACAGCGTGGGTCGTCTCCTAAAACACACAAAGTCACAGCACGAAAAAAAACCAAAAAAAAAACCCACACGTTCGTTTCACAGGGCGGTCCTGTGGACAGCTTCACAATAACACCACCTCAGTGCAAAGCACCAATAAATCCACTTAATGGTGCGTGGAAATAAATCCCCACTAAACCAGTAAAAACTTAGCATGCGCCAAAAAAGACGAGGTCAAGTGAGATTTGTGTGGCCGACATGAAAAGGCGAACTGTCAGTTTGTTTATCATAAATAACCCACCATGCAGAGTGAGTGTGTGTGTGTGTGTGTGTGTGTGTGTGTGTGTGTGGGAGGAGCGACCTCCCTGACAGGAGAACGTGGATGCATGGAAACATGACGCTCAGACAGAAGAGTGTAAAGGAGGTCAAACAGAAACAGCAGGATAAAAGGAAACGTGACAAACAGGTATGAACGAGGTGTGTGATCAATCCGTCCGTACAGCTCCAGGTTTCCTTTGAGTCTATCGGCGTCTCCCGGGACGTGGAACAGAAAGGCGTCGAGCTGAGTTCTACCCGGAGACTCTCAGCAGCGCACCACTTGTTGTTCCTCAGACACAGCCGGCTCGCGCTGTTAAACCGTGTGCTGATTTAAAGAGCCAACAGCGACTGACGTCAAGTACTGTTGTTATGGAAACATCAAATATGCACGTTCATGGTGTGTTTATTTAAGAATGAGACGAAGTGTGTGACATCGGTTGTTTGAAATACAGACCGAACCAAAGACATGACTTTACATTTGTCATGTGGGGAAGTGTAAGTGAGAAAACGGTGCGTCTTCACGTGTACGCCTCGGTTTGTCACTCCTGTCCTGTATGAGGCCGAGCGCCATGTTGACACGATGAGGAATAAATAAAAGCTTCGAATGACTCGCACAAGAGCGTTAGAAATAAATAAATAATCAAAGACATCAACAAACGTACGGGACAGAACTTAACCACATGCAACAGGATCAGTGAACATGCACACATGATGAATCCTCCACGCTACAAAGGAAGTGATGCAGTATACGTGTGTGTGTGTGTGTGTGTGTGTGTGTGTGTGTGTGTGTGTGTGTGTGTGTGTGTGTTGAGGCGACACAAGAAGTTCAAAAAGTTCAAGTGATGACTTTTAAACTTTGGTACAGAATTCTGTCTCTGAAATTCAAAAAATAAAATAAAACAAACAAATCTAAAATCAGAAACCCAGCAGAAAAAAAAAAAGATGGTAAAGATGAACTCACGGTGAAGAAGAGGTCCATGACGCGGGTGTCCAGCAGCGCTTCCCTCCACGTCTCCGTCGGCTTGAGCATGACGTTCTGCGTGGCCTCGAACATGGCGATGTAGTGGCGCCCCAGTGACCCGCCGCAAGTTAAGGCCAACAACAGCATGAAGCAAAGGAGGAAGAAAAGGAGGAGGAGGAGGAGGAGCGGCACAGCTCCCGTCACTCAGCTCCCTCTCAAATGGGGATTTATTTTGGTCTGTGTGTTTCCGTCTTTTTGCAGCAGAGACTTGTTACTCACTTGTTCTCCGCTCTCCCTCTCATTAACACCATCAAGTCTTGTTTTGTTTTTCTCTCTCACCCTCCCCTCCTTGTTTTTCTCGTCCTCTTTCCCTTCTCTCTTCCTGCTCAGTCAGCTCTTCATCTGCCAGCACTCAACCACAGAGAAACTCTTTCTCACCCCTTGTCCACTTCTTCTCCTCACCTCCTCCTTCCCCCTCCTCGTCCTCTTCTTCACCTCTCCTTCCTCCTGCACACTCGGATTTCTCTCCTCTGCTTCCTCCAGATCTTAAAACTCTCTCTCTCTCTCTCCCTGCAGCCAGCAGACGCTCTGTGCAGCTCTGCCTCTTTGTCCACTCCTCTCTGCAAGATGTCCTCGAGACTTCTTGCTGCCCTGCAACCCTCCCTCTCCTCCTCAGCCAATCAATGCGTCTCTCCTCATGCCTGCTTTCTAAGACCAGAGCAAGACTGTGTGTGCACCCGTAACACCTTCCCTTCCCTTCCCTTGAAACCTTCCTCTCTCTCTCTTCTCACAAACGTCTCTGCAGCTCCGTTTGAAAAGCCGATGGCCTCTAAAAAGTCCCTTCCCTCCACACACACACACACACACACACACAAACATGTCTGTCTCTTTATTTAAGAGTCTCCACCACACACACCACTTCAAGCTTTTCCACAAACCCACAACAGACGCACACTTTCTCCCCACGCAGCCACAACACTTCCTGTCCTTTTTTTTTTTCAAAACACACATGCATGCTTTTTTCCCCCCTTTCTCATCAGAGAGAGCGTGCTGTCACAGCGCCTTTCCCACCGCTCACACGCCTTCCAGGGCTCTTACAAACAACGTACAAGAAAAGCTCTTTAACCACCAAAAGACTTTTTATTCTTCTCGTACGTAAGAATAAGTCAGAGATCTTTTCAGACTACTGACCACAAACAAATCCCCCCCCCCCCAAAAAAGTCTGACGCATACAGGACGAGGGTTCTTTTCCCAACTTCTGTCCTCGAGAATGTTACCTCTTTTCCGACTTTGTCTTGGGGAAGTCTAACATACGATCTCTCTTCTTAAGTTTCCTTCTTGAATTCCTCAATCAGAAGAAGAAGAATCAAAAGCAAACTCTGAGGACGCTTGAGCCCATTTTCATCCAGCTAAATCCTCCTTTCACCGCTCAGTCAGTCCTTTAAAAGTGCATCAACAATCCTCCTTTATATCACATCATCACCGGACAACACTTCAGTTAGATCAGTGAACATTAACATGAACACATTATGTTGCCTAAATATCACTTTGTCCGACATCAGTCCCAAACAGGAAGTCTTTACTTTACCAGGAATAATCAGGAAGGAGGGAAATCTTTTCTTACATAAATTTGTTTTTTTTCCCCACCTGTAATTTGATTACATTAAAAAGTAAATATAAATATATAGATGTGAAAGAACCAGAGTTTGAAGGTAGTGATCTCTTCTAAGAATAAAAATAAACCTTTATGGGCCTCATGTATTTGACCTCTAGATTGTTCTCTGCCAACACAATACATTTATAACCACAAAGAACAACATCTAGAGTAAATCTTTCAGCCTATTTCTTGATGTCTCCATTTTTCTACTTTACACGTTTTATTGTATTTGCTTGATTGGTTAACGAAAAGTTTAAAATCTAATTGGACTTCACACTCGACACGTTAAAAACACGCTCAAAGCGTATCAGTGGCCGGCAGCTCGGTGACAGCAGAAGGTGGAAACTTCTGAGGAATGTTCGATCAAAGCCAAACAGCAGCAGAGGCCGGCGAGGTCAGACATTCCTCTGACACCAGCCTGCAGTCACTCCCCGAGCACACACCCCACCACAACACACCACAACACACTTTTCGGCACAAAACTTGGCACCTGTCTAAGAGTCTGTGGGAGTGTGTTGTGTGTGTGTGTGTGTGTGTGTGTGTGTGTGTGTCCACTGCTGGGCTTTCAGGCCTTGTTAAAATAGTCGTGGCGAGGACCTCTGACTGAACCTTTTTGAGGTGGAAAGGACGAGAAAAAAAGGAGAACTTCACTAAAGCATCCTGATGGATTGGAAACTTAACCATGCCGTCTCGAATCCTGCACATCACTCAAGTAAAAAAAAAAAAAAAAAGAAAAAAAAAAAGGAAAAAGTGGGACTGACCATGACAGAGGCCGTCCTCACAGATCATATGAGTTCAACAGGAGACCTCAGGAATGATAACTACACGGGTACTCTGACTCTGTAGCTTCACTTCACAGAGACAATCTGACAGGTTCTTCTTCTGAACACAGATTCTCATCAAAAGAGGAAAAAACGGGATTTCACGACTTCAAACATTATAAACGTAGATGAATGGCCTTACTTGTACTAAAGATTGTACATTTCATCTTTCAGATCTCGCAAACTCAATTTGATAACAACAACTAAATCCGATTACTAAATATAAAATATTAAATACTTGAAGGCGGGGGCCTGCTGGGAATAAACAGAGGTTGTTTTTGAGAAAGGCTGCGTAACAGTCTGAAACGAAAACTCAAAGAGAAGACAGTCAGTAAAACCCTGAACAACAAATACACAGATTCTCTATTTCACTAACAAAAAACTGTGTTTGCATGTCATCTTCACTATTTATGTTTTCTATCACCATTTAAAGTCAGATAGGATCCAAAAGAAAGGCACATTTACACCAAAACCACTGTGCCTTGAATGACGTGTGAGGTCCTTTGTTGGATCCCGCCTGAGAGCCACTGAATTATATCTTCGACGTCTCAGGTCCTTCTCCGAGAGCTGAAGCACAAAAGTTTTCCCTCCATGTTCACAATACTCTATTTGAATATTTCAGCAAAAAAGGTGAATCAAAAAGTTTGTTTACCATGCAAACCGTTTGTTTTGTTTACATAGCACGCTGTAGCAGCAGATTGTAAACAAACAAAAAGACAACATGAGGTTAAACAGCATGAATCTTTCAGGATTGATTTGAGCATTCCCAAATATTCCCAGCATCTGCGTGGTATAAAGATATTTCAGAGGATTATTCTGACTTTCACTTGTTATTAATCGTGCGTCGGTCTTCTTCCCTCGGTTTAGATGAATCTAGAAAGTACCACTGTCATAAAACATTAATGTAGTGAACGGAAAAACCTGTCAACTGAATAAAGTTTTAAAGGCCTTCTCTAAATTGTTAAGAGTTCACTTGTGAGGAAAACCTACTCGCCGAGTTGAAAAGCGGATTTACGACTTGGACCATGCCATCCAAAGTGCTCGAAAAAAAAAAATAAGATGGAAAAAAAAAGGAGACTGCGTAGGCCTGTGTGTTTGAGTGCGCGTGCGCGTGTAGCGAACATGCCTCCAGGATGAGTAATGTTCACGGAGTGACTTGGACATGTGGCTGTGGTTTGGTGGGTTTTTAAAAGACCTCACCTGCTACTATCTCAACCCTTCCAGCAGGCTCAAGAATAACTAATGTGACACGTCAATTTTCCAGTGGAAAGATAAGAGGGAGTGACGGCTCGACAGGCGCACACACACACAAACACACACAGAGTGACTGACAACACAACCACTGACCGCACGAGTGTAAATCAAAGAGATTCACAGGGATCCTGTTGCCAAATTTGCAATAAACTCACAACGTAAAAACTAAATTAACACCAGCGTGCTGAATGTCTATGAAATACTGCCAGGAGAAACCATGACTGTATTAATTCCTGATGTTATTTTTTTCCTATTTGACGAACAAAAAGCGCATCTTCACTTCCTGACACATGCTAGTTAGCATCAATGCTTAGCTGTCCACCTCAAAGCTCGAGGTCATAAAAATAAATATGTCCTTTCTTCACGGGCTGAGATTGAAAATCCGCTGCTGATCATGATCCAACCACATGACTGCTGAGTCTTCTCGAATGAGTCCGAACATTGTGGGTCACGAAACCAAACAACGTCACACACATCGAGGTCTCGTTTTTTAATCGTTTCATCTTTGTGGCTTTGCTCTTTGTTGTCACTACATGCCAAAAATATAGACTAGCTTTAAATGACACAATTGAAACTTGAAGACAACTTGTTCAAAGGTTCACAGATTCAAACCCTGTCACTTCGCCACAAACCTGTGGTTAACTAGACAAAGAGTTTACAGGGCATGGGAAGAGTCACTGTGAGCGACGTGCTAATGTCAGCATCTAGAAGTGCACACAATGATAATGCTCAAGACTAAATACAGATTTGTAGTCTTTGGTAATGGTTGTTTAAACTATGAGAACAGGATTAAAAGCCGTGAGAAAGTGGGCGCTGGTGGGGTGCACCACATGTACGGAGTATGAAGTACTGCAAGCAGACGGTTAAGGTTCGAGTCCAACCTGGAATTCTGAATTTTTTGGGATGCTAAATGGACTTGAGCTTGTATATATATATTTTTCTCGTCTTCTAACAACTAAAAAGGTCACAACGACATTCACACCCTGACTCATCACATTCATACGCTGCTGATGAAGCAGCAGGAGCAAGGAGCTGGGGATCAAACCCCCGACCGTCCGGGTTCAGAGACATCTGATCCTCCTCCAGACAACAGCTGTGTGGTGTTTTCTCGCCATTTCTAGAAAACAGCTGACTCATTGTTAGGGGACATCCAGTGTTGAAATCCCCATTTTACAGGAAGTAAAAAATAGTACAGGAATGCATGTCCACTCGGGGAGAGATGTACGTTTGTGAGCAACTCAATTTACTGACTGTGAAGGTATTTCACTGAAACTAAATATTTTGACCCTGATTTTGAAAAAAAAAAAAAAAATCCAAGAATTATCTTTTGGATTTGCGATCTTCCTCTTTCACATTTCCAGAACAAAAAAACTGTTTCATCTTTAAAAGGCTCTTTTTGTTTTTTACTTTATTGAGAGACAGGACAGCAGAGAGAGTCAGATATCGAGCAGCGAGACAGCGAGACAGCGTGGCGAACGACGTGAAGGAAAGGAGCAGTAGCTTCGATTTGAACCCGGGACGTCCGCTTGGTGGACGTTAACACACGATCCACTAAACCACCATTGACATGATGTTAACCTGCCTCATTCCTCTTTAATTCCCTCAATTACACGACTACATAGATGTAATTATTGCTCGTCTGTCTCGTCGATCTTTGTGTGTTTTAATGGTTTCGATCATTTCTCGTTCACGTCTAATTGTGAAACATTCTTATTTATTTTATCAAGTGTGTCTGCAACAGAACTAATCAGGCTTCACGTTTCACATTCCCACCTCCTCCTCGCCACAAATCTGCAGACACTGCACAGAACACTTTTGCAGATCAATGCGACGGTATCTTCATAAACCACTCTAAGTAGATAATCTCCGCAATCTGACAATTTTGCAAGCCCGAGCGTCCTTCCTGCCTAAAGATTGTGGCTTAGCAA
Organism: Symphodus melops; assembly: GCF_947650265.1. Classification (NCBI taxonomy): domain Eukaryota; kingdom Metazoa; phylum Chordata; class Actinopteri; order Labriformes; family Labridae; genus Symphodus; species Symphodus melops. The sequence goes on along the minus strand of NC_136702.1, from coordinate 2,580,797 downwards.
GCTTCTCCTGTATCCTCTATTCATTAATGTTGATCCGGAGCGAGGATGGACCTGCTGCAGCGGGAAGACTGGCTGAGCGTCTGCCAGCCGCCGGCGCTATGCTAAGGCGCGTGGTAGGGTTTAAGCGATATATCCTGCCTTAAGTCTCTCCTGCCGCCTCGCCATGTGAAATAACAGTCCAGGAATACCTCGACGACGGCCTCACCCCCACCCTTTCCTTTTCCATTTCCTTCTATCTGCTCAGACGCCCATCTGTTAGGACAGCAGTTGTCAGTGATCTCTCACCTCTGAATTAAAACATGAATTTATCAGCCATGCCACTTTGATAAGTTATCGATGAAGCAGGTCAGCAGGTCAGTCAAAGTTACAGATTTATTCTGCTGGTTCAGTACGGTTTTTTTTTTTTGACCTACTGTTCATCCCTGATGTCTACCTGCTGAGACTAAACTCGGTTTCCTGAACAGAAGAGATTATTTGGGCATTTTGAACGAGGACGACGGTTGCTGCAGTCGAGGGTCAGCGGTGGGACCTCGTGGTTAGTTCACGCGCCAATCGGACCTGTGGCTCCTTCCCCCGCCGCATGTCATTTCTAACAGCGTCCACTCTCTGGTCTGTTCGATTAACACGTCAAACGACCCAAATCTAAAATCATTTAAAGAAAAAGGTGCAGTCTAAAGCGGCGGTTCTCAACTGGTGGGTCGTGACCCAACAGTGGGTCATGGAGCCGTTTTGAGTAGGCTGCCAATGTGTGTCTGGAAACAAACTTGTGGGAAGCACTTCTAAGAAATTGTTTTTTTTTTCTGATTCAGATTGGTTGAAAAGTATCAGTCATTTGGGCTGCAGTGTGCGACGGAGGAGTTGGTGGTGGGTCGTGACTGAGGCTTGACGAGTTGAGACCCTCTGGTCTTAAGTACTCTTGAAGGTCTCTTGTAAATCACTCAGGACTCGGACCGTCCACGCACCAACTGTTTGTCCATCAGTGTGTCAGCCGTCTCCACTAACTCTTCCACGTGTGTTTAGACAGCAGGAGTTAAAGATTCCCCATACAGGTCAGGGCCAAGGCAAACATGCAGCATCAGCTTACACACTCTAAATCCTAACCTTAACCTGGGGGACAAAACGCTGATAAATCGACCTCTGAACAGCTAATAACAATACTGAGCCGGGCCGAGAGAGAGAGAGTGGGGCTCCTCGGCACAAAAATAACCAAGCGACGCGGCTGCTCGGGGGTTAAAACCGTTTCTCACAAAGTTCAGTCTCCTTTTATTAAAAGTATCAATGCAGTGTCTCGGTACAAGTCAAGCAAGGGGCAGATTTTAAGAGCCAAATGCCTCAGTGGAGGAGGCGAGATGGGCCACGCTTTAATGGGAAACAACTTGAGTTTGAGTGAGCTGATACACCGTGAAATCCACACATTCCTCACGAGTGAAGGAAAGAACAGGCGGGAGAGAAAAACCCAAGCAGTCCCACAGGTTCAGGAGATTTAATCAGACGAGATTCAATCATGAAATCAGGGTTGTTTAAAAAGGATTACATAACCGAGTAAGATCAGGAAATCCAATTATGTTTATACGGATTAAAGAGTATGATTTTGTTCACTTGGATTCGAGTTATCCTTAATCCAGCTGGGATTCAGGGTTGGATTCAGACCGGACTCCAGGAACAAGTTCAGAGAACCGTTACCGTGTTAAAACTACAGAACAGGCCGCTGACAGTTATTTGTTTTATAGTATTGCTTTTTTATTGCTACTTTTTTTTAAATTTAAATTTGTCATGTTCATTGTTATTTTTTTAGTACTCTTTTTATGCACTGCAGGTTTGCACTGCGGGTTGGGGGGATTGCAATTTCATCTGTGCTGTATGTCTAACATGGAGCATATTTGACAAATAAAGAACCTTGAACCTTGAACCTGATATCAGGCTCATCATCACTACACCAGAAACCACAGGAACACACAGATACCACTCGTTCACTTGAGACAGCCGTCCTTCTCTCCGAAACACGACTGAAGATTTTACTTTTTTTTTTTTTTTTTTAGCTTTAGAACTTTTCATTCCTCTCGATCATTTCAAATGATGATTTGTATTATTTTCAAACATGTGGGATCAAAAATGTTGACAACTTGAGTTAAGTTACTCAGACATTTGTTTCACACATTTTGCATCAGGATGTTGTTTACACGTAAACGTGCATTGTAATATCTGATATGGACTGTAAGGATCGTTCAGTTTGGGTGGGTTTTGGCGTCCATTATGGTCAAAGTATGTTGTGTTAACTCCACCTTCAGGGCGGTAGGTAAACCAGATTTGGGAATGCTCTAAAGTTTGATACTTGATCAGGTTGATTCAATCCGATTTTTCTTTGAATAATCAGGAATTAAGTGAGCTGGATCACATGATCCTGGGTAGAAAAACATCTGGATTTATCCTTTTGAACAATCAGGACGAAGAGATGAAAGTGTCACTGGCTTTTATATAAAAAAAAAAAAAAAAGTGCATTCCTGCTCATGCCTAAACATCTAAACGTGTGGAGGCTCTGCGGGCTGATGGAGCAGAGCGGTGATCTATCCGTCAGCTCAAACAGCCATTTACAGCAGCAGACTGCAGCCGCGGCCTCCAGGCCTGAGCGCCACCCCCGCTGCACTCGAGCACAGTGAGGAGTGACACGGTGTCATACAGACGCCCAGGGAGCGTGTCTCCACCAGATGACACCAGAGCCCGGGGGGGGGGGGGGGGGGGGGGGGGGGGGGGGGGGTCAGACAGCGGCGAGGACAGATGACAGACATGCCGCTCGTTTCTTTGAGGGACGGAGACTGCTTTAAAAAGGATCCTTGAGCTGGTTAAGGAGCGTGCGTAAGACGCCGGCTGTCTGCTGGAGATAAATAGATAGCTGCTTTATTGATCCCGAGGGAAGTTCAAGCTATGCAATCAATGAGAGCCCCCCCCCCCCCCCCAGGCTGATACAGATGCTGGCACGCGTCAGCGACGCACCACACGGGCATGTTGTGACACTTCAGACAGGCAGACACGCTTATTCAAGCCTCCCAGCGGCCTTCATCAATCTGTCGTCCTTTTCAACTAAAGCCCCGCCGCTCGTCTCCTCGCGTGAACGCCAGAACTCCGAGGAGGATGATGAGAGAATCCAAAGCTCTTCCTGTGGTCTCACGCCGCCCTGTTCAACACGCGTGACCACTCAACATGAAGAAACCAGAGAAGCTCGGCTCTGTTACTTGGACTTATCGTGACTTTAAAAGCACTAAAACGTCAAAATCCTCACAGGTGAGATTACGCTGCAAAACTAGACTTTTCTAACACATGGACTACAACATCCAAAAACCCCCTCACAAGGTCACAGTGAGAGGCCATTAAAAGACGCATCCTTTGCGAACACACACACACACACACACATCGAACTGAGCGTGCCGGGCATACCGAGGGGAGCCTCAACAAGCCAAGGCGGGGGTGGCCGGCTCCTGGAATGATACGGAGATGGACACACTGGACACCTCTTTGAAAGTGATACATGGCCCCGGCTGGCAGCAGAGCGCCACTGCAGATCCCCTCAGACAGGCAGAGAGGATGCCAGGCAGGATGGGATTTAGGCTGTAATGAGCCTGGCCTTGTGTACACACACACACACACACACACACACACTCCTAGCGCCTAAGTTTGCTCAACAATGTGGCCAACTGCTGAGATAATAAGGATGTATGCACATGAGATGAAGTACAAAGCAAAGCTGATGATCAGATCTGCATTCCTGAGTATCACATATTTACACACACACACACACACACACACACACACACACACACACACACACACACACACACACACACACACACACACACACACACACACACACACACACACGCGCGTGCCTTTTTCATATTAATCCACAAAAACAAACTCATACACACGTATACGTAACAAGTAGACAAACACACACAGTCACACTCCAAACAGGAAAAGATTCTTTCATTTAACCTTCGAACACGACATATTGACTGGTGTCTGTAAATAAAATGCATCATTGTCATTATTATTTATTTATTTTTACAACTTTTGTCAAATCTGAAGAAGACTTACTTCTTCTTTCTTCTCTGACATAAATGTTTTCAGTGTCCTGCTCATTACGTCTGAACATGGTGGTTATGAATTGAAGGATTTGTTTACAAGCATGCCTTCTTCCATCAGTTTAATAAACGAGAGATGGTGCAATGATCCACATTCAGTCATATTATAAAACTTGACTCAAACGTACATGGGAGGAAAATGTTGTATAAAACTGTGATTGAACTCAATACCTCCTGTGTTCAGCTTGAATTACGTTCGAGAGTCGAGAAACTAACTCGATTATCTGATCACTTCTGAGATCCTATTCTGAGACCAACTAGATAAAATGACACAATAATAAAACTAAAGTCATACTCCAGCTGTGATGATAAAGAAACTGTGCCTGATGTGGACCGACCTGTTTGTTTCCACTGAGAGACGTTTCAATGTAACCCTCTGACCTCTCCAGCTGCACCAAGCCCACGTGAAAGGATATGATTGGGTGGAAGGAAGTTCCAGCTGAGGACCTGGTTGGCGAGAGCCAGGTAACGCTGGAAGACCGACGACATCTGGGCGTTTAGGTTTTCCCTGCGGCTGAACTCCTGCAACACCTCCATGGTCAACATGAAGATCTGACGCAGGCCGTCCTCCTGGGAGAGAAGAAGAGGACAGGAGACGGGATCAGAGGGAAGAAGAGCGCCTTTTCCTCGCGCAGCTCGACTGTTCGCCGGCAGGGAAACAAACAAAGCGATGGTGGGGATCGAACCTGGAACAGACGCTTGCAGCTGCCGTGAAACTCCATGCTGAGGCCGATGCTGCTGGTCTTACTGGAGCTGGAGAACTCGCTGAGCAGAGCCGTGAGGATGGAGCACGCCAGCGTTTGCTGCAGCAAAGAGGTCAAAGGTCATCCAGTTAAAGAAACTAGAGAGAAACTTTATTTGTAGCTAAATGGAAGAAAGTGATGAAGTGAAACATAAATAATAAAACACTTTTTCAATCATGAGGTGTTGCAACAATTGTGCTTTTGGTTTTCTTCGGATTCTTTTGGAGGTTCAAAAGCTTCATTCATTTTTGGTTCCTTTTGGTTGTGGGAACGAATGAAACAGTGCCACCTGCTGGATGAGCAGAAGTGGTTCACCGTATACACCAGCGCTCATAGAAACAGGATTTTACAAAACAGCTGCGGCTTCAGGCTGTCATGTAGCTTCCGTTTAAAAAGGAGTAAGGCACCTACATCGCTGCATCTGACAGTAAACTGTCAAATCTGTTTCTTCATCAATCGTCACTCATTTCAGATCAAAGTGTCAAGCATGATTTTTGACATTTCCATCCAGCGCTCACCTCTCTCTCTTCACATCTTCAGACAGTATGAACGGCACAGACTTTTTTTTTTTAATGTGGGGTTTAATTTGGATTCTACAGATGTGAATGGTTGGGATTCTCACCACGTTGGGGTTCCCGCTGCTGATGAGCTGTCCGACCTCGTGAAAGATGCTTTTACAGTTGATGCTTTTGTCGAGTGAGCCTCTCTTCACGATGACCGCCACGGCCAACAGGATCTGCTCACGGACGTACTTCTGGAGGCTGGAGGAAACAGGGAGGTGGACAGGTATGGATGGTATCACTTCTCTGATGCAGGAAGACTTACAGGAAACGACGGGGTAAAGACCGACATCGGCAGGAGTTTAACGTGTTTTTCCAACCTTTGAGTCAAACAAAGGTGAGCAGAAACTTTTCCTATTTGTCAGAGCGGCAGCAGCAGCAGCAGCAGCAGCAGCTCGCTCTAATGCCACAAACAGTAGGCAGGTATGATGGCAGGATGGTCAAAATGTCCCAAAGTGAGACACATCTGTAATATCTGTCAAATATAACACCAGGAAAGACTGAATACAGATTTTGTACTAAAGGAGACCTCTGATCGAAACCATCAACCTTGTGATGAATCAAACTGAAACTTGAATTTGACTTTTTGAGGCAAAAAAAAAAAAGAGAAAACTCTTGATCGGAGATATTAGACTTTTTCTGACTGAGTTTGTGCATACAAAAAAATAACAAGTGTGTAAGAAAAGGACTGACAATCATCGAAAAAATGCTGTTTGTTACCAAAACCAAACTTTAAATTGCATCAGGATTTGTTACAGCGTCAGAATAATGCACCAAACAAATCCACTGTTTGTGTTAGGAAGATCAGAAAACCTGAAGATGAATGAAAACAGCTGTGAAATGACTCTGTGTTTACTATGTAACAGGAGGTTTATCTGCAAGGTATTGCAAACTCTCCAAGGGAGCTTTCACACACACTTAATATGAGTGTGCAACACACACACACACACACACACACACACACACACACACACACACACACACACACACACACACACACACACACACACACACACACACACACACACACACACACACACACACACACACACACACACACACACACACACACACACACACACACACACACACACACACACACACACACACACACACACACACACACACACACACACACACACACACACACACACACACACACACACTCACTTGGGTCTCTGTAAGACGTAGGTGAGGAGGAATGCCCGGAGAGACTCAATGCTGGTCTTTTCCAACAGGATCCACTCCCGCACCACCGCCTCCATGACGGCTGTGGCTGCCTGGAACAGCACATAGTCCACCTTACTGGTCTCTGTGGAGAGGAGGAAGGAGACGGGGTGAAGAAATGTAGGACAGAGAGAGAAAAAAAAAAAGGTTCGCTTGAAGTGCAGAGGGGACTTTTATAATTAGTCAACCTCCACTGACAAATTAACAGTCTAAGAAAACATGATCCTCTCTGGACAAGATGTGCACCATCATGATGGATGTGAAGAGTTACCTAATATGTGCTTGCAGATGGCGAAGGGGGATTTTGATTTCCTGAAGGAGAGGAATATGTGTTCAGCATGCTGCCTCTGTTCTGTGCTGACCATGGACGGCGGTGCCTGGAAACACACAAACAAGCGTCATAGACAAGGCTCAGACTATTAACAAGGAGATCAACTTCATTTATTCACTGTTACACTGAAACACACACACATGTGCACAAACAAGATGAAGAGATGTCAGAGTGCGAGGTCTGCACACAGTGAGAGCTCCTGAGCTGGTGTTTGGGGGGGGGTGTTCAGTGCCCTGCTCAAGGGCACCTCTTGGTACATTACCTGGACTTCAACCCTCCGGCTCCCAACAAAAAGTCACTACAGACTGAGCAACATTGACGAGTCGTCAACATTTCCCATTACTGCAGTTTCCACTTTGTTTAATAACCTCTATGGAGGTTGTTAAAAAGTAGTGAAGGTTTGAAAAAGGATCAGTCTGTTTTTGTTTTTTTTACCCAACCGTGAGAGAGCAGCGGACGGTTCATTCGAACTCACAGATCAGCAAATCATCAAATACTGCTCTCTCTCTCTCTGTCTCTCTGTTTGTGCAATTCAGACAGTGTGCAGCAGAAAACAAACACATTAGAGCACCAAATACATGCAAGAGAGCACAACATGAATGCACACACACTCGTGGACACACACAGACTTTTATTGAGGAGTGTCGCCATGATACAGCTCTGCAGGAAAGTCACATTCCTCGCCTAATTGCAGTAAAAGCAGCTCTGCGGCCGAAAGCAGCAGAGGAAAGAAAGAGGCTTTTATCTGAGAGCAAGACTCACGCACACACACACACACACACACACACATATAATTAGCACCAGAGCTACTGAGTGACTGAAAGTGGAGTTTTTTTTGCGTCTTTCAGGCGACTTGAAGGATTTTAAACTGCACCTTTCAATCCATACCTCATCCCTCTCGTCAGTGTCACTTTTTCCAACAAATGTGGTGCAGTACTCCGACTGTGCATCACTTATTCAGCACCAAAAAAAACAAGCAGACAAACTTGGAGCCTTTAGCTGGTGAACAGAGTCAAACATGGCAGCTAAATTGGTGGAGACCAAAGCTGGAGATATAAGTAAGTTTTGCAAAGAGTACAAAGAATACACTCCAGATGAATGATGATAATTCAATGTGTCTGACATGTGTGTTAAAAAAAAAAAAAACTGCAGCCAACTTAATGTGTAGCCCAGGTCACTTCAGTGAGACTTCTGTTAACCAACAGAAGTTAGATTGAATCAGGAAACGTCCACGTGCAGACACTAGCGGTGTAACAGTATTTGTCCCACAGCGTCACAGGACAAACGTCACGGTTTGTTACATACAGTCAGAAAACAAATACAGACTGAGTGAAGAAGAAAACAGGCAGCCGCACATGGCATCATGTTTAAATTTCTAACACATGAGAAATTTAAACATGATGCCATCATCTATCCTATCCTATCCTTCTTTCTGCATCTTGTCCCATTTTCAAGCCCAGCACAGTTTAGCAGATGGCTGTTCCGTCATGAGCCCGGGTCTGCTGAAGATTTCTGCCTGTTAAAAGGAAGTTTTTTCTTGCCACGCTATGACGGATTAAGCTGGGCTCTTGTAATATAGCCACAAGTAAGGTCCTTTACCTGCTTTTTGTAAACATAATAATGAGCATGGTCTTGTTACCTGCTCTTTTGTTAATGTTAACAGACAAACAGTAAGGTCCTTTACCTGCTTTTGTAAAGTGTCTCGAGATAACGCCTGTTATGAATTGACGCTATATAAATAAAGACTGATTGATTGATTGATGATCCAACCTTGACACCTTCGATTTATCACATTTTTTAATCTTAACATCACTAAATGCATTATGGGGGAGGGAGGGGGGATTCTGAAACTGTTGCCAATGGCAACCTGGGAACTGTTAGTCCCTACAAGTGAAAACATCAGAAGCAGCACTTTGCACCTGAAACACGTCACATGTTACATTGTTAACCAATCAATGATCCTGCTTCACTTTCTTTGACTACAAAGACGAGACCTGTATTAAATGAAAATATTTGTATTGAGGTGTTAAACATTAAGTAACTTGACAGAGAAAGCACATATTAGTTCATTAATTGTTCATTTAAATCCCAGACACAGCTCAAACACAATGTGAGAGACTTGTTAAGCTGAACTTGACTAACACTGGCGGCTAATGTCAAATCTGAAAAAGTAAACAAAGTAATATTAGTTTGAAATCCAACACGGGAAAGCAAAATGGCAGAAATCTGGCTAATTTGTCCAACACATGCACATGGTTAGCCACTTGCTCTTAGCTCGTGTACAGGGTGTTGGAAAACAGCGGAAATTAGACTGAACAATGGTTTTATGAAGTGTTTTACGGGGCCCATGGAAAGATAAAGCGACACAGCCCGGTGAGATAAACCGTTGACGTAACGTAACGTCAACGTTCTGGAAGGGGACAGCGGCACGAGCCGTTTTAAGTTGCCAGGAAACGGTGAGGAAATGCGGGATGATATTTAAAGATGGAGGGAAGAAGAGGGGTAAAGAAAGATAGGGGCAGGGGTTGATGTGATATATATGTATAGTTGTTGTTTTTTTTTTTGCGGGGATGGAGAGAGAGGCAAAAAAGGGAAGGCGCCACGCATCGCTCACATACGTTGAGGGGAAAAAAAAAACCTCAACACATTTAACAACAAAAACCGGGAAGACGCCACGCCAAACACCACCTGACACACAGTCTACACACACTTACTCGTGGCTAAAAAAAAAATAAGGGTGAAATTTCATACCATTAAAACTTTGGCAGCGCTTTCCAGCTGTGTGATCACTTCTGGTGCACCGACCGCCGCCATCATTGTCCCTCTCCTATGACGCGCCATGCGCTCTGCATTGTGGGATTACAGCGCTGCTGGTACCCGGCCGGATTTAAACAATCTGCAGTTCTGCACCCCCCGGTGTTACGCCGAGAAATGCACCCCTTACATTAACATGTATTCGGGAGGTGCATGCATGCACCTCCCGAAAGTGCGAGAAAAATCTGCATGCATTTAATTTCAAGGGGCAAATCTGTGACGACAAAGTACGAATATAACGCGAGTTATGAAATGAAAGGTAAAACCTGAAGTAACAGGTGATTTTAAACCACTGTTCAATTAATTGCAAAAATAACAAATTAAACTTTCAGGGGTGAAGTATCAGATTTATAATCAACACAATACTGAGTAAAGTTTCCTATGGAACCTAAATCAATTATTTTCGGGGCGCTTTTGTTATGTAACTTTGTCTTTCCTTTTCTATATTGACTTTAATGGGGAAAATATTATGAAAAATCTGCTTTTACCGAGTTTTTAGAAATTTATCTGGGTGACACGCAACATAAACTCGTCCATTCCTTTGTGGTCTGCAGAAGTCTTACAACACAGAGAAAATGCTCTTTCAAATGTGCTCTCCTTGTGATGTCACAGTGGGATTCTGGTAACCCCCCCATTTTTATCTCTACCAATGGACTCCATCCCTCTATCCCTCTCCCTCTATTCCTTTTCTTTAAATATGTACAGTAATTCTCGATATCAGTCGACAGATTTGTTAGAAGTTGACATGCCCTTTAAACGTTTTTTACTTACTTTAAAAGAAAAGAAAAACATTAAAAACAGAATGCATCCAGAATCTCGATCGATTTGTACTTCACACTGATCACCTGAATCAGAAAAACGATCTGATGGTGTCGAAATAAGCTCAACGTTTTGTCTTAACAAGTTCAATATTCGCTATCATGACAACATTCAGTGGTGGTAAAGTATCCTGTCAAGTAGCATGACACAGATATTCAAGGCAAATGACCTCAAAATGTTTCTGAATATAAAAATTGTTTTACTCACTTTTAATTCTCTTAATGGTTACACTGAGAGGATTGAACTGCGGGGCTACAATGAGTGTTAAAGGGAAATCCTGGTGTATATACTGTATTCTTATTTTTTTTTACATTTATAGTTTTCTACTTTGTTTTCTATGTTTTATTGTTTTGTTATATTGTGCTTTTTGTCCTGCTGCTGTAACGCCACGATTTCCCAGCTTGAGATCAATAAAGTACATCTATCCAGAAGGTTGAATTTAGACGGATATGTACTTCTACCTTTTAATATAATATTAAAGTCATTTTTCACTATTTAATGAACAGAACTCATTACCCAACTTTCATTTCACTTCACATGTACAGATAGTAAGAAAAAAAGAGGAGGTGAAGCCGGAGGAGTCAAAGATGGTTAATTTAATTTATACATACATTTTACACACGAGGACTGTGAAAGCATTTTTACAAATTCTCATTTGATACATAAATGTAAAAAAGAGGGAAAGATAGCCGACATCATGCAGATGTCACAATACATCAGTAATACTGCGAGGACATTTAGCACAAGAGGGGAACAAAAGATACAAAAAATATGTATATCTGTATAAATATAAAGGCAAGAGTAACAGGATTGTATCATACATTAAGGAAAATCCTCCTTAGAGTAAAAATACAAAATGAGAAGATACACAGGTACGTCTCGTGAAGATATCAAGTCAGTAAAAGATTGTCAGTCGTCACTCTCAAACCTTAGAAACACAAAACACACACACACATCCAGGGAAGCCCTCACACACTCTTTGATAAAGCTATTTAGTCATGAAGCAGTCCGACCTGATATCAAAAAACAAAAAAGGAAAAAAAAATCACTGAGAGGTTCAGAGAAGTGAAGGCACGTCTGGACCAGCTGGAAGAACAAGAAGAGGGAAGAGCGAACCGAACCAGCTCTGCATCAGTCTGCGGGTCAGGATGGTGACCAGGGAGACCGGGGCACGTCATCCACATCCAGAACTCTGAGAGAGACAGGTTCGATTGATTTGGACTGCTCACAGGCCACACTGGCTATGTTTACATGCAACTTCCTGCTTTACGACTTTATCACTAAAGAGTCTAAAGAGTCAGGAAACACATCGGGCTCGTTCTTTATTCAAGCTGTGATTTTAAACTTCTAAATTTGGACCGTCCACAACAATCTAATTAAATAAGCAGCTCAGAATGACGGCCATTTCCTCTGCAGTAAGTCGAAGAAAAAGGGGCAGTTAAATGGCATATTCAAGTGTGCAATTTTCCATTTTTACATGTTTTAGGGTCTGCATTTATTTAACAAGCTAAGACGGTTGATAGACTCACAAACCAGGGAGGGAAAGAGAGAGAGAGAGAGAGAGAGGGGAACAACACGCAGGTGAGGGTGCCCCAGGCCGGAATCGAACCCAAACTCTTATTTGACAAAGCATCAGTCCAACATGGCCGCTTCGTTCACTACACCACTGTTGCCAAAAGGTTTGGAGGCTGCTTAAAGAAATACAGACTTACTTTAAGTTTCATATTCACAACTATCAACATCTGATATATCTTTGATTCTCGTACTGTTTTCATTTGTTCATTATGTCAAAATGGATGAGGGAATACTTTCACTCTGATTGTATTTCCACGTGTGTCAGGAATCAGGGATTATTTATCAAAAGCAGCAAAAGAAGCTGCTGTTTATCGATCTCTCTGACTCCCCCCTCCGTACGTCTGTTACCTATAAAGACGGGAAAGAGACGGAAGTGTGCTGCATGTGATCATAGCCGGTGAGAGTGTGGCGCACGCTCAGATGAAGAGCATTCATTCACAGGTCTGTGAAGGAGAGATTAAGAAGGAAAAAAAAAAAAAAAAGAGAGAGGAAGCAATCCGTTAAGATTGTGCTGCTCACTCAGAACACAAGGCACCTTTACAGAGAAAAAACAAAACGTTCAATACATTGTCGAGCAAAAACAAAAAAATTAAAAAAAACTTGAAAATCTGCCGTAACAAATGTTATCCACACGTTTTCACACATTCTGCCGGTTACACATCAGACACTCAGAAACCAATACTAAAATACTGTTTGGAACAGTTTGGTGTCAAACGACCAAACGGTTCCTCGCGACTCGGCGAGTTACGGTGTGTGATTGTCAAAAAGCCAGATGATAGATAAGGCGGTGATAGTGTTGTCAAACGAGATCATGGCACAGCTGTGTGGTAAAGAACGACACTCACACCGGTGCTCATTTTGGATAAATAATGAAAATGTACCAAACTGATACTCTTTGATGACGTTTCGCTTTAGTTAAACACACAAAGCTATTCATTCTTTTTTTTTTTCTTTTCAGATTACAACTCCTGAAGCCAACCTGCCTCACTCCTCATCAACATCTTTACTTCCGTCTCCTCTCGTCCTAAATCCTTTCTCTCCTGCAGTCGGGGCCAGCCCGTCTGCAGGAGGTGAAAAGAGTCGACCATCCACGTTTCTTCAAAAAGCAAAAGAAAAAAAAAAAAACACCGCTCCTCGTCGTCGTTAGTCTCCGGCGTCTCCTTCGTCGTGGAGGGGCGACACGCACGCGCACATTCAATTAGAAAAGCACACAGCTCATGACTTTCAAAAACCCAGGCACACATGGCAGCTCGAGCCGACACTTCTTCAAGCCAAAGAAAAACACGTAACATTAATAATAATAATAATAATAATAATGTAAATAATATTAACCACAATAATAAGCAGCATGTTGTAACTGAAAAAAAGAAAATAATATAAACCAATATATTTGTACATTTCAGTACAAAAAACAAGAGATATTAAGTGTTTAGAAAACTATAGATCATGTTTTTTTTCATATTGCACATAGTCATTCTATCACGTTTGTTGTTGTTGCTTTGTGTTTTCATGACGTCCTGCAGGCGAGTTTTCCCTCCTCGTTCAGTCCTGGACTCGAGGAGCGTCTCCACGTTCTGTTTTTTTTTACCTTTACTTGAATCAGGTTTCAGTCTTTAGATCTGTTATTTAGCGAGCCACGTTGGAAGCATTTCAAAACCGCTCCAAAAAGTCCTCTTGCAAAACCAGCTTTTTTTCTGAGTTCATTTCAGGGTTCGGATTAAAGACACAAACAAAAAAAGGAATTAGCTCTGGCTGTCTGTACGGGACCTCCGAGTGAGATAAACAGTAACAGGAGGGTTTGTGTATCAGTGACCTCTGAGGGAAGAACAATCAGGCTCCATGAGAAGTCCAAAAACATGAAACTACATTTGGCACTGAGGTCGTCAAAATGTTTGATACTTTAATACTTCTCAATACCACCTGATTCAAAAGATCCAACCTCAGCATTCACCGAGCGACAGTTCGTAAAGGGCCGAAGCTTTAAAGAACGAAAAACATCTTCAGTCACATTTTGAACCGAAAAGAGAACAAAGACAGAAGAGACGTTTAAGTACGGAAACGTGCCGCAGCGAAGCAGGTAGAAAATATCGTTTTTGTTTTTTTTACTACAGTCGAATCTTAGTTTAAAACTCTGTTATGCTCACATAAGGAGGCAGCTTTGGATATACTAGATCGATCAAATGGATGCTAAATGGATGTAGAGCTTTAAAACTTTGATCAATTTGATCAAATTTGAGCAATTCAAATGAAAACACAGAAATATATACACACATATATATATATATATATAAACAAAAAAACCTGATGCTGCCAAAGGGAAAGGTATCGTCTCAGAGCCTAACGCAGCTGCTGTGTCTCTGTACTCTGAACTTTATGAAATGGACAAACCATGTTTTCCCCCCCCTGCACCTAAAGCTCACAGGACAACGTGTGTGTGAATGTGTGCACGTGCATGCATGTGTCTTTGTAGCTTATTTTGCAGCAGCTGTTAAAGAGGCGTGTTCCTTATTCAGCCGCCCCCCCCCCACCTCCCCTCCTCCTCGAGATCAGCTGATCAGCTTTTCCGTGTCCAAACACTGGGTGTAAAGCAGCTCCGCTACGACAGGAAACTACTCCTGTTCAAAAAGATCGAGGATCCTGGAGATGTTTCAGTCGCCCGTAAGACACGAGGGTGGAAGGAATGGGACGAGGAAGCAGTCCTCACATCAGAAATCTTTGATCCAGACGTCCTCTTCTTAAAAGACTCCACCAACGCTTCACTCACGTCTTATCGCTGTGGTTTTCTTGGTCCCGGATCAAGGGGGAGTTTTTTTGCTTTTGAAGTCGTTTGTGGACAAATTATAGATTTCCACAAGGTGGCGATGTTCGTCAATCTTGCTCCTGCAACATTCACACGCGCCAGATCTGCATGAACTCACACAGACGCACCTGTGCAGCCTTCACACACAGACAGGAAGTAGAGCGGGTGGGAAGGTCACGGGGGGCCGGGGGATGAGCGTCAGACGGCAGGAACAAACACGCCGCTCGAGGTGTGGTTCTAAACGTAAACCGGCTCGCACCCCTCCCCCTGCTCTCCCTCCTCCTCCACGTCCTCTTCGTCCTCCTCCTCTTCCTCTCGTTCGTCATCCTCCTCCGGCCCCAGGCAGGCGGCTCCGCTGACGCCCTGCGGCCCCTCGCAGCTCTCGGGAGGTTTCGGGTAGCGGAAGGGGCAGCCGTTGTCGTCGAAAAACCTGCGGAAGGTGAACTCGTAGAAAGCGTGCTCGGGGTGCTTCCCGTGAGGCGAGCAGAGCAAGTCCAAGGCCCTGGTGCTGTCCCCGCTGTCGCTCCACGCCCCGGGGCCGCCCTCCTCCTCCACGGGGTCAAAGTTAGACGTGTCCATCGGGTGGGCGATCTTGGGTCTGTAGGGCGCCGGCTGCTGCCGCAGATTGCTGGAGAAGTCCGTCTGGGTGAAGAAAGGGTGAGCCTTGATTTCTCCGGCACCGTTTGCACCCAGGCGATCCTCGGCCGAGCAGCAGAGACGGCCGATGATGTCCACCGACTCCGGACTCAGTTTGACCTGAGCTGGTACCTGCAGAGTGCTCTCCCAGTTGATGACCTGCAGAGAGAAGAGAGGTGATTTATTATTTTAGGTTTATTGTGTTTGTTTTCTAAGATGTCGCCGCTCAGAGTGACTGTAAAAAAGGAGCTGCGCTTGAATTCTTGAACGTAATCGTCTATGACTGTCCATTTCCTGATCCTCGTCTCGGCCTCTTTCAATGACTCAGCAGTTTATGAAAGTGACTTGCCCTTCTGTCTAAATCTGTTGGACGTCAGGTTGTCTTACATTTCGATTTGCTTTCTTCTTCTTCTTTCATGAGGTACTCTGATCCACACACTTCCTTTGTTTTTGTTGTTATTTGTAGCCGACTGACACCTAAAGCCTCTGCCCTCACCTGACCACACAAACAGGGAGAAACCCTGGAGAGCTTTTTTTTTGGTGCAAACATGATGATGTCACAAGATGGGCAGGCACAGGAACGTCAGACTCATTCTTTTTTTCACCGACCTTAATCTGAGTCTCTGTGGGTGTGGAGGCCAGGAAGGGCGGCTGTCCCACCAGCATCTCAAACAGGATCACTCCCACGCTCCACCAGTCGCACAGCTGCGTGTAACCTGCACACAACATGACCAAAAAAAAAAAGATCAATCTATCGTCTATCGATTAAAGTTCTTCCCTCTCGTGCAGAGTTTGATTCGTTGAACTTCCAATGAGTGACGCCCATCATGTTCTCACCCACCTTTGCGCAGCAGCACCTCTGGTGCGATGTAGTTCGGCGTTCCCACCAGGGAGTGAGCGAGGCAGCGCTGATGCTGCCGGTTGGCGCGCTGCTCCAGCGTCATCAGCCGGTCGCCGCAGCGACAGTTCGACACGTCGTCCCAGAAGTCACTGGGCTCCATGCTGTCCTGTCTGACATGGCTCCCTGAAGGGACAAGAGGATCCACACAGGGAACTTTAACAAAGCTCATGGATCAGCTGGATGGGAAAGTAACAGAATTTTTTCACAGCACTTTTTTTTGTCCTTTAAGAAAAGAGTTAAAAAGGAACCGCCATTTTTTTGGCGTGCAGCATGACATCATCGTCACTCTCTGCCTCACCTTTCTGGTAGTACTTGGAGTTGTGCGTCCAGCGGAAACCCGTGCACAAGCCGAAGTCGGTCAGCTTGATGTGTCCGTCCAGGTCGATGAGGATGTTGTCGGGCTTGATGTCTCGGTGGATGAAGCCCATCTTGTGCACGCTCTCGATGGCCAGCGTCAGCTCGGCGATGTAGAAACGAGCCAACGGTTCGGGGAAGACGCCCATCCTGATGAGCAGGCTCATCATGTCTCCCCCGGGGATGTAGTCCATGACGAAGTAGAGGCTGTCGCGGTCCTGGAAGGAGTAGTAGAGACGCACCACCCACTCGTTGTCGGCCTCGGCCAGGATGTCGCGCTCCGCCTTCACGTGGGCCACCTGCAGCGAGAACACCACTCACTTCAGCGACTCAGCAGCACACCACGAGACATGACACGGATGTTTGTGACTTCTATTAAACGTTTGTGTCGCAGGAAGTCACCTGGTTGCGGTTGAGGACGTCCTTCTTGCGCAGCGTCTTCATGGCGTAAAGTGCTCCAGTGTCCACCTTTCGGGTCAGACAAACTTCCCCGAAGGCGCCGATGCCCAGAGTCTTGATTTTGACAAACATGGATTTGTCCATCTTGGCGCGGCGCAGCCTGTTGTAGTTGGACTCTTTCTGGTTCAGCATCTTTCTCATCTGCTCCTGCTCTGCTTCCGATAGGCCGGCCTGTGGACGAAGGACGGGACAGATGGTAACGGCACGACTCGACCGCGGTGTCTGAGCGGAGCTGATTTTCTTTATTCCACACAGCTGTCTGGGTTTAGCTTTCGTGTGTTTTCTCTTGCCTTTTGCAACCACTTCAAAGAAGGTCAAAAGGTCAAAGTCATGACTGACGACATGCAAACATTAAGAGGGAACGCAGCGGCCTCTCGTTCCTGCACAAAAGGTCTCGCTGTCTGAATTCAAAGTCCCGAAGGAGAATTCTCTGCATGACAACCTCCAGGACATTCAAACCACTTATCATTCTTGTCTCAGGAAAGAGGAGAAATGATCATTTTCTCAATCAGGACGCCGCGTACGAATACTGATTTTCTATCCGAGGAAAGCCATTCTATCACATTAAACCCGAAGCTTTAATGGCTCATCGTATCCAGAGTGAACATGTCTCAGTGCACAGACAGATGTGACCTCTGGGCTCTCTTGGAAAAGCAGACCTCAGTCTCAGGAGAACGTGCTGCTGATCTCCAGATATTCAGGAGAAGAATTCCTGTCAACTTTGTTTTTTATTTTTGTGTGTTGCTACTTACATAATCGCCCCCGTTACATAATGAGAGTTTGAGACGAAGTAAAGAGAGCAGCTCTGTCCGCAGCACTTCACGTTTTATATATATATATATACTTCCTGATACACATTAAATCAAGGAGCAGCCTCATTTGTTCTGAATCAAGTTTAAAGAAGGGACATCCGGCTGCTCATGTTCTGTCTCGTATATATTTGGGGTTGAATGCAGAAATATTTCTCATTTTATTTTTCCATTAATGTCTTTAAATCAGGGGTCTCCAACAGGGAGCTCGCAGGCCCCCAAAAAGTAGCTCGCCAAGCAAATTCAAATATTGACCCTGTGCATAAACAAAACCTCACTCATAGCAAACTGTATCTACTTACAACAACTCTAGATCTATCTAACTAGATTACAATGCACTAGTCGAAAGCATGCAGTGTCAGGAATCTAATTAATATATTATTAATATACACAAAAACAACAAAACAGAGGCTCTCATCCAAAAAAAGGTTGGAGGCCCCTGCTTTAAATAAATGACCCCTGTGTGTCTTGTATTACTCGAGAGAAACGATTAGAAGGCTAACGGCTACCTTTGACATCTCCTGTTCCAGTTGAAGTCTGCGGTTCAGTTTCTGCTGGTGCGTCTTCATCACGTTCTCTATGTGCTGCTCCATGTAGAACTTGAAGGCGAACGGCGAGTATGTCTTGATGCGTGACTCCCTCTTCTCCTCGTCGCGTCCGTTCTTCCTCACCGGCACGGGCGACGTCTGGATCTGCTTCTTGTCTTTCACCGCTTTCTCTCCTTTCCCCGCCTTCGTCTTCTCCTTCGCCTGCTGGCTCTCCTCGCTCTTTCCGCTCCCTCCGCTGCCGCCGCGGGCGTTCCTGGCTGCAGGGTTATTGAGGTGCGGGGCTCCACACATGTCTCCTGCTCCTTCCAGGGCCCCGGGCTCGCCAGCCGCCCCGGACATGAGCAGGTTTTTGGGGTATGGCGGTGGTGGGCAGCGTTGCTCCTGAGCAGGCTCCAGAGGGTAGCTCTCCTCGGGCATGTAGCCCAGAGGCTCGGCTGCTTCCTGGTTCTGAGCCGTCATCCACCCTGGGTGACAGGGTCCCACGGCGGTCTTTGGCTCCGGTCTCATCACACGGATGCTCTTCACTGGCTGCTGGATGGGCGGGGACGTGACGGCTGTGATGGTGTTCGGCGGGCCCAAAGAGGGGTCCTGTTTTCCTGCTGGAGGTGGAGCAGCCATCGCTGGACGGACACCATTTGGACCAGCGGAGCGGTTGTTGAAGGAGTTGGTTCTGCTGGGGACACGCACCTCCCCCCTAAATGGGCCCTGAGGCTGGGGCTGCCTCGCTGGAGGGGCCCCTTCTGGACCCGGAGGCCCCGCCCAGTGGTGCTCATACAGGTCGAGGTTGAGGCTCGCCCTGGATGGGGTCATCAAACCCTGCGGCATGTCAGAGAAGTCGGCGCCCATGGCTGTGACTCCGCCCGGGGAGCGGGACATCATGTGGACCTGGTGGGAGGTGGGGCTGGCCTGGCGTGGGTGGGAATGAGGGGGCAGGTACAGGTTTGCAGGGTAACCTCCGCCTCCTCCTCCTGGACCATTCTGAACCAGCGCTCCTTTACCTTGCATGTTGACGTAATTATCAGGGGGCGCCATTGGAGGCGGAGCCATCTTGTTCTGAAAGGAGGCGGTCCTCTTCACTCCATAACCTGAAGGCTCCATCATGTGTGGCCTGGCGTGGCCATAGTCATAGTGGGGACCAGGAATAGGGCCCCCTTGTGGCTGAGGCTGGAGCTGCAGAGGCTGACCGGGGACGTTGTAGCTCATCATGGGGCCGTGCTGCTCCAGACCCCCAGTGTAGCCTTTCTGTGGCGCCCCTGGAGGGTACATGTTGTTGGCCTGGTTGCTCTGGGGGGCCATCACTGCTGGATAGTTGCCCATACTGGGAGGTCGACCCATCGGACCCTGCGCGGCGCCAGACGGCGGCATCATGTAGTTCATCACAGGCGGAGCCCCCATGTAGGCTCTGGGCATCTCCCCCTCGGGGCCGTAACCAGCTGCCCCTTCATACAAGGGAGCCGCCATCTGGTGGTATGGAGGCATGGCGCCCACCTCCCCTGAAGCCTCTAACGCAGGGCGGTGATCCATGGAGTTTGGCATGCCAGCTTTACCTGAAAGAGCAAAGAGTAACATCAACCAAAGCTGTTTCCTTCCTCAACGAGCCCTGAAGGGGAAAACTTAACGTCGTCTTCGTACCCGGTGAAGTCTGCTTGATGACACGGACGATGAGCTCGTTGCGGGGGTCCAGGTAACCCATTTTGCTGATGTACTCCAAGGCGGCTTCGATGTTCCTGCTCCCCGTCTGCTTCAGCGCCCGCACAGCCATCTCCTGGAGAGCAAACCCAATAAAAGAGACGTTTAGAAACACAAGCCACCGGCTTTTATGTCATGAAAACAGGTGTCGCGTCTCAGTTTTAGTTTCCGACGCAGATCTTGAAAGTGAGATGTTGCACAAAGTGTTTTCAAACCTTTCCAAGAACAGTAAAACAATGAGAAATTCAAATTACAGTCAACAAACAGCGTTTAACATTTATTGAGCTTTAGTCCTCCCAGCTGGAACATGCCCATTTTAATTCATCAAAATACTGTTCAGACGCTAAATGTTCTCATAACAAAAATCTACTTAACAAGAATTTGCCTGTAGTCACAGTCTGCAGCTGGAAGCCAAGTCTGGATCTGTCTGAGCCAAGAAAAAGCAAACAAAAACTACAAATCCAGCCGAACATTCAGAACCTGCTTTACAATCTCACACACTCTCCAAAACACACAAACACACACACACAGGCAGACATCGTCCAACGCTTTCAATGAGTCCAAGTCGGTGCGTAAAACACCTGCATCCTCTGAACGCCAGGTCGCATACCCGTGACTTCCTGAGCCTCTTCCAACAAACAAACACAAACCAAAAATGTGATCAAATTCAAAAGTCGGGAGAAAAAAAATAAAGAAAAAAATATCCACAAAAATAAATAAATAAATTTTAAAAAAGGCAGGAGAAAAAAAAAAATATCCACAAAAAAAATAAAACAAATAATACAATTAATTAATTAATTAAAAAAAAGTCAGGAGGAAAAAATAAAAAAAACCAATATCCACAAAAATAAATAAAAAGTCTGGAGATGGCAGACTTTTCAGTTTCTGTTTGGCGTTCGTTGGGGGAATCCAACACTGTTAAAAACACAACCCGACAAATAAAAATGTGAGAGTCAGTCAGGATGGAAACGATGAGCAAACAGATCCTTAGTCAGCATGAGAGCATTAAGGAAAGCTGAGCCGAGGTAATTATCATAGCATCGTTTGATCATTTGTAAAGAGTGCGAGTCCTTCCTGTAAATGAGTCAGTGGTTGTAGCGTAGCAGAAAGGGCGTGGCGCCCGGGGCGCACAAACAGACGGGCTTCAGTCAGGGCGCACAGGTGGGGCACGGGCAGACTCTCACAGGCAGGCAGGTGGCCATCTTGTAAAAGCCCTCGAGGTATTTAGGTCACCGATGTAAAAAAGAAAAAAGAAAAATCTTTCTTAACCACTTTGGCATTTTCTATTCATCGGCCCGCCGCCGTGTAATTTATGATCGAGGCAAAAATGTGAAGGGGGAGGAACACTAAGAATCTGTTAAACTACACAGGAAGCCTCGGTCATGTGTAGCAGCAGAGACACAGGGACTGATTGGAGTAACGACTCCTCAGTGTGTCTTCGATTTTGTCCAGACAGATGCAGAGAGGATCCATCAGACGCAGGTATGTGACGGTGTGTGACGGTGAAAACACTTCCTGTGATCCATGGAGCACACAGCCAGAAAGACAACTTTAGTTATTATTTTATTTAAGAAGAAGATTTACTGATCCCTGAAGGGAAATTAGCGAGTTTGGACCCTCTTAGTGTCTTGCCCAAGGACATATTGCTCGCAGGAGCTGAGTATCGTACCCTCAACCTTCCGATTGAGAGAAGACGACTCTACCCACTGAGCCACAGCCACCAGGTTGGTCCCATTAAGATTCAGAACCTCTTTTTTAAAGGAGACCAGGTTGCAATTTTACAAAAGCAGAAGAACTGAAAAAACTGGAAAAAAAAAAGCACAGGCAGGCACGTCTTCTTCTTTTTCTTCTTCTCGGATTTTCCGTCTCCTTGAGGATAACAAATGTAAACAAACAAACAAAGCCGTGTGGTGAGAGACAAACAAAACAGAAACTCTGTCTCTCCTCTGACTGAGGGATCCACACCTACATGAGAAATCCCCCACATGGCACATGAGCCTCAGTGCAAAGACATTTCTCCTCAGACGTCTGCTGCTCCGGTGCCCCTGCTGGACACTTTGAAGAACTGCAGCCACAGTGTCCATTATGACGTCAGTAATTCGGGCAGAAAAATCCAGCAGACGCTTTGCTTTAAGAATTCATTTAAACATTTTAAAAAATGAATCCCTACATGGTCTATCAAACCTGCAGCCAATCCAGACCCCCGTACTGCCAGATCTCTAACAAGAACCAGGAGAAATGAGCACTTTATTCCTCCTCTTAAATCTTTACAATGGCTTCAGGATCAGTTCTGCCCTGGATTCATAAATCACTCAGCAGCGTAAAAGTCCTCAAACCGTTCTCCTTTTATTATTCCTCGTACACACAGAAACTATTTTTGGGATTATTTGCAGAGTGGCGTCCAGTTTGAGAGCCCGGCTCCTCCTCTTCTGCTCTTTATCACATCTGTTGGGATTTTATCGGTTCTATTTCAGCCACGGCTCTGAAACCCGCCACGCCTAACGGAGATAAAGGGAGGAGGAGCTAACATGCTAAATATGTAGCCTGTGTCTCGTATTTGTCATGTTACACTGACATGTGCTTATTTCACTTTTTTTTTTGTTTTGTATGAAGGACTTAGATAGAGGCGGTCGTCTCTAAACCAGAAGGTCGGGGGGTTTCGATCCCCAGCTACATGTCCGACGTGTCCAAGCCGCTCCTGTCGCTTCGTGTAAAATGTGAGTTGAAGGTCTCAGTCAGGCTGAGCGGCTTGTTTCCAAATCAAACATGAACAGTTTTTAAAGTAGGAAGACAGAAACCGAGGACACAGTCGGCTCTGAAAGCCAGGAAGTGCCAAGCACACACACTTTTCTCTGTCCTTTATTGTGTGTGTGTGAGCGTGTGTGTGTGTGTTGCATCCATCACAGTGTGTCTGAAAGTGTAAAGATAAAACTGCATGCAGCATGGATGTACACACACACACAACACTGTTTATACTCTGCTTCCTGTGTGTGTGTGCGTCTGTTGCATTCCTGTGTAGCCAGCCTCTGTGTGTGTGTGTGTGTGTGTGTGTGTGTGTGTGTGTGTGTGTGTGTGTGTGTGTGTGTGTGTGTGTGTGTGTTCCGGCAGTAACGTCACATTATGTCCTCTCTCTCTTCCTCTCAGAGTTTTTATCTTCCCTCCTCTTCCTCACTTCTTGACTAAAATCTTTTTTTCCCTCTTCTGACGTTCTGAAGTTTTTGATTTCTGCTGAGCGACATCAGAATCAGTGAACTGGGGAAGTTTGAAGGTTTATGATGATTAAATGTTCTGACAGGAGACGTGGCGAGACGTGGACGCTGGTTACAGCGAGTAGAGACACATTCATACACCGCTGAAGAAGCAGAGGGAGCAACATGGGCTTGAGCGTCTCAGCCAAGGACAGGAGCTGGGAATCGAACCCGAGACCATCCAGATGGTAAATCAATGGAGGTCGGCTGGTCAAATAACTGTTGATTTATTTCCAGGTGAATTTCAAATATCTCAGACAGACAAACAACCATCACAATCTGGATTTTTTTTTTCTTGCTTGTATTGTTCATATCTTCCTCTCGTGTCCCACAGATGGTTTTGGTGTCTCAGTGTGTGTGTTTATGTGCAGGGCGGAGGCTGGTCTGGTGACCCCGGCTGTCATGGCGACAGATGTTCTTCTCTCACATTCCTCAACCCAGGAAGCAGGAATTCAAGCTATTTGCATTTCTGGATCATTTCCCTCCAAACTCTCGTTCTCCGCTCTTTGTTTTAAAAAAAAATAAAAAAAACATCTCCAGCACATTGGCTCCTTTTCTCGGAGCCGTTTCAGGACGCTAACCGGGTTACCCCCAAAAACGCCAAATCACCACCTCACAAATCACAGCCTGAGTTACCTTCACGAGACAAATCTATGAAAATGTCTCTTTGACCCAGTTCTGACGGAAACGCATTCCAGAGCGGGACCCTGAAAATCGAAGCCACATGGCGGATGTTGGGAGCCGGGCGCAGATGGACGTTCATCCCCCGAGCGAGGCCGTGAGATAACTTACTGTATCTCCTCTTCATGCGACTCGTTCAAGGCGGAAAAAAGAAAAAGGAAAAAAATAACTCGCAAATTCTTGCAGTGTGAGCTGGGGAACGCCACGTCCTCCACCCCAACACACAAACCAGGAATGCTAACACACACACACACACACACACACACACAGAGAGAGCTTCAAAGTCACGTCCTGTTAGCTTTATCGTTACATAAACACCACAGTGTTTTCCTGCTCACACGTCAAAGGCTCTAATATGCTTAGCGAGCATCAGATTCCTTCCTGGCCGCAGTTTGGGCTTCACATACGTTCAGATCTGTGAGGATGGGCCCAGATTCTCAGGGAAGGAAAACACCCCTCCTTCACTTCATTTCCTCCCCCCCCCCCCGCCCCCGATCATCTCTATGCGTGGCATGTAACCCCCCCCCCCCCCCCCTCAAAAACATTTCCTCCGTTACAAAAAAAGAAGTTATGTAAGAAGCCACATTGCTTTGTAATTTGCAGCTGGAAAAGATGGGAGAGACGAAGTGGAGCAGAGAGATGAGGTTAGCTGATAAGAGGAAGAAGAAGAAGACGAAGATGAAGAACATGTGTGAGGGCTGTTTGAGGATCACTCCCAACCTGAACCCAGGAACAAAAGGACACCCCAAACTAAAAATGGAGGCTGACAATCTGAGTCCGACCCGAGGAAGATTACAAATGAGCAGTGGATGATGTGTTGTTTATATCCTGTTTGTAAAGGGACCATCTACAAAGAGTGTGTGTGTGTGTGTGTGTGTGTGTGTGTGTGTGTGTGTGTGTGTGTGTCTCCACGTTGTTTCCGAGCATTAAGCGCCCTGTATAAAAACTTTTCCTCCTCTGCTGCCTGATTGAACAGGAATCACAAAAAGCTGCTTTTCGGGGAAGTTTCCTTCGACGATCGTCACACAAAGACTCGTCATTCATTCAGTGTAAATAAAGTCAGTGATTTAAACATCGACAGAGACACAGCGGGACAAAGACCCTGAGAGCGGAGGGCAGAGGGGGGGCGGAGAGGCGACTCGACTGGAGCTGAAGGAACTGGTCCGCCCTGCTGCCATTGAAACCTCTCTTCCTGTTTGCACCGCGCTGCTCCGCTCACAATGGAGCTGAATGAACGCGTGTGCGCACCCAGAAGATGGAGACTGATGTGACCACACACACACACACACACACACACACACACACACACACACACACACACACACACACACACACACACACACACACACACACACACACACACACACACACGCTGGTGTCACAGTACTGTACGATTTAAGCAGGTTAAAGATGCATCCTGACACCAACGCACTACTTCCAGTCTAAAACTATCCAACGTCTGCATATCATGATTTGCAACCAGTGTCCCTGAACGTCACACGGGCAGTTTGGAAACCGAACTCAAGGATTATAAATGTCTCTAATTGGCTCCAGACCATTTTAAAGATCAGCCTGATAGTGTGACAATCCTCTAAATTGACTGTTTACAAAAACAGACTCAACCATCAGCTTCCTGTTCAACGTGGCCGCTGCGCTCTCATTGGTTCACTCAACGGAGCGCTTCATCAAACTTCCATGTCATTGGTGGTGATGCTGTCGGCTCGGCGTGCAGCGTCTCATAACTCCGGTGTCTGTGGGAGGATTTCCTCGTGGATCCGTGCACGGGCTTGAGTCGAGCATTCTTCACATGCCGAGCTCCTCCAGACCTTTAACCGCCGACGTACCAAACCTGCACGGGGACGGCTGCACTTTGTGAGGACGACGTGATGTGATTCACTTATTGTGTCAGACCGGGCGGACTCGGATTTTTAGAAGGAACACGCCCCTTAATGTCTAAGTTCAGTGGATATTTGACATGCTGCTCCTTTAACTGACCTAACAGCGTCCATGTGACTCGACTCGCTCCTCGACAGAGACGGAGACGCTCTCACATTCCTCGAGCTGGACGGAGGCCGTGAACTCTGGAAACTCACCTGATGTTTCAACATGACCTCGGCTCCGGCCCGCGTTACGTAACCACAGTGGCGTTCACTATGCAGGGAAAGCTTGGATTGTTTTGCTATCAAAGAGCCTGTGGCGCTCCGGGGCTGCTTTCAGGAAGGATTCCTGCCTGATGGAGGCGGAGCGGCTTCACACGTCTGAGAGACGTTTACAGACAGTCGGACGAGACGACGCACCGCGTTAAGACCAACGAGAAAAAACATCTTCTAACCCTCTGCAAGGCGCCATGACAACGTAGTTCAGCGTTTCAGTAACGATAAAAAAGTGCATACAAAAAAAAAAGCATAATATGGGGCGCCTGTAGCCTAGTGGGGTCACATGTACGGAAGCTGTGCGGGTTCAAATCTCAATATCTCTCCCCCTCTCTCTCTCGTTGCAATAACAATAAAAGCATCATTTATTGTGCCGCCATCTAAACGCCGTGAATGCTACATGTCACGACTTTGGTTTTCGGAGGAAATGATGTCCTCCACGACCATCGCGACAGCTTCCTGTACGGTCAGCGAGCGAGCTGAACATCACAGTCCAAGTCTCTGCAGAGCTTCAGGCCGAGCCTGGATCAAGACGTCCAACGTGTCCAAGTCTTTCAAAAAACCACGAAACAGTGACGAGACTCGAGAGCAGAAAAGAGTCGGGGGGAAATGTTGAAGCGTCAGGTGAACAGAAGAGTCGGAGAGACGTGCGTCTTACAGGTCAAACATGAAGAGTCTCATCACGTCACGTTTCAGGAATGTACTTCTAAACATTTCACAACAAGAGTTTCCACTGAATTATTACATTTCTGAAAACACTGTTGAGAAAGTGTTTATTCAGATTTTGTAATTGTAGCTAATCTGGTTATAAAAATCTTCTAATATTACACAACTCACTGATTCACAACACACACACACACACACATGCTCTGGGACCGTGTGACTCACCTGGTCACAGCCGGCGTTGACCAAATCCTGCAGCATCTGCCGGTTCACCTCCCCGGCTCCTGCCGGGTGTCCTGACCCGGAAGAGGGGCCCGACTCGTTGGCGAAGGGCATGAGGGACTTTCGGATTTCTCGGAGGGCGTTCTGGTAGTTGTTGAACTTCTGCGGCGGTCGGAGCTGCTGCGGGCGGCTGGCCGTGTCTTTCCCGCTCTTGCAGTCGGCCCCTCTGCCGCCCTCGGTCCGGGAGCTGCCCCCGTGCAGGGCCTGGCTCACCAGCTTGGCCGGCTGCTTCAGACCCTCCTTGATCTCCTGAAGCCTCTGGCGCGTGTTGCCCACATAGGGGGCAGCTGGGAAAGTTTTGGGCCTCATGGCCTCAGTGCCCAGGGTCGACACCTACTCTAAAAGGGGAAACACACACTGACACTCACTCCCTCCAAATGATCTCTTTCTGGCTCGCTGACCTAAATAGATTAAAAAAAAAGAAAAAAAAAAAAGTGTCCAGGAGCAGAGAGTCCTCCTCCTCCTCCGCGTCCCCCGTCTGCTGGTGTCTCTCTTTGTGTCTGTGATTCCTGCTGATGCTGGTGGGCCTGATGAAGCTGAGGTGTGGTCCTACGCTCATTCCATCGTGTGGCTTTCAAGGCTCAGGTTCCAGCTTATTCCAGGAAATGCAGCCGGTCACGAGGGCACCGCGGAGCCAAACCATGATGCTGCCAATCTCCGCCTGTGGAGGGGAAGGGATGGAGTTAGAGCGTGGAAGACTGCGGTCGTGCAAGGCGCGCGCGCGTGTTTTTCTTATTTTCGCAAATTAAAAAGCGAGCGCTGGGCGGCTTACGTCCTGAGAGCGAGAGAGAGAGAGAGAGAGAGAGACGCGCCTTTAATGGAAAAACACCAAATATGAAGAAGTGACAGAGCAAGAAGCTGCTGCAACACACACACACACACACACACACACACACACACACACACACACACACACACACACACACACACACACACACACACACACACACACACACACACACACACACACACACACACACACACACACACACACACACACACACACACACACACACACACACACACACACACACACACACACACACACACACACACACACACACACACACACACACACACACACACACACACACACACACACACACACACACACACACACACACACACACACACACACACACACACACACACACACGTGTACTAATGCATCACATCAGAGTTAAAGGACACTCTTATCTATGTTATGAATGTTAGTTCATATAATGAGATGGATGTAACGCTGCCAGCATCATGATAATGAAGGAAGCCTCCAGACAGAACTGAGCTCATTCAAATACTAAATATTAATTTAAGTTCATTCGCTTAAGGAGGAATTTTTTTTTCCAAAATATAAAAAAAAAAAAAGTTACTTTCAGAAATATAATTTATCTTTTTTTAAAAAAGAAAAAAAAACATAAATGCAAATGTAAACAGTCCCATACACGCATGAAAACAAAAATAACCACACAGACAAAAAAAACGAAAGAAAAAAAACAAACAGATAAATGGAATTCTTTTTAAAGTGATTTTTTTGACGGCGCACGACGTGCAGAAAAGTGTTGAGGTCCGACCCGAACCTGCAGCCGTCCCCTGACCGACCCGAGGCGATCCAGCGCCGGTGTCTGTGCACTTCAGAATCATCTTGTTTTAAAAAGTAACAAAAATAAAGTCATAAAAGGTGCACATAAATAATAATTAAAAATAAATAAAAACGGTTTCTTCTGTCTTCTACAGCAAACAGAAAATCTCAGGAACTTCAAGCCGAGCTGCAACCGACATGAGCGTGCATTTTATTTCAGTAAGGATTTCTTTCTTTTGATTATCTTCTGAACTATCCAGAAAAGTTTCCTGCTCCTCAAAACAAACAGAAAATCCATCAAAATGTCTTTTTGAAAATCAGCGTTTTCTTGGCTGTAACGTCTCAAACAGGAGATCAGGTGAGGGGGGGCTGCAAGCTGAGCTGCCACTGACGGACACACACACACACACACACACACACACACACACAGTATTCAAAGTTAACAGTTATTTAATATTTGAAAAAATTAGGAGAATTTCATCATGACACTGACACTCATTTTTCATTCAGTTTTTTCCTCTAAACAAAGACGACGCAACAAGACGGGAGAAAGAACATTCAAGCTTAAAGGTGGAGTACGTAAAATCGGCCACTAGAGGGCGCCTCTCCATCCAAACAATTACAAAATATGACGTTGAGGCTTGCATGGTATCATGGGAGTGATTCTCTCTGCTCGTTAATTAACTTACAAAAATAGATTTTAGGATTTGTAACAAAATATGTCAAACTTCACGTGGAGCGAGTCCGAGGCCGGAGTGACCCGGAGGTCAGATTCCAGAGATTAGTAGAACGAGTGCATGCCTAATGTGTCATTCAAGAATGCTTCAGGTCACTGAACACCACCTGCCCCCCCCCCCCCATCAGTGCATAGCTGTGGTTGCAAAATCAGCCCCCGTCACTGCATACTTGAAGTACGTGGTCATCGGTAAACACGCCTGTGAGAGCGCAGAGCGCCAGGTCAGAGCGGAGCAGTACCTGAGCCTGCGACCCCCCCCCCCCCCGGGATCAGACACCGAACACACTTTAAACGTCTAATCTTGAGTCACATACTCCACATTCTGCCACATTAGTGTTACTCCCGCGGGGCAGATGGGATGACGTGTGAAATCGATCGCACATGTTCCTGTCGGGAGCGTCACGTGAGCGCTCGCACTCCAACGTGAAATACTTCTAATTTTTAAGGCGACACACGATGACGAGGCATGAGGTGCTTCGAGGGACGACTTGGAAAGCCTAAAAAGTCTTCTTCCATGTGTGTCGTCACGGTGGACCAAAAAGACACTTCAAAGTTGGAAATGAAGCCGGGATCGGAAAGGTTGGAGGATCCTTTTTGTTTTATGGATTTTTATTGGGACGTTAAAATGAAAAAACTTGCCTCGACCCGCTTTGGTGCCGACGTTGGAATGACGAGAAGGACAGAACTCAAAGTGCGGAAACAAATTCTCAAAATCATTTCTGCAAAGCGACGCAACACGTTTGTTTCCACCTCCATTTTTATGTTTGACATTTAGAGGCGGAGCTTCAGCATCCTGGCGAACGCCTCGACTGAAGCCTCAGGAACTGAACGTCTTCGGTCCAATTATCCTTCTGGGCCAGAGCGGATTCTGTCGGTCTGGCAGGTGATGTCTGAGCTCCACATACCGATCTCTGGTTTGTTTCCTACTCTGACTACATGCCAGACGCAGTCACAATCTGGCAGGTTCTGACACGGCTGCGGTTTTTTACAATCCCGTCTGCTATTCCAACCATTTGAAAAGTAATCAACCTTCAACCGATTTGGTTTGATTTCACAAAAGTGTGACAGGCGGCTGGATCGGTTTAAGAATCTTTGGGACCTCCCATCACAAGCTCGTTAAACCCTGGACTGCAGAGACAGGAGTGTGGAGTTAGAAATCAGGGAGAGGGAGAGTGGGATTTGAACCCGGGCCGTCTGCTTTCAAGGTGCATTCAAACTCCCCACTAGGCCTCCAGCGCCCCGAGAAACAAACTTTTTAACGGCAATTTAAAGTGTAGATAAATACCAGAAAGGGAAAAAAAATGATTGTTATGGTTTATAGATTTTGTGAAGTTAAAGTGTCCTTTTTATTAAGATGGTGGAAAAGATTTCCCCAGGAGCGACTCCCCTTTATAAAAGCAGCAGGATTGAGGCGGTCATACTAAAGTAGGCGAACACAAGAAGGCCTTGAACGACTTCCCCACCCGCCTCCTTCCTGGCAGATTTCCCCCCTTTGGGCCATTTCTAAGAAGGACACAGCCCTCACTGTGTGTGCACACCAAAACTTTGTATACCTAAAATATTTCTTTTTTTTTTTTAAATGTTTGAGGTCGGTCGGGTAGGTAGGCGGGGCGACGGTTGTCAAGCTACATAAATGTTGCCACATCTCTGGGATCTCCAGCCTCCATTCCTGCGATGCTTTAGGCGCCGCGTCCGACCGATGAGCATTCCTTTCCACAAGTAACTACAAGTAAGCTCATACCGCCGTCCAATCACGGGACGGTGCATGCTGACCAAAATAAACCAAAAAAAAAACAAAAAACAAAACAAGAATTATGGAAGATGGCTGTCTGGAAACTGGCTTTGGGCAGGGTGGTGTTGGAGCGGGTCAAACCTAAAAATAATAATTACCAGAAAAATAAAGTGAGTGCTCTGCTGGAAACCCCAGAGCTACAAACACCCGGCGGCGTACTTCCATACTTAACCCTAAACCTTCAGCAATACCTCAGATTATCTCTCGTTTGATCTGACTCTAAACCTGACCTCTGACCTCTAATCGGACCACACACACGGGGGGGGGGCCCGAGGTGTGAAGGCTGGAAAATCTCATCTGAAATATTCTCAGACATTTAACAGACGGTCCAACAAAACCCTCCTTAATAAAAAGAAAACAAAAAAGCACCAAATGGACTCCAGTTCCCTCGTGTGTTTTGCTTTTGAAATCTTCAGTTTGGGATGCAGTTTTTTTTTTTTTTGTGTCTCTTGTTGCTTCAGTTCCATTCAGGCTTCCTCACTTTTTCCAAAATACTCAGAAGTTTGCTTTTCCCCCCTCAAAAAAAAAAAAAAAAAAATTACCACATTTTTCCATGCGTGGCAATAACTTTCAAATGCAGGAAAAAAAAATGTCCAGAGATCTGAACTTAGAATCAGCTGAAGATTCAGCACACGAGTCCTCCAGGTTGACGACATCGAGCTTGTTTGATCATTTTTAAGAGAATCTGGACGGTAAGCTGGTGCAGCCCTCGGTCGGCTTACTGTACGCATCGTCCGCTCCGTTTGATAAAGACAGAAACAGATCAGCCTGTGTGGGGGGAAAAGGAATGCCTTATGTTTTACTACATAATAATAGAAAGAGCCCGACCGATTAATCAGCACATCCAGTGACTATTAATGTTTGAACGTATCTGTGATAAAATCAGCAAATAGACTGATTAAACCGTTGAAAAAGGTTTCATTTGAGTTTCACTTTATTACACCGCTGGTTCTCTTTCACCAGCAGAGGGCGCTAACTAAATCTCAACAAGCAAAGTGTCAAACATCGACGCTCGTATAATTTATCTCTAAAGATTTCATTTCACCATTTTCTCCCCAATATCGATATCAGTATCGGCCCACAATAATACCATATGGGTCGGGGGGGGGGGGGGGACTAATAATAGAGACGCATGATATGTTTTAATTGTTTAAAATGTATAAAAGTGACATTCCTCCTCGTCGTGAATCATTACATTTTGAAAGAGGAATTGAGAAACTCAGAAAAACAGTGAAAGACGTTCAGCATTCAAAACATCTCTTGTGAAATGTTCAGGTGACGTCACAGACACTAAACCAGCATTGTTCTGCAGTTAGTGCTCAATAATCTCCAGAAACAGATCACTCACTCACACACACACACACACACACACACACACGTCGAGTTAAAGCCAGGCCGTCCTCTGGCTCAGCAGCAGAACAGACACCAGAGCTGGAGTTTACATGGAGCAGCCAAAACAGCTGCTTGGTCCCGAATACCTCGACTGCTTTGTTTCACTCCAACCTGCTGCTTGGTCAACGATTAAAAAACGACGCTTAAAAACAGCCGCGGCTAACGTCTGCCCGTTGTCCTGCAGGCTCGCAGTCCTCCCCGAGGTTCTCCCCTGACAGATTCCTCTGCACGGCCCGGTCAGGATTCAATCCAGCTGTGCAGTCTGCAGATACTTGACCGCACTGTTGCACCATCACTGCCTGTTTATAAAAGGCCCAATTGTTTCTAAAAATGTGACCTCTCGCCTCAGGAAACACTATCAGGAGCGTGACATTTTCTAAATTAGTCCTCGGGTTTGTGTAACTCGGTGCACGCAGAGTAACTCGACTGGAATTGGAGGCGGCGCCTTTTCCTCGACTCTCAGGTGAGCTGATAACAAAATCAAACACCTGAAACTGATAGGTAGCAAAAACAGCTGGTGATCAAAGTGTGTCAAACAGACAGGGAGAAGGTGTGTGTGTGTGTGTGCATAACAGTAGTAGTAGTAGTAGTAGTAGCAGCACACCTGAATGAAACACATGGCTGCATCAGTGCCAAACTATGCAGGCCTTCAGGCTTGGGAGTGAAAATAGGAAATTCAAAACAAATTGTCTGGACCTTTTCCCCCCAATACGCCATCCTCCAAATATGTTCCGACACGTCCTGATAACTATGTCAAATGTGGCAAAAGAGACGTTGACGTTCATTTGAAACACACTTCTTCTACCTGTGAACGTTTTTTTTTGACCATATGGGAAAAGGTACGGGTCTGCTGAATTGACCAAAAGTCTGGTGAAGGTGCATTCAGCTTGATGGAAGAAATAGCTGCTGATCTGAGTTCTTTTAAAAGTGATCTTAAAACACGGCTTTCTTCTTGAGCCTTTGGCTGCGAGTTTATCTTTCTCTGTTTTTGTGTTTAATGAGTGTGCGTGTTTATCTTTGTCTCCTGTAAAGCACGTTGGGTTTCACGTTTGTATGAAATGTACCTTTACAAATAAAAATGAATTGAATGTTACAGGAGGTTTGCATGAACTAAAATCAATAACAGGATGAGCACAGGTACATTTCAAGTAGAAAAATCTTAGGAATACCTCAGTCACTCTTGTGCCAGAAGTTATGGGGCCCCTTAGATTTATTATAAAAAAAATAATAAAAAAAAAGATTTGCTGCAAATACTAATAAAGATGCAATTCAAGGATCCAGCACAAAACATACACTCCTGTTTGGCCTAACAATTTGCATATATGTGGAAAACGCTTTAAACCCTTTACAAAATAATGTCTTTTTAATAGTTTACAGTCTTTGCATGGGGCCCCTGGACATTAAACGTCCTGTGGCCTGGGGGGGGGGGGGGATCAGACCTGCAGAAAGAGTCTGAAGGAGTCCCGTTGAACTAGTCTCACAGTTAAAGGGGACACATACAAATAATAAGAAAGAAAAAGCATGTATTTCTATATCCCGTAACTACACAACAGTGACGGAACTTTTTCCCCTCAAGAAACAAGTCATGGAAAGAAGTTTCACACCACCACTCCCCTCCCCAAAAACTCTCCACTTACCATGTGATAGAAGACGCAGCGAGAATAACTTTCAGATTGGAGAGTAAAAAAAAAATCCCGTCAAATAGCGACGTTTAAAATCCGTCCGTCGGTAGAAGGGCTCGGTAAAGACGGAGGAGCGGGCTGAATGTGATGAAACGAGCCTCCATTTTCTGCCCGAACTGCAGGCTGGATCAGAAATGCAGCACAAAGTTGGACACTCGCTGCATTGTTAACATTCCTCAGGTCACGTGACGGGACCGACGCACGTCAGCACCGCTTCAAAGATCGTCTATTGAAGAGAGACTCACTCGGTTTGTTTCAGCAAAAGGAGTGGCTGTTTTTTTGTCTGTTTTTAGCGGTGTTGAGGTGCCTGAAGAAGAGGGTCAGTGGTATACTATATGCAGGTACACGCACTTATTTTTCAGTCTCCATAAGGTATGCCCATATCTAAATCCCATCTGATTCACCCCATTGATTGATTGATTGACATAGTCATATGCTGCAATGGCTTTTTCACGAATCAGAATCAGCTCTATTTGGCCAGGTATGTTTAACACAAAAGGAATTTAACTGTGCTCTCTCTGTCCAATGTAAACATTAAATAACAATTTACCAACAATATAAATAAGTATTATTTTAGAATGGTGGATGGTCCTCCCTTCTCTGCCTCTAGCTGGTTAGTACACTGACCAAAGATGCAAGAGTCAAAGGCTGCAGGTCGCTGTTCATTACAGATTTGTCTGCTGGACGGGATACTTAAAAACAAACATTTAGGGTGAAAAACTAGAAGTACACACTTCTTTAGGCACCACCACACCACTGAAAAGGGTGTCTAAATGTTTCCCCAAATCTATGTTTTTTAAGTGGCCGATCCAGCAGAGGAAAAACGGCCTCTATTAGAAATCAGCAACAAGTGTTGAGTGTTATTATGGCACGAGGACATTTAAAACCGAAGAGTTATAGTTATATACTATAACTATAGTTAAAGTGATAGTTTTTCTGTGTATAATTTGAGATGAACTTTTATGGCACAAGCCTCTGTCTGGAGAAAAACATTCATATGTCTCTTTTTGCGTTGCTGTCTCCTGACTATCGGGTGTCCAAAAAAAGGGCTTTGTTCAAAATCTGCCCGCAGTGACTATAAAAAGTAACAGTGTGAGAGGTCTTTATTTTTTGCTCCTCTCTGACCGCACATATTCTAGGCGGGGCTTCCTCCAATACATTTTTCCTTTTGATTAATCAAAAAAATATCAGGACATTACTCAGTCCCTCCCCTCTGTCCTTGGAAGAAGTCTTTACCGATGAGTAAAAGCTGACTAAACGATCCCAACCTAAAACAAACCGACAGGCCATTCAATATGAAACTTACACACAATCCCAAGTTAATCAAGATTCAAAAGGCTGCTGCATTTCCCCAAACTTTAATGTTGTCATCACAGAGGTAGAAAATAAATAGAAACTGATCAAACCATAAAAAACTGAAGATTGTTAAACATCAAGGAAACCAAAAAGTTACTGCAGTAAATGTTGACATGAGAGGAAAAACATGAAGTTCTTATTAAATCAATCTAAAAGCTCCGTGATTACTTGGTAGAAGCTCAGAGACTTGGGTTGGGGACAGGAGGGTTGTTGGTTCAAGTCCCGGTTCAGACAAAAGTATAGAAGTTGGTCAGGTAGCTCGGAGATGCCACGTCACTTCAGGAGAACTGCAGCTGTGCCCTTGAGCAAGGCACTGCTCTGGTTTGCTCCCCTGTGTAGCAGCTCTGACATCTCTCCACTGATGACTTTAGTGCACCAGATTACAAACAACCACATGCTGGGTAAAATCATGATCTTTAGAAAGGAAGCATGTCTTAAGATGAAAATGTGTTGAGGACATTTCAGTTTCTATAAAGTCGAAAATATTTCACAACATCTTTAAATGCTTTGTTTGCAAGAGGCAGAGAATCAGCAGCTGTATATCTGTGAAGAATTTAGTTCTGAATCCTCAAAAATTCTGATGGTGAATTAAGTCAGTTGGAAGAAAATGTTTCATTCAAGTTTTTTAGCTGCTTTGTACGGAAGCCCGAAGCGGACAAACATTCATGCATTGTAAATTACAGAGCTTTCCCACGTTTGTTTTCTCAAGATCTCGATTTATTCGTGCCATCATCTCAGGATGACAACGGCAACGATGAACATTTCGCGTCTGTCATGGACGGAAGCCAAAACAAGACACGTCCCATTAACCTGCACAACTACGGGGTTTCTCTGGCTTTAACTGTTGGAAATATTTCAGCTAATGGAAATATCAAAGACAAATTATATAACATAGGTTTAGTCCATTTTTTTATTGAGATATTTCACTGAAAAATATGTACTGTACCTTTAATTTCTAGAGACATCCGTTGAACTGTGAATGTGTTGTCTCACCTCTGACATGTTGAATCTCCTGTCTGCACAACAAATTCAACTTTTTTAGGAACTCATAAAGACACCTACATCCTGACATCTCGAGAAAACGAAACCCTTACAGGAAGACGCAGTTGGAAAAAAAACCCACGTATGGATGCATCTCTGCCTTTGTACAAACTACCTACAAAACATTTTCTCCCAACAGACAACCATCGGCACTGATCAGGGCTTCTGTAAGGTTGCAATTAAAGTGAATGAAAACACAGTATAAGCGATGAATCTCCAGCTATATGAAAAGGTTGAAACCTGGATCAACACAAGAGACTTTTTAGAAGTGCTCCAACACAACATTTAAAAGCATTTTTCAAACTACTGTTCAAACCTTTTTGGACAGACAGGTGGACAACGTTTAACAGAATCTGTAACCATTATGGAGTACCAGTACCAGCGAAACAAAGAGATCACAGAGGAGTACAGATTTGGTTGGTTATATAAAACATAACAGTACGCAGGAAAGACACACAGCCACCCGAGGGAAAGGAACATCCAGTGGAAAACAGAAGGCACATTCCACTTTGAGCTACCGTAGCATGCTTACGCTAACCGCACACCGACTGCTTATTAAGAAACACCTTTTAAAGCCCTGAACTACACTGAGCTGCTTCAGGCTCTGGTCTAGACCCGAACCCGTCCCATCAGGTGAAAATATTCTCAGCTGACTCTCTGACCACTTTTGTAACACTCAAACCTCCGAAGGTTATTTTTGTTAATGACGTGACAAAATTTGGAGTTTATTCGCATTAGATGGTAAAAGGATGGACATTATGAAAGATCTCAGCACACACACACACACACTAACTGAATAATTATAAGAGATGGTTTGTTACCAGTTGAACACAGACTCTTGACACACGTAAAGCGGTGACACCAAACCAGAAACAGGCGCACAGGTGGAGAATGAGTCATGAAAAAAAGTAAGAGCGAAGAAACTAAGGCACCAGATGGACAACGTACAGTAAGACTCATTTTAATGATCTGGTTTCTTAAAGAAATAGCCGACTGTGTATCAGAACAGATTTTTGTCACATTTCCAGTTAATGTTAATAAATTCACAAACAGAATCAGAGACAGTTCTGACGGAGGCCAACGTGCAGAGGGAAGGTTTTTCATGTTGTACAGTAGCTATCACCTTGGTCTTAAAGGGGCAAGAAGCCACATCCCCAGACCCCAGACTTCCACAGGAACCCCCTGCAAGACCCCACGAGGGACACAATCGTAATCCTTCTCCAGGTCTTCAAACTACAAGTAGAGCTGATGAGCATACTCCCATGATGCCCTGCCAGGGTGAAGAGCTGGTTCACTGTCCAACGGTCCAGGACAGAATCCACCGTGTTCTTCCTGTATCCGAGGTTTAGTCATTGGGCCTTCGATCCAGCACCATTGATTAAGCTTTCCCCGGGAGGCTGAGATAGTTAGAGGACACCCTCCGGTCCATCTTTAAAAAAAAAATGGGACGCCCCCCACTTCAGCCTATTCTTTAGCTTAAGTTTCACAAATCAAAAACATACAAAAATAAATTTAAATGGTTGGGTACATTTTTGGAAAATCGCCTCAAGATTTGTTCTGAAACCAACAGAACCGTCTCTGTGGCGCCCTAGCGAGCTCCGAGAGCCAGTTACAATCGATTAGAACGGAAAACAGTGAACAAAGTGGATGAGAGTTAAAATGTGACTGATGAGATGTTCAATTCTCAAGTGCCAAAAGCATGCATGCTAAGCTAAACAAAAGCTCGAATTAAACCTCGCCAACATGCTGGTTGCCTTTAGGGGAATCATTCCAAGTTTTTTAACAGGACGTCTTTCATTCACTCGTAATGATCCTTTGATTCGGTGTGACTGCAGAGAATCGCAGAAGCATGTTGCAGAGAAAAGACACTAACGCCTACTTATGAGGAGTTGGACTTTAGGGACTGCCAGCAGTACTATGTTACGAGTTTATCTTCTTCCCTGCAGTGGGAATTTGAAGCTACATTATAGAAAAACACGTAAACATGGGAATTAACCCAAATCTTTCCTTCCCAACATGCTTTATATATTTATAGTTTAATGAGAAACGCTGAGCGGGAATATTAAAAAGATCTAACCAACACCTGTGTATGATAAACATCCTTTAAACCTCCGGTTCTGACTCTCCATCAGTTCTGTATCGGAGTTAATCCCGACTGATGTCACCCAGGAGGGAGTTTAAAAATGAAACCATCACTACCAGGAATGACACGTTAATGAAAAGATTGTTGTTCTTCAGGAAGCTCTGACTAAAAAAAACTCCTGGAAATGAGCTGCGTTTCTACGAAGCCAGGAAGTGCAGAAGTGAAGTCACGGCAGAGGAGTAAATGAATGTGTTCGTGCTATCAGGTAGCCAGTCTTCCTGCAGTGATTGTCGTCTGTTCTTATGAAGGAGAACAGAGGTCAGTTCACGCTTTTAGAACTAGAGCTGTCCCAAACGATTATTTTTTTCAAACGATTAATCTAGTGGTTATTTTTTCGATTAATTTTTCAGTTATCGATTATTTCACAAAACTTCATCAGTGCCATCCTGACACAGAGCTCCCGGATGGTTTCTAATTTAAATATTCGCTGTTACCGCATGCAGTCGCCATAGACTGGAAAAGTGAGGATGTATTTTTGTAGGCCAACCCGGAAGTAGCTTCGCCATTGGTTCGAACGAGAACTCTCCTATGGGATTTTTGCATTGGATTTTGGATCATTGAGTGTCAAACACGCGTTTCTGATGCGTAGACGTTTTGTTCAGCTGGATATACTTTACAGATGAACACCATTTATATGAAGTTTGAAGACTTAATGCAGCCGAGGGGAGTAAAAAGCTAACGTTATGCTACAAGCTAACTACACGGCGGTTGGTGTATTTTGACGTCACGACTGTTATACTTCATCGATCTGTTCAGCGATTTTGACAAGCTAGCGAAACCGTAGCTTAATAAGTTGTTTATTAAGCTAATATTGCCAAGAGAACTGAAAACATGACTAGAGGCTGATTCACTTTTAGAGTTTAAAACCCATGGCGCTAAAATGCTAACTCACTTCCGAGTTTTAGGACTCATTCCTGTGCCAGTCGATTGCAGCTGTGTGAATTCTTCCCTTCAAACTATAGCGTGTTTGGCGACTAGCTTAGCTTTCTGGTGCATTACCTCCACCCCTGGACTGGAGTGAGAGACAATCTAGTTGTTTGAGTCGACGAATTCATGCCATCAATTACGTCGTCCCAGCTCTGTTTAGAACATTAAAGAAGTTAAAGGAGCAGCTTTGTTTTTAACGCGAGGCCATTAAACGTACAGAAGGTAAAGTGCGCCGCTAGGGGGTCCTCAATCAAAACTACAACACTCAACTTTGCTTCTCAAGTAGCTAATTGGACTCTAAACAATCGCAATGCTTGCAAAAGGATTTGGCGTAAATCCTTCACAGCTAACTGAAATCCTCAATGAGTTAGTTGTGGCTTTATTATCTTCAAACAGCTGATAGAAGCGTGTAGTCAACGAAGACCACACCAAACGAGACCAAGACTGATCAACACTTCAATGAAAATGACACCTTCTGCTCGTGCTCTATCAGTTAGATTGCATAATGTAATGACATCATGTCTCAGCAATGTTCTTTGGGGGATTTGGGAGACATGTTCTTATCTTCAAGTACAGACCAGCCCACATAACAGGAAGTTACATACACAGAGTGAACATGAGTATGTAATTCATTTCATGTCGTGATGGTGGAGTGCTGATTGGAAGATGAAGACGTGTGAACGTGGATTAAGGTCTAAAAGCAGTGGAGGGAACTCGGGTGCTGCGACAGCACCGAGGAATGCTGGGATTGTTTCAGTAAGTCACTCTAGCGGAGCAGCAGAGATGCACAGGTTGTTTAAGGCACAGGCGACTTGCACAATCTTATCAAAGGTCGAGAGGTTTGACGTGCGCTCTGAGGTCGTGGTGAAGGGGCTCTCGACGGGGCCGGTGAGCATGGCGTACCTCTGCTTCACAATGGAGATCACCCTCTCCACATGCCTCTGCACGCTGAGCGTCCCAGAGGAGGAATCAGTGAGGGTGGAGCCCTCCGAGCTCCCGTAGCTCCTGGCTGTTTTGAATATTGCTCCCCTGGCGGCGACCGAATCTGCAATGTCAAGATCCCGGTTTGCTAACACGACATCTCCCGGAAGAAGCTTGCACAAGAATCCACAGCCTTCAGCCAGGCCTTTATCGCTGACGTTTCCCAGCACGCCCCTGGAGACAAAGGTGACGACGCCTTGAGGTGCCACGCCAATTAGATACTTCAACACATTATAGCCCGTCCCCGACCCGTGCTGTAGTTGCTGCTGGTTGCCCCGGGAAACCGGCTCCTCAAAGGGCACCGTGAAACAGTCTATGATGACAGCGCAGTCCGGGTGGGAGGCACAGAGAGCTGCGGGGAGGTTCTTCCTGAGCTCGGCTCTGGAGGGCCAAAAGACGGCCGTCGGCACCAGAGTGGAGGACATGATGTTGACCATCTGGTGAACAGTTCTGGTTACCATGCTGACCTTAACGCCGAAGCGGTAGGCCAGGTCTTGGTTGCGAAGGTCCAGGCGGAGTCGCATCAGGGTGAGCAGCAGCTGCTGGAACTTGGAGAGCTTGGCGTTCTTCATCCCGTCCATGTGCGGCGCCAGCAGCCACATGACTGTCTCTAGGACGAAGAAGTTTGGCAAACCGGTGTAAAACTTGACTTTCTCTGCATCGTTCCTCAAAGAGCTCTCGGAGAGCGACATTCTCTCCACAGACTCCCTGAGGGCCTGGTTCTCCTTCTTCAGGGCTTTCAGGAGGTCGTCGAAGTTTCCTTGTGCATCAGACGAATGAGCAAACTTTCCTTTCTTGCTGTCACTCATGGCTTCGTCATCGTCCTCATCGTCTTCATCTGTGCTGACAGAGGAGGACGCGCTCTCCTCCACGCGGGTCTGCTGCTCCCTCTCCTGGCCCTGCACGCCTGACACGGAGCCGCCCTGACCCTGCAGGAACAACAGGGCGTTCGCCGCCTCTACGCGAGCTTCCTGCTTGTCCAGGACCTCCAAGGCGCCCGGCTCCTCCTTCATCTCCGGGGATAAGGGAGCTGATGTGAACACAGAAGGAACATAATCTGGTGAACGGGGATTCTTCACCTGTTTACCTGCATGTGGGGAAAAAAGATGCAGTTGGCTGGGAGGTGGTGAAACATTGCTTATTATGGTTCATGCCCAGACAACAGCAAATAAGTCAGAGGAAAGACTGAAGGAGCATGAAGCCATGTGCTGTTTGACAACAGCTGTAAGGACGACAGATTTGAGGTTCAGGATCTTTCTAAGGACGTTGATCAAACATCAGAAGTGTGCGATGGAGCTACTCATAACCCCCGCACATCTAACTCCAAACACTAACCATAAAACGAGTGGGGAGTGTTCTTATTATTCTTAATTGTATCATTAGTCTTCCTTCCTTCCTGCAAGATCTTCTGTTAATGTGATCTCATTTTTATCCTTGGGCACATCGCTATTCTTTCACTATTTATTGCACTTTTTAATTTTCTATCCAACAGTTACAAAAATATTTGAAGTAAATATTTGGTTTGAATTAAATCTGAACTTTTAGGGGTTTTTAGCTTTTGGCAGATAAAAAAAAAAGAAGTCATTTCTAATAACTTCTCCTACACTTGAATAACTTACAAATTAACTTATTGGTTAATCAAATATATTGCATTTATGTACTGATTATGACCATAAATTGATGATTTAGATGATCATAGTGCAGGTATTTGTTTATTAAACTGTTATAATATTGCATACCTTACCTTGATGACACTTTCTGATAAAACTGATCAAGATTTAGAAAACGCAATTATCCAAAATCAAAGACAATGCATGATAGATGCATCCTCTGAACACATCCCCCCTACATGAAGCAGAG
This sequence comes from Symphodus melops, assembly GCF_947650265.1. Classification (NCBI taxonomy): domain Eukaryota; kingdom Metazoa; phylum Chordata; class Actinopteri; order Labriformes; family Labridae; genus Symphodus; species Symphodus melops. Next base: position 2,537,880 of record NC_136702.1, on the reverse strand, counting down.
CGTGCACAGTGCGTGTCCTGCAGACACACCTGAGATGAAGTGAGTACTACACAGCCGGCTGCCGTCGTTAGGCACCCAGCCCTCCCGGTTCACAGCAGCTATCCAGCGCTGCTTCCTCTCGGGGTCCCGGGGAAAGCGGTAGAACGATAAGGTGGTGCCCGGTGTCCTTCTGTTCCTGCAGCCTGCCACCACACACGTGTGAACCATAGTAAGGCCACAGAGAGGCGTGCAGGTGTGTGGCTACTATCTGTTGGCTGTTTTGACTCCCAAAATGGTGGCCGACCAGAGGATGGGGGAAGAAAAAAAAAGTATGCGATGTCATCAGCTGTCGTTTGCATGCGCTGATCTGATTGGACAGTGGGATCCACGTCACTGAAATGTGATCCTCGCTCGCGCGATGATGCTGCTGCAGATCAAAGTGGCTCCTCTGCAGACCATAATAATCTCAAATTAAATCAACCTAAATATTATCATCAGAATTAAACATTAAAAAAAAAAAACATTTAGTAAACATACTTTATACTTTGAGTGAACAACATGATGTGTGCTGACTTTACATTAGATTCTTGTGCACATACTTGAGACTGGACGGTTTAAAGGATTTTATTTTTCTCTATTAAAAACATTTTCTTAATCATGTTGTCGACCCTTCATCATTTATTAGTTTCACTTTATTTCTGAAGGTCAAACATCTAAAGTTTCATTTTGCTGCACATTGGCAATCTTTCAAAACCGTTTTTGTTTTTCAAACTTTTGGACAGTAAATGTTTTATTATATACAGGTTGGTTAAAGAACAAATCCACAGAGGTGCTAATAATGGACAAGGAAGTATTTACAAACATAGATATAAAAGACAACAACATGACTCTCTGTGTAAGTCACTATGTCAGGATTCCTCTTGTGAAGTGTCATCTCTTTTTGTGATGTAAAATGATGGAAGCACGGATTAAAAAAACAAACAAAACAGAGACGCTCATGTCTGTTAATTTTTTTTTTTTTTTTGGGGACAGGAAAAGAAAGTACTTTGAGTGTGTGTGATGCATCAAAGCGGCCGTCAGTTCTGCGTGCACAGCTTGTACACAGATGTGTTCCTGGCACCTCCGACCTGCTTCAGCCTCTTCAGCTCAGTGAGACAGAGGATGTAGACGGGGGTCCTGGTTCCAACATTGGTAATCCTCCTCAACTCCTCCATCTGAAACTCCGTCTTTTCACCTGCAGGGTGCGCCACACGACAGAGAAAGTTTTACATGCGGATCAGTCAGATGTGTTAACTTTGATTAAAAAGAGCACGTCACATGACCGACCTTGACACTCCTCTGTGTAGTCGTTGATGCTGTGAACGGCCTGGTTGAGGTTGTGCAGAGTCATCTGCCTCAGGTAGCCGGGTAAACTCTGGAACTCGCTCTCCGACACCGCAGAAATATTAGCAGTTCTGCGAACAAGACTGAACACAGAAAACAATTGTTACGTTTTACCAAACTCTTTTCAAAGCGAATTTTTGTCGTCCTCAAAACACTTGAAATGATATTATACAAAACTGTTTTGTTTCACCTTTGGCCATTATCTATTTAAATCTCCTTTAGTTTGTTACTTTGTATTTGTCTTAAAGTCTTCCTTCACCGTCATGTGTGCTCGTTTTAGCACTTTTGCACAATCAAAAAAAAAACTCAATACCATGAAAAATTCTCTCGGGTTAAATCAGGATGAAATAAGTGGGCTAATAATGGAAAGATGCAGATACAGGTAAATGGAAATGTAATCAAATCTAACACAGGACACTTCTGTAGAGAAATATTTCGACAAAAAGAGTTTTAGAGAAACTCTTCCCGACAGTTTTGAAACTGTAAACAGAAGCATGACTTCACCGTGCATTAATGCCGCACTGGTTTTGCGAGTTACCTGTTTTTATCTGGCCTGACGTTTGGGTTCACAACCGCCATGACAGTCTTCTTCTTCTTCTGGGCCTCTGATAAAAGCTGCAAAAGTCAACAAGAGGTTATCAGTGTTACAAGCAGATGAGAAGTGAAATGTAGACAAGTTTACTTTTTTTTAAAAATGTGGTTGTTTTCTGTCTGATAAAGGAACCATCGCTAAGATATCTGATGAATGAAATGATTAAAATAACTTTAAATTCTGGTCCTGAATGGTTGGAATTAGTTTGGACCAGAGCGTGAGGTTTGGCACACAGATGTTCCCCATGTTGGAATAAACTCACTTTACAGATGTCCTGTGTCACGGAGCTGAGGTCCGGCATCTCCGGGGTGCTGGGCTCTTGGTAGTCCATCCTGACGCGGGGCGTCCCCAGGTTGAACTCTTGGGTGGATCCGTCCAGCTCCAGACTCCTGACGCTCGGCTCCTCGGTCACCGCTTTATGCTCGCTGGTCTTCTTTGGCATTTTTGCACTTCTCTAGATGTAATGATGAGACACGTGACCAACCAGGCTTGTAAAAACGTGTTAGTATAAAAGAAGTATCTCAATGAAATGACGATTGTCAGGAGGTTTTTTTTTTAGATAAAGATAATAGACTGTATCAGATTGCATGATGCTTAAAATGTCAGTGAATTTATTTAGCGAAAACACAGTATAAATAATGTCATGTAAAATACAAGTGTTTTTATTAATCACATATTTTTGAGAAAATAACTTCAATAATGTTTCTCATCATAACTCTGCTGTTAAGTTAAGTCTTTTATTTTGAAGAGACGAGTTTTAACGCCTTCATTTTAGAGAAAGGTTCGGATTCAAACCCGCTCTCATGGACTTTAATCTCTGCACATGTGGCGAGCACACTAACCACTAAGCTACCATCACATCTTTTTCTCAAGTTACTTTTCAGGGTTTCACTTAGTTTGATTTCCGCTTCATTGAAAAACACATTGGCTGCTTTAGGGACATTTTTTCGACCGTGTCTTATGTCAGCAGTATCAGATTGTATTAAAATACCATCATCAAAGATGTAACTAGCAAAGGACAAAAAAAAAAAAAAACTTAACAAAATAAATGTCAAGTGAATGTGGGGCTAAAAAAAACACTCACATTTTGCAAAGTGTTTCCCAGGAGAGACTCCAGATTCGGCATCTCTGGAACCAGATTGTCCTCCACACCCACGATGGAAATCTCTGGCACATTCCAGGTCCGTTTTGCACCAGTTGTCCCGTTATGAGGAGACGGTGGGAGTTCAAAGCTGGGGTTGTCGTCATCCTCTTGCATTCTGATTGGTTCGGTCTGCCGGCCACTCTGAAGGGACGAAGAACACCATAAAGAGGACGTGCGGTACAAGCTTGAGCCTCCTCGGTCTACGAGCCGAAAACAGACCAACATCTTTTAATCGTGTTTTTATACCTTTTTGGTGCTGACAAGTCGGTTCATGTACGGGGTTTGAAATGCAGGAGCCTCCGGGGTTGTCGGCAGAATATTGGGATGAATGGGAGATTCTTGGTCTGTATTGCCTCGTGCAGGTGTGGCACACGGACCGCTTGCATTTTTTATCTTCAGCCCCGGGGTGCAAAACACAGGCAGCTCCGGAGACTCCAACTTATTGACTGTAAGCATAAGAACAATGTGATACAACAAGGTTAGTTCTCAGTCATGATCCAGGTCAATCAAAACGCAACGGGACCAAACTGTCTAAGTGCTATTAGGAGGCAACCGGGGCGAAGTTCTTGTCTATTTTGCACGATAAGAAGCAATACTTTAAAACAAAGCTGTGGTGTCATATGTTTGATAAAAATGCTTATTGAACATCTTTGTCAATAAAAGCTCCAAACTTCAACGTCATTTTGTAATTTTAACTATTCAAAACATGAAAAGTTCCTGCAAATGCGACTTTAAACATTTGTGGGGCAGAAACTGAAGTTAATTTCTCTATTAAATAATGTATATATAAAAGAATACAAGATATCAAGATACTTGTTTTTTAACAATGACAATTTTTAACAGACAGTATTATATATATTCTAATTTATATATCATATAACCCTGACACCTACAGCAGGGAAATACAGAGGCCAATTCAATTCAATAATATATAAAAAACTTTATTTGTCCCGGGGGGAGATTCAAAGACAACGGTAAGTTTAAGATGTAGAAAAGATAAGATGCTTCAGATGAAGGAAGATGTAAAAGTTTGAATACCTTGTGTCTGCAAACTCTCCATAAGGGAGTTCATGGGGGGGGTGGGCATGTTGGATGGTGGTCTATTAGAGAGGAGGAGATTCATAAAGCAGTTAGACGCAGAGATTACAGTGCAGGGGTGCTGCAAATCCTGCACTCTGCCAGTCGAGGTTAATAAAGGTCGACACTGCATTCATTTTATGAGGCTCATTATCTCTCCGTACCTTTGGGGCTTTGTTACATTCTTCTTGAACAGATCCATAGTGAAGTCGTTGTTCAGACACATGGTGTGCTCGGAGATTCCAAAGTCATGCAGCTGTGGCGTCTGAAGCTCATCATCATCATCATCCATCCGCAGGGCACATTTGGGAGTCAAGGGCATGGGTGGGAGTGAAGGGTGAGGGAGCCTCATCTCGGGCATCGGGGGCACCTCAGAGCACCACCCCGCCCCAGCAATAGCCCTCTTCAGCTGCATCTCAGACAGGCCGAAGTCAGACAGCTGAGGGGTTCGCATTACGTCGGGGAACGGGTCTGATGGCGGTGTGGAGCGATCGCCTCCAGCCTCGCCTTGGCTGTCCTCTTCTTCTCCTTCGGCGGTCGCTTCGTCCCCATCCGCTACTTCATCTTCATCTTCAGCCTCTGACTCCTGACCTTTAGCCTCTGTGGAGGAGATGTTTTAGTGCATCTTGTAGGAAACCTCAGTGTTTTTCAAGTTAAAGGTTTTCCACTGCTGTACTTCCTCAGTAATCATACATGTGTACATAAACTCTACAGACATTATTACTTCCACAAACTGTTTAACTTTGTTTGACCCACACAGTTACAGCTGCAGTGATTGCTGTACTTACTGGTTAGTTTCTGGGTGTCTTGTGGAGCTTGGTAGCCGTATTTTTCCCAGTGTCCCCTCAGTGTCTGGATGTCCTGAGTGACTCTCTGCTCCATCACTCTGCAGGCTTTAATGAAGCTGCTCACTTCGTTCCCCCGAGCTTTCTGCTGAGCCAACTGTCCCTGGATCTGCCCCTGTAAGAGGACAGAGAGGATCAAATCAGCACACTGTTCTCTCGAGTCTCCAGGCCCACAGATTCATACAGTATTTTTTTTTTACAGGTTTATTTGGGCTGTTTTGGTGCCTTTATTAGAGAGACCAGACAGTGATGAGGCTCAGACATCAGGAAGGAGAGATAGTAGGTTAGATTCAAACCCGAGCCACACATTTCTGTCTTTAAGGGAACACGACATTGAAAAATGAGCCGGTGGTAAACAAGAAATTAAAGTTATTTATGTTTTTACTTTAAAACTAAAAGGTGTCGCTTCGTTGTGCAGTTCAGAGAAGTTTCCTTAAAGCGTAAGAAAAATGAATGTGTTATTTTTTGTTGACGTACCTTCAGGTTTCCTACGTCACAGTTCAGCTCGTGATAAGCTCTCATCGCTCTCGCTGTACTTTCTGAAATCACAAGTTTTTATCTTGTTTTATATTTTTTATAAATATTTTCATACATTTTATTTCTTCTTTTTTTTTTTTAAAGAGAAATGCTCTTTTAAAGAGCAGCTAAATGATTTAAATATGATAATGTTAAGGAGTGTTTCTCCTCTCACCGCTGTCTTCTTCTTCGTTGTTTATTTTTCGGTTTTCAAAGTCCTGTTGGAGCTTCGTCGTTTCTGTTTCCAGAGTTACCGTCAGCTTCCTCAGCTTTTTAAAGAACCGAGCCGTCGGGTCCATTTTACAGATATGACTCTACGTCTTTACGAATGTGCAATGATTAAAACCTTGAATCACCACTCAGGCGGTTTGTTTACCTTTTACCCTCTGTAGGCGGAAAAAAAATACTTTTCAATTTTGGCGCCTCTTCCGGCTTTGACCGGAAATGTCTTCTTCTTCTACATGTAAAATAAGGCGCTCAGCGTTCCCTTTTTTATATTGTATTCTTTTTAGTACCAATACACGTAATATGTTACTGCATTATGTTATAATAAAGGATAACAAAAAAACAATGATAAAAAAAAATAGAAAAGAAAACGGCCTTTTCAGTTTATTCTTCTCTCCTTCAGAGAGGCACAAGGACACTGTAAGATGTTGAATAATGAGACTTTGCCAGAAGATGGCGCTGTTGTCAGTTCTACAGAGGCCAGGTATAGTGGTCTCAACTTAGATTTCACCCAGTCTCACACTGGTTTGCTTGTGTTGTAGGTGCGAAGTTTTGGAAAGGTAAGAGAATGTTTGGACAAAGCAAAATAACATCCTTTCTGCTTTTCTATGTTTGATGCCTTTTGATTCAAATGATCATTTATATGCCTTATAATGTTCTGAAAGTCCAATACATAAACATATGAAGTTCACTGACACTTGTTTGGACACTTATCAACAAAGAAAAAAGTGAACAACCATTTGTTACATTTCATAATAAAACATTTAACATTTTTATTTTGGACATTTTTTGTACATGCATATATGTTCAATCATTAAAACATTTTATTTGATAGGTCCTTATCTGCTGACAATATTGCTGCTCTTATTCTCACCACATTTGCCTGAAAGATTACAAAACAGAAAAATCTTTTATTCATTCTCCTGATGCAGGAATTGTGTTTGCATTAAAAATTAATGCCAGACTAGTTTGTTTTAGAAGCATCAAGTGTGAGTGGAAAACTCTACATTTAACACATTTTCTTCACAGGAAATGCATCGCATTTAACCACAGAATTACATTTGTTGCTTTTATAAGCACAGTGTGGGGCTCTTGAGGCAGAGCCGACCATGATAAATAGCGCTTTGCACAGGTTTCATAAAAGGATGCGTGACTGTGGCTGAACTCGCGATGCTAAGCATATTACGTAAATTTCCATATGTGACCAAATGTGTGACTGGAGCATCTGTTTTTTTTCTACCAGACTTAGCATAGTGAACTTTAATTTGCTGTTTTATAATTTGCTTAAGTAGCGACTGTCTGCGCCGATTCAGGCATTTGTATAAAATAAAAAACCCTATCAGGTCAGATTTGCTTATTCAAGTGTGTTAAATGTGATTTTTTTATCTTCAAAAAATGGTTTAATTCATGTACAAAAATGCTGAACTCCAGAGGAAAAGTGGAACAGCAGGAGGGGGTGTTGGCTCCGTTTCAGGACATTTAGGCAGTTTTTAGGCAGTTTTTTTTTTTTAACTGATGTAACACATTAGTTCCACATCTCGGGTTCTTTTAGAAGAACCAGCCACACACAATTGAGATGAAAAACCACCAAACGAAGACGCAGAGACTGTGATTGAGTGATGAAATGGATTCATAACAAACAACAAAGACCCCGACTGTACGGTGGCCAGTTGGAGTCAACAACCGGCAACTGATTAAGCAAATTTAATGTAATGTAATATATTTCACCTGCTGCAAATATATTTCACAAACCTGAAAGGATATGTCCATAATACTTGTTTGTGATTGGTCTGAAGTCACATCAGTACAAACATGTGACTCTTTTACGCTGTACTTTCTCCGCTGTGTCTTGGTGCTAGTTTCTTCGAGTGACCTTCACACAGCGATACAAATGAATGAATAAACTAGATGACAAGCTTGCACATCTTATTTTAATAATGTGAAGATCATATGGATCTGACCTGAGTTACAATAGTTCAGACACTCAGGTTTTGGGGACTCAGATTCTACTTTAATGAGTTGGACTAATGTTAGCTTAGCATGACTAGCAGTGAATCCTTTATGTGAATAACTCCTGATAAATCTGAAGAGAAACTCATTGAGTAATGACTTGTTAGTCACCTGTTGCTCACTAATCTCTCTCACCATGGAAGTGTCAAACAGAGCTGAACGGGTGCTGCCTCGGGTTTATATGGGAGTGTCAGGTTGAGGGTGCCATGTTTGGAAGAAATGGAGGATCTCCTACTGAGCTGCACACTCTGGGCAGTGAAGGAGTTTTGTGTCAAGGTTGGAGAAGGTGCAGGACGGGTCTTTGTGTTTAACTCGACTCCCTGAGGGCGTCATTAAAGTTTTATTCTCTCTTATTTTACAAGTCATTATACATACACACTGAACTGCAGCCGGAGGAGGTCCGAGGTGACAAAGCGATCTGTATCCTCTCGTGCAAAAACACACACACACACACACACACACACAAAAACACAGTGAGAGGAAGAGAATATGAGACAGGAATCGTATTTACAACATTTAAAAACAGAACTTTAACGCAGCTGCTGTGTCATTATGCATTCTTCCCTCATTAACTCACAGACAAGAGATGAAGAGGGATTAATTAAGGAGTCCATTCATTAAAATAATGCAAAATTGTTTATCTCCTAACCGAGCAACCCAGCTGTACGGGATTAAAAATTCAGTTTCCAGACCAAAAAGATACTTTGACAGAAAAACACAGAGATCCCGTGGGGGGAGGAATGCATGCTGCATCTCTCTTTCTGCTACGAAAATAAACTGAATATTTAATTTAGCAGAGCTGTGACCTTCTCCCGTCTTTTCCTTGTGAGCTGAGTCGGCAAATTCCCTTCTGCCTACAGTGTTGTTAAACGGGGACAATAGTCTTTTTATCCACGAAATGAAACTACAAAAGAGTGCTGAAGGGGCTTTAAACTTCAAATTAAACAGAATACTTTATTCATGTTGTGTTTGTGGTACATGCTTTATAGCATGCTTTGGTTTTAAATTTGTATGTTCTTCTTTGTTTACATGTGCATGGTTGATTGTTTCTTCTTTACTGATGAAACAAAATGTGTGCAGCGCTTAACTCCAAGACAAACGTCCCTAATTGGACAATCAGTTGTGTCGTATCACACCCCATTGTGTTGTGTGGTATGGTACTTTGTTCTCAATGAAATAAATTATGTATTAAGTATCAGTTTTAGTGACACAAAAGTCAGAATCAGTGCATATTTCCCTTTTGTGCATGGGGTCAAGAGAGCTGCCTTTCCTGTTTCTAAGCAAAAATAAATGATAAGTCATGTGTCAAGTCGTCCATCTGTTCTCGTGACCTGAAGCAAGGCGCCCTTAATGACTGTCCGCTGTGAGGAGAAATGGACCATAAGAAATGTTAATCTTTTAAACATATGTGAGTGCATGAACTTTGGTCGACCCCTTATTAAAATGTAACGGATCATCTTAAGGACAGCGTCAATTATTTTTTTAAAATGGCCACACCGCTGCAGCACAGAGCGAGTTATCATGCAGTTTGCTCCTCAAAGGGGCTTTATGGCGTGAGGGAGCTAGTCGCAGTAGATTAACCTTAATACTGAAGCAATTGCAGCTTGAAATTGGTGCTGAATGAGTGGTTTGTTTGTGAAATGATCCTTTCAAGGACTTGCTTGCCCTGCATCGACCTGATTTGCATAAATGCACTGAGAGGTATAAAAGCTGAATGCTTCCACCCGAGGCACAAGGAATTGCTTAATTTGCCCTCACTGTGAAGTCGAAGCCAACCATCATAAAGTTATCTGATAAACAGTTTCACTTTTTTTTCTGTGCAAATGCTGCAGAGATACCAAAAAAAACAATCATCTCACTTTTCCAAGAATTAAAAAGAAGAACTGATAACTCGGGGTATCTTTCAGCATTCGGCGAGCTGAAATTGGTAAGTTGCTGCCACTGAACCTTTAACAGACTTCATTAGCGTTCAGTTAAACGCAAAAATAAGCATCCAAATAAGATCACGTTTCGATTCATGTGTGATTGACAAGTTCTTAGCACAGCGTCCTGAAAACCAGGATAGAGACCAATATCTATCTGGCTCTGTTGTCCAGATACCATCCCTTCAGGTTTGAATAAAAAAGATGGCTGATGGTTTACCATGAAAGTTTTGGTTTTGTTAGACAAAATTAGCTTCCAATTAGTATATTTATATCTGAGATTAATAACAAGTCACTACGACAGCAGACATAACCATGTTCCTCTAATCTGCCATATAATTATGGTCACTTCTGATTGAGGAAAACAAAACAAGGCAAAAAAGCCGGACCCAAAAAATGCCAAACTTGATGCTTCAAATAGGGGCTATCCAAAACGGATGTGTGATGTTATAACGGCTAATTCTATGACTTGTAGGCACAAGAACACGCGCAAACCTTTGTTTGTTTTTTTTTGTCAGACAAATTCTACAAAACACACACAAATCTGAAATGCATCCAATTAGTTTCATCCGTCAAAAATCTCCGGAAAATTGTCACCTAAGGTTCTGCACGCAGTGAGCCTGTGTGCAGAACCTTGGACAACCTTGCATGGCTGTTTTTCTTCACAGAGAGGTTTGTGACATCTGCGAGGTTTATTTTGAGGAAAGAGAGGAAATCGGACAGTCCCACAGGGCCAAGTGTTCGCTTCGGTTTAAGAGAACGAGCCAAAGCAGTCTTAGCCAGCCTCTGTTCTACTGCAGCGATGAGTTTGTAAACAGTCATTTGTTCAGTGTGGTCGGTAATATTCAGAGCGGTGACTGTGCGGTTAAGAGACAAAACATTGTGATACTGTACATGACTCATCAAAGCAGCAAATAAAGAAAATATTTTGCACAATTTTCATGAGGAACAAGGGGTCGTTGCTCAGCCCAAAGAGAGCTGCACTCAGCATGTATATATATTTTTTTAATTCTGATTTTATCTCCCTGTATTTCAAATTAAATATCAGACAAGTTTCAGTTGCGTCTCGTTTGCCTGAGTCACACTTTAGGATGGCTCTCTATTTTGTTGTCAGGCCATTAAACTTGAAAACTAACCCCAGAAATGATCTTGCATTCCAGCTCTGCTGAAGTGGTGGCCGTTCCTCTCTCTCCAACAAACTTCACTTTTCAATTTTTTCAAATAGTGTCATTGTTCACTGCTCACCTGCTCTCTCTCTCCCTCTCTTTTTGTAATTTTCAAATTACTCTGCATCACTCCCCCCGCCTCCATCTCGACAGCTAACCTTGCTCACCTGCGTGCTCGACTGCTTCATATCCAATCAAGCCAGCACATAAGCCTCTTCTGCTCACTCACTCATTTCTAGATTGTTCTTCACCTCTTCATCACTCCTTCTCAAACTGATTACCCGTTGCCGACCCTGCTTGGTTCCGACCCTTTTGCCTCTTCCAGATTTTGGAAAGTGCTTCAGCCTTCTGTCCCTGACCACAACTCTGTCTCAGCTTTCCTGTCCTGTCGGCTGTGTGGCGTTCCCCTGTGATGATGCTTTGTCCCGATGTAGATAAAGACATCAGGTCTGGAAAAGAGAAATACAATCAGCACTTTGACACTGTGGTCACCAGTGTGGGGGGCTCAAGGAGGCTTGGGTGAAGAACATTTAGACTAGATTTAGTGACATTTCACCCTGCAATCAGACAGAAGGATGAGGAATCAGGAGCTACATTCCCCGGTGAAATAGCACGCGACCGTGACTTACCTACTTGGCTGGATGAAGCTTACAGGAAGCTGCAAGAGGGTCCGGGAGCAGGTGAGGTTGTCCATGTGATAATTGGCAGGATGAAAGTGAAGCGCAACATCCCCCAAAACCTCCGACTATCTCTATGCAAAAAACCCCCCCACCAAACTGCTGGCACCATGTGTGTGTTTGCATGAGAGAGCAAGGCAAGGGGAGTAACCTGCTGTTCTCTCACACAGCTGTTTCATAAGCATATTACAGGATCGGCTTACATTCTTTTCTTTTTTTTTTTTTTAAAGTTTTCATGGTGAAATAAACACGTCCAGTTTATATTAAGTCTAAAGAAAATGTTCCTCCGGTGAAAACGAATAAATCTCGTATCTTCTTACCTTCCTTTGCAGCAAAACTCAAGTTTATTCAGACTTTTGATCAAAACGCTGAATGAGACATGAGACAGTGAAGTTTCTACACAATGCAAGCGATGGCGGCGCGCGTGCATGTACAGTAAATGAGGGGGGCGTGGCTTTTAAGGGAGCACAGAGGGGAGAGGGTGGGTGAAGACGGAGCACTGAGGGAATGCTACTTTCAAAATCATGCTAGTTTATTTACGCTTTTCACTTTCTATCAGCCTGGAATAACAAAGACATGATCACAAAAACTGTATAAAATGAGGGCGCCGTCTCAGGCTGACAAAAAGTGTTTTTATGTCACTTAAATATGCAAGGTTTGACTTCAGAAACACCAAGACTAAATGCAAATTAGATACTGTTGAGGTCATTGTTTATTGCGGATATATGAAGGATAAGAGTACAGAATTATACCTGTAAAATATATATGTAGTAATATTTCTTCAAAACTATACATCTCATCCGTGGAGAGGTGTCCAATCCGACGATTCAGCCACAGCTTTATTGTGCATCACATCAAATGTCCACATCTCCTTTATTCTTTCCACTATATAAAAAAAAAAAGTCCAAGCACTGTTTCCCGTCTTACACGAGCCCACAGTCAGGGTTGAGCTCAACCATCTTTTCTAAGTCCTTCCTGACATCTGGGAAGGTCTCCAGCGTCTCCTGAAGGTCGCCCCAGGACAGAGAGAAGCACTGGCAGTCCGTCAGAGCCTTCGCTGTGGCCAGATGTTTGCCTTTGGTCAGCACGCACGTCTCTGTTGTACAACACAGAGGGAAGCACAAAGGCGTGGTAAATGAGCGACGGGGATGAGTTCTGACAATTAATCCTAAATTAATTCACCAGACCCAGCCGAGTTGTTTTGGGAAGCCTCGCTAAGCTCTTAACGCTTCTGGGTTTTGCTGCCAAAAAGATTAAGACCTGTTCTTGCTTAAAGTCAGAGAATTAAATAAAACAGAACAGAGGGAGTCTTCACTTTAAAAAAAAAAAAAAGGGTTCTTGCTCTGAAACGCTGAGAAATGGATGTGTCCAGTCCATTTTACGTGGAAAGGCTGAGTGATGAAAAAGCCTTCAACTTTCAGACCTGCCGGAAAAATCTAAACTAACACAATGCTTCAGTTTCACAGTCGTAAATCAAAAAAATGTAACTCCATATTATCCTTCATGTCCAAATGGCAGAGGCTTACACATTTATTTCATGCTGCTCTGCTTGTCCCAGCCCTTTGTAAAAACTGCTCTTATTAACACAAAGTTTTTAATATCCAATTTATCATCCTTAAGCGGTACATTTCAGTGACGCTCAAAGCTCCAAAAAGTGACAGCCACAGCATTTTTCCTCGAAGCATTATCCCTGTTACTGTAGATAATCCACAGAACAGGCTGCTCTCTCTCTCTCTCTCTCTTTCTAAAGTACTTCCATGTTACAGCACAGCATGAGGATTTCCAACTCTTAATTTTTTTTTTTTTTTGTGAGACAGAAAAAAAAAGACACAAACAAGAAGTCCTGCCACGCAACGTTTCAGCCGCACGTCTCAGACTCAGTCACAAAAAGTGGATCCAACTCACCCCCGAAATAATCTCCATCACACAGCTCCCTCTCGTCGGACTCCGTCTCCAGGAGGACCTGGCCGTGGTCGATGAAGAACATGCGATCGCCCGGGACGTGCTGTCGTACGATGACGTCGCCCTCCAGGAAAACCTCGTACTCCAGTTTGGTGAGCACCGAGTTGATAAAGTGTTCGTCTCTGCACTGAAACATCGGCACGTTTCTGAGCAGGCGGCTGCACATCACCACCAGGATTTGCTGAAAATAAAGAGTAAAAATATAATTCTGCAATAAGTGACCCGACAGGATAAGATCACCACTCATCATCATAAACTACAAAAAAGAAGGACTGTAAGCATTCGGCACAGCTTTACCTCTTTGAGCGCTGACGACACCGTATCTATGACATCCTTCTCCTGAAACCACTTCCCTCCGTAGCGAGCCTGGTAGTAGTTGTTGATACGAAGGCACAGCTCAGGCGGAAGCTTCATGAAGGCCATGTAGTGCTCCAAACGACTCATCTGTGGAGAGTCACAATGTTTTCACGACGCACCTTTCGTTAATTTGATACATGACACCCACCCTCTAAATATTTTGGCTTCACTTTAAGCGAGGTGTTGTCCATCTTTCTTATAAAGTCAACTTGAGTGAAGAGATACTTGATACTTGATTCAGCGTATCACAAGAATTATTATTTTATTTTTTTAAATTAGTTTTTGGGCTTTTTGTGCCTTTATTGGAGAGACAGGATAGAGATGGAGAGAGTGGGGATTGACGTGCAGGAAAGGAGCCACAGGCCAGATTCGAACCCGGAAGGCTCACGTTGAGGAATATAGCCTCCATATATGGGACATGTGCACGAACAAATGTGCCACCAGCGCCCTGTATCACAAGACTTTTAAACATCGATCCGATTGATACAACTCCTTTATGCTTAAATAGTAAAAACAAGTTATGCTCCTGTTCTTCTGAGGACAGCTTGTTTTCTACTGAGGACAGTTTGGGGATAAAGGACATCAGCCATAATGACCTTGCTCTTGTACTCCTTGGCAGCTGGGTCGGTGTTCGCGATCATGGTTGTAGCGTTTGCCACGAGGACGGTGTACATCAGACATCCGGACACCATGCTGACCATGACGATCCACATCTCGACGTAATCTGCAGAATAAGACACAGACTGAGTGCCTCCTTCAGTGTGACTCCTTCAGATGGGTATATTTATATCTGAAACATGAAGATGAGTCGCCTGAGCTTTTCTTCTTTTTTTTTAAATCTACGAATAAAGGAAATCTATAAGTCTCACTTGTTGGAGCGTCCATGGAGCCGTATGAGAGGGCGATCATCTGAGACAGAGCTCTGAAAACGCCCCATGAGTACTTCACAATCACTGTGGCATTCTGGAAGAGATTATTTTAACTTTAGAAATACTTTATTTGTAGATCTGGACTTTTAAATATAGATTTCAATCTCATTAAGTATTGCCTAGAAATTGCTGACAGTCTGTGGTAAAACCTCGCTGCTCTTCTGCAGTTTTGCTTGAAAACTGTTTTAAATTAAAGGTCACATATTATACTTTTTTTCAAGCTGTGTAAATAAGTCTCAGAGCTCCTCTTCAACATGTGTGTGAAGTGTGTTGTTGTAAATCCACTCTGATCCTGTGTTTGATCATGTCTATAAACCCCTCTATTTCAGCCCTGCTCAGAACAGGCTGTTTCTGTGTCTGTAGCTTTAAATATGTAAATGAGCTGTGTCTGACCACGCCCCCTCTCTGGAATGGCTCGGGTGTACTCGGTGCTTTCTGGCTCCATGTCCTATTGTTTACGGTGAGAAGGCAGACTCAGAGGGCAGAACAAACACCTAGCTGTGGGAGTGTCACCCACCTGGGGGAGGGGCTACTGCCCCTTTGTGATGTCATAAAGGGAAAATCTCCGAATGGCTTGTTTGAAAAGTAAGTAAGTAAGTGGAGCAGGCAAAAGGTGGAGAGGATTTTCTTGTAATTGGGTGGGGTTTGTAGATAGACGAGGGAAACATTTTAGTGCTACGAAAACAATGGTGGAGGGGATTTTGCATAACATATGACCTTTAAAATATAGCAAATACTTTCTTTAAGCAACGCCACATTACTGAAACGATTTGTCCAGAGCTCGAGACGGAAGATCTTGAGAGGTTGATCTCACCATCAGGTTTTCTTTACGGACCCAGCAGTCGGTCGGAAACTCCTCCAGCATGGGGACAAAGTACTGGATGCAGCCGTTCCAGTGACACAGCAGGAAAATCATCATGAACAGAGACAAGATGCGGAAGAAGAGGCGGACCACCTCCAAGTTTGCATTTGACACCTGTCAGAGGAAATGACAAGGAAACAGATGCTTAAAATCGTCGAAAATAGTGAGCTTTTAAAAGTGACTCCAGCAGGTCTTTCCACAGCCTCAGTCACCTTTAGCTTTAATGTTGGTCCTTGGAATAGTAAGTAAAGAACTACCAGAGGTATTACGGTTTCATGGGGGCTCGTCAGGGGGTCAGGAGGTCAGCAATGTAATCTGGAGATGACCTTCAAAACGCTTTCAACGGATGGGAGCCAATGACGTCGCTTTAAAACGATGTGTTCTCCCGTGTTGGACCTGCTCATAAATCTGGCTGCAGCACTTTGGATAAGCTGGATTTTGTTTAGGTTATGTCGTGTGAGACCACAGTACAGTGAACTGCAGAAATGTAACCATGATGAAATAAATTCACGACTTACTGTTTCTAAGTTTCTCACGGATAAAAATGTTGGACGGAGAGTTCATTTATTTTTTCATTGACCACATTTAGTCATCGTTTCTCCCGCTAGGAAGAGATCAACCTTAAAAATGCAAAATGATTTAACTGAAGTCGAAGTGAAACAGAGTTTAAAATGTGTTTTCTGTGAAAAGCAAAAAAAACAAAACAAAACAAAACAATGTCATAATTGAAACGAGGTAGGGGCGGACAAAAAATGATGACCTCAGCAAAATGTGTGTATAATCAGGTCCCCCAGGTGTTCAGTGACCTTGTGATACCAATTACGGGAACAAGTTCAATAACACGCCGAGCATCTAACTGGAATTGCAAAGTGACCTTATGCTAAACCTCCTTTGTACAAACATCTTTTTCTGTTTCTAGATCAATATATGGAAAATAAGCCTGCACACTTTACACTGGATCCCGGCTGGGATTATTTTTAACTCTGATTGAAAGAGTTTCTAAAGATGGTTCAGTCATGAATTCTGCAGTGATTCCTGGTCCTGGTTTGATTTTTCTATTATACTAAATGATTATTGTGTCCTTAATGTTCACATTTACAGTAAAGTTTGGAAAGTTTAATTCAGCATTGTTTGATCCTTGGATCTAAAACCTTTTTTAAAGTGGCAGTAAGCAACATAAACACATCTATGACATAAACCTCCCTCTCCCTCTGCAACCTCGTATCACGCTGCTAAGCCACCAAGTCATTATCATCCATCCATCCGCTATCTATACCGCCTTTACCGTTCAGGGTCGTGTGGGGGGCGGGAGCTGATCCCAGCTGTCATTAGGCAAGAGGCCAGGTACACCCTGGACTATTCACACTCAATCACAGGACACAAGGACAAAGTCACCAGTTAACCCAGCGATGTCTTTGGCCTGTGGGAGGAAGCCGGAGTCACCCCGCATGCATGAGGAGAACATGCAGTCGTCCAACAGGGGTTCAAACCAGGCAATAGCGCTAACCTCTGCACCACCATGCAGTCCTTTATTATCATCATCAACCTTTATTCATGCATTAAAAATCTTTGAGATTTCCCTCATTTACAAAGATGTCAAAATACAAAAAAAAGAAGCACAATTACTACAATTTCAAAAGCTAAAAAATACCAACAAAAACAAACCGTATTTATAGAAAATAATCACACACTGAGAGGTAATGGTTCAAAGGTAACTGACTCGATTTGTTTAAGAGAAACGAGGGTTTCGATCTAAAGAGTGAAACGTGTTCCATGTTGGAGTGCATTTTCCTCATTCAGAGTGAACCTGCGGGAATTCAGAGCGAGTACGAAGGGAAGGAAGGAAATGTAGCACACAATCTGCGAGCAGATCATTGTCTCTGCATATTATCTGTTCCACTCAGCGAGCTATGTTGGGCTCAGACAATAGGCACACTGACAGCTGAACGATATAAAAAAGATTTGCTGCACAGGTAATGTGCTCTCAGCGCCATCGAGGTGAGGAGAGAGAGAGAGAGAGAGAGAGAGAGAGAGAGAGAGAGAGAGAGAGCGATGCTGACGTACAAAAGCTTGAAGATGAAAGTTCGGACAGAGTCACTGTGATTGGCTGGTGACGTGCAGAGTTAACCTTGATTGGTCATTTTATTCAGCTCTAAGGGATGTCTTTTTTTTTTTTAATACATAGGGGGCGGGGCTTACAGACAAAGGATTTCAATGCAGAACTGTTAGTGATATGCAACAGCATTTTTTTATTTTAATTTAACAAAAAAAAAAAATCAAATGAAATGAATCCAGCACCGCCCTGACCTGCACAAAGAGTGATACGTTGAATCCTTTGTAAAGAGGTCAAATAATGTGCTGAGTCATCAATTTCTTATTTACTCAACAACTTCCTTGCAAGCACACTTCATGACATAAAAACCATCTGCACGGAGGAGAAAAGCTTGGTTGAGTTATTGGGGCTTTTTGATCTTACTTTCTCCACCTCGTTGAAGAACCTGACGAGTCTGGACACCCGAGCGAGCCGGATCAGGCTGAGGATTCGCACAAACATCAGGATCCTCATCATCTTGTTGGTCTTGGAGGGGTTGTCATCGTTGTTGTAGTGTAAGTCCTGCAAGAATGAATGAAAAAACTTCAACTTCAGTTTAGTTCATTTGATTAAAATGACTGAATTGACCCTTTAAAAACACAAAGCATTGATTCCATTTCCTTTTCCCTAGATGTAATTATCTTGAAAACACATCCCTGCAGCTGTTGGCAGAAGTTTCTAAAAATAGCCCCAGAAACAAACTTAGTGCATAATTTGTTTTGGCAAACTCTGCAGCGCACTGGTGGCTCTTTGCTGCTTCGACACTCTCTCCTAATTATTACCGCAAACAGCAGAATGTAGCCAATCGGGAAAGCTGCAATAACGTCCGGTATGAACCACGTCCTCAGGTAGCAGACTCGGATCCGCTTGATGTCCAGAATAGCTTCCTGCGAAAAAAGAGAAGGGAGAGAAGCAGAATGAGCAGAAGGATGTAGGGCTGCACGTGCGACCACCACCATGTATAATTCAACTCTTCAACTGAACCAATATTTTGAGAGTCTGTCCAGAAATTAGGGGCGACAGCGTTGGTCGATGAGATGTGCGAGTGCGTTCAAAAGGAGTTCCACTTTGAATTTGACAGCGTTGCCAAAGCACACGCATGAATTTTTCAAAACAGAGCAGCAACAAAAACAAATCCGGCGAAACCAGATGCAGCACAGAGTAAACACCAGGAACAGAAAGCACGCCACAGATGGGCTATTTGTGATTGGCAAGATAGAAGTCACAAAGCATGAGCAGATGAAAACAGAGAGGGTATATTCTGCATAATACTTTATCGGAAACGTCAGTCTCCCCGTTCATCTGACACAGCATAATCCCTGTTATAAAATCAAACAGCAGGTGCCAATATGCCCATGAGCAGGCGCTGCAGGAGGGGAGTTTGTTAATCTAGCCTTTCGTGTATTCGGTAGATTACAGATGAGGCAGAGATGGATTGTGTGTGCTTGTCTGTGCAGGGATTATAGTCCATCAGATTGTGTCTGAAAATAGAGCGCAGCCACTCTCACCTCGCTGTCCTCTGCAATGATTCCCATGCGGAAATTCAAAGCCACGTCTATGAGGAACAGCGTGTCTGAAAACACGTTAAAGCCTTCCCATGCCAGCCCGCTGTGCCCATCCAGAAACGCTATCTCCATGGGAATCCCGATCAGGTTCAGGAATGTGATTGCCATCATGCACATGATGTAGTAACTCCTGCAGAGAGACAGAGAGAGAGAGAGAGAGAGAGAGAGAGAGAGAGAGAGAGAGAGAGAGAGAGAGAGAGAGAGAGAGAGAGAGAGAGAGACATATGTGAGCACGTGCGACAGATCTTGTTTTTCATGTCGAGCGAAGTCTCAGATTATTTGCCAGAAGGACTCATTAGAGAGTCGTGCTGCAGCCAGTGATGCCAGCTGATTTATGCACACTAAACACTCAGATACTGTAACTGCACATGTTCGCAGCACAAGGCTTCGATTGTCAGGCTCAAATAACTCTCTGCTCCCCGATTGTTTCATCTCCTCTCCGTTTTCACTCCATGTGATCACCTTACAAGCTATAAATATCCGCGCTGCACCGATGATGACAAACAGTCCATCCTCAGAAACATTACTTAAAGGAATCACGTTATCCCCCGTTTATCCCCATAATCCCACACAGGCATCCTAAAAAAAAAAATAAAAAAAAAATCCCATCATGAGATGGTAGAATATTTATTTACTCTCCTTAATTGATTGTCAACATTAGATTGATGTTTGGGGTCTCTTCTCTGCTTGAATGTTTATTGAATATAGCATTTTAAAAAACGTTTTATAATTTATTCCTCTGTTGTTGTTTGCAACAAAACTGCAAACGATGTTCTTGCGAGCCCAATTATTTTATTGCTGACTAATGCTAAAGCAATGCAATATGCAGCCAATGAGGAGCAGGGCTGCAGCTAATTGTTAGATTCCTTTTTGAACTTCGTCTTTCCTGCTGCAATATTGATACGCTGCCACTGCTCAGACTGTTATAACTTGCGTGTCCTGCGTCTTTAAGCTTCATGACCTGCTTTTTCCTTTGAAGTATTTTAAGGAGGCTTTTTTAACACCTTGGCCATGCAGGGACGACTCACGGAAATGAGGCTTGTTGGTTATTTCTGGCTTCTTTTTTTCTTTTCCTCCCACCTTGTGTTTACACTAATTGCACTGAACCCTTACAAGTTAACGAGGTGAATCTCTCGAGTGTTCCCTACGTTAATTGATTAGTCCACAAAAAGGAAGAAGAAGTGTGCACTCCGACACCTCAGGGTGAGGATTCAAATCTTCATTCAAGTCTTTTTTTTTTTATTCTAATAAATCTCCAGTTTCTTTAAATACCAGCTCACAGCAGAAAAGGTCAAAATAACAAAGCAACTGTGTAAGATTTAGAAACTAAAATACTCACATGCCTAGTCTTTCAATGCCTGACGTTTAAAAGGATGCCGGTTACTTTACTTAATACGTACTAGTGAAGCATTACTCGTGTGAGGTATGATGAGAAACTTAAGATGAGATGAGAATAATCACTGGAGCAATAGGAAGCACATCATCACCTGAGAAAACTTACAGAAACTTTTTTAAGAAACATTCACAGACTCGTGTGTGAAGATGCAGCACAGGACTGGTCTGAATCTTTTCAATACATCACAAAAAAAAAAAATACCTCATGAGGCTGAACGGGTGGATGACAAATACTCCGCTCTGGAGCTGTCGCAGGCACTCCTTCTCCACGGCCATCTCGCTGCCGTACACGTACAGCGACTGGCGGTTCAGCTGCGGGAGAAGCAGGGCTCTCCATCCACAGGTGGCTTTGCTGCATCCCACGACGGGACCTTTTAGTTTCTCCATGGCCCGACCTCGTCCCCAGTGATCAGCCGAACGCGCAAGCCATCCTCCCTCTGCTGCTGCTGCTGCTGCTGCTGCTGCTGCTGCTGCTGCTGCTGCTGCTGCTTTATCTTCCCGGGACAAGTGAAGGCTGACTCTACCCGTCCTGACCTCCCCTCGTGGTCACAAGGTAATTTTCCATCAAGGCTCCCAACCTCAGGGCTTATTGAGGCTGTGTGGAGCGATGCGAATGGATACTTGTCTTCCTGCTCCCTCCCCTCCCCTCCCTCTCTCCGGCTGCCTCTCTCTATTTCTGCCCCCACCCCAACCCAACCCTTCACTTCTTTTCTTTTTCTCGCAGCTCATCAACTATTCAGTATCTGTGACTCGTCCCCACATGAATCAAGCCATGTCAAAGAGGGTAAGGTCTAGCTCACATTAATACTGAAGACAATGCCACGTGTGTGTGTGTGTGTGTGTGTGTGTGCGTGTGTGTGTGCGTGCGTGCCTGTGTGTGCGTGATAAGGGGAACACAATAACTGTCATGTGAAGCAGACATCTGGCAGCGTGTGCAGCGATGAGTTCAGCACGGGCTGTTTCTATCAGGGATGTAATTAAACACGGCGCCGTGTTACCTGATGCTGTATGTTCGCTCTCAGCTCCGAGGCAGCTCCTGTGCTACTTTTCTCTCTCTCTTTTTTTTTTTTTTTTTGCTATTTTAACATCAAAAACAAAAACAACACAGGAGCTGAAATATGTTCCTTCAAAGTGGAAGATTGAAATTTATCCATCTGGCCTATTTAGTTTTTTTTTTTTTCTTTTCCTTAGGCTTTTCAGGGTTTCAACAAAGTTTGAAATGTATAAAAAAAACAGGAATGATGTTACAGGAAGCAGCAGCAGCTCTCTGGGCTTAACTGAGGGGGGGTCATGTCAGTGAGCAAGGTGAATTACCATCAGATTAGTGCATACAATGTGTCTCATAATGTCAAGCGCATTTCACGAGATTATTGTTGTGTTGACATGGTAGATTTTATGCAGCTCGGAGCTAACCCCCCCCCCACCCCCACCCCCTCTTATTCCTGGCTCATTTTCACCAGCAGGATGATGTATTGAGGTCGAATGATTTGCTTTTGGCAAAGACGTGTTTCTGTGTTTCTGTGAGTTCTTTCCAGGTGCAAACTCTCTCTCGCTCTCTCATGCTCGATGTGCGATCTGAAATGAGCTTCAGCCCCCCCCGGGGACTCAGATTTATCAGAATAAAGCAGTTTATATAATAGTTGGATGTCACGTCTCTCTCTCTTTTTTTTGTTTTGTTTTTTTTTGTTATTTTCTTTGCAACTGTTCAACAGGAAATCTAAGACAAAGTTTGGAATGAAATCATGATTGTGACTGATCTAAAGTCCCAATGTGCAAACTTTCAGTCGCTTGCACCGGAGGACGGATAAGTGCTGATATGTATGAAAGAAAACAAATTAAATGACTTTGGGTGGCGTTCCTGTTAATTGCAAAATGATGAAGCTGGTGGCGCAGTGGTTAGTGTGTACGGAGGCTGAAGTCCTCCAGGTGGTCAGGTTCAAATCCGACCTGTGACTTAGGGTTAGGGTCTCTCTCTCTCTCTCTCTGATTCTATCCACTGTCCTATCTCTCCAATAAAGGCCCAAAACACAATCAGACAAACACATCGGCGCTGTCGATCAGTCTCCTCCCACAGAGGCTTCCTGAGGTCTTGTTCATGTTCCGTCCCAGATAAAGGTTTTTTTTGGGGGGGGGTTGTGGGATTTGTTTCTTATCCAAATTTAGAGTGTGAAGGACAGATGGTTTGCTCTACAGACTGTTAAGCTCTCCGAAGCAAAATGTGATGTGACTTGACTTGACTGGCTGCTGCTGCTGCTGCTGCTCGGTGAAGTGCTTCTTACTTGCTTTTTTTGCAGACTCAACAACACTGGACGTCTCTCAGGGGCTGCTGGCATTATTACCATCATTATTTAGACGGACACTTTGCCACCGGACAAAACAACAGACGCGTCTGCAGTGCTGAGGAACGCTCATTTGCCGTGTTCAGATTCTCTGTGAGATGAAACAAACAAGGTGATCCAGTCAGAGTGTAAACAGTTCTCAGAGTAGGCCAAAGTTTGTGTGTTAGTGAGGTGATTCCAGTGCACAGTACATGCAGAGATATATGAAGTCACTGCATAATAAACACCGATCAAAGACAGCCGGACCAGGAGAACTTACACTTGTGCTTTTCTAGAAGTGGAGGCGGGGGGCATATTGAGGAGGAGGTGGCCCTCCTCGGCCAATGGGCAGATTTCTGCAGAGAACAGCGAAACAAAAACAGAAAAAAAAGTCTTCATCTTTTTTATTTTTTTTTTATTTTATTTTTTTTAACATGGCACAGAACATGGACTCTAATCCTGTGCCGAGCGAAATCTGCAGGAAAAATGTGTCTCAAGCAGAGGTGCATATCGTATACCACAAATGATGTGCTTACTTCTTCATTTATCTGGCACACAGCTGCCCCCCCCCCCCCCCCCCCCCCCCCCAAACTACAAGAAGTGAGTCAGTGCCTCTGCTTACGCATGCTGACGCACTGCACACCCAGTAGACATGTGAAAGCAAACACAAACCTACAGTACTGCAGGACAGAAAATGAACAGTGTTATTATTGAAGAAATCTCCTCAGTCACTCGTGTTTATAATCTACCCAGCAGCAGCAGCAGCAGCAGCAGCAGCTCTATTTTACAGTACAGAGAATCCGCTGATGGTGAAGAAAAGGCGTGAACAGCTCTGAGCACCGTTATCAACACAACACATCAAACTCTCGAGTTGGAACGACCACGTTTTTTACTTTTTCACCAAGAGTTTAAAAAAATACAATCAGATTTTGTTGATGATCGACCGTACGGGAAAGTACAAAACTTTAGATCTTCAGTCGTGTTTTCAGCCAAAAGGTGCTGCGAGAGAGAGAAAAGAGAGAGAACATTTCTGCTCAACTAGAAGATAAAAAAGTGATCGTTTGACTTCCTCTGGCCTGTAAACGTTTTTGATGCGTGAGAAGTTGGAACTGTCTGATCCTCATAAACCAGAAACATGACAAATCAGGTTGTTTTTTTTTTTTTAGATTATTTCAGTTAAAGGCTGGAAGCAGCTGCTCAATATTTACCAAACAGATTACCGTAAGAGTACATGTTTTTGTTGTGGTAAATATTTGATGCAAGTAAAGGTCAAAGTTTATAGTTTTGATTTAAACTACACATATTTTTTATTATATCTTTTTACAAAAAACTTGAAGGTGGTCTTTCAGGGGGTTTTCTGATAGCTGTCGATGAATCAGTGCAGGATCAGAAACCTCCGATGAACCTGTGCTGAAGGTCGAGGAGGTGACGCTGGTTTCTGTCGCAGTTTTATCACACAGTTAAAAAAGGTTTATCTGAACTTTTCGATAATAATGCGTGAGTAATGGTTGCTGAAGCAGCAACTTTATCATTGCAGGGCAGCAGAATGATGAATCGTCAATGTATTAATGTTTTATAGGTCAGAGGAGATTTATGATATGTGGCTCCAAGCATGCGTGTGTGCGCGTGTACTATGAGTGTGTGTGTGTGTGTGTGTGTGTGTGTGTGTGTGTGTGTGCGTGCGTGTACTATGAGTGTGCCTGTTTCTTTGTGCGAGTGCTTGTACTATGAGAGTGTGTGTGTGTGTGTGTGTACTGTATGTGTGTGTGTGTGTGTGTGTATGTGTGTGTGTGTGTGTATGTGTGTGTGTGTGTGTGTGTATGTGTGTGTGTGTGTGTACTGTATGTGTGTGTGTGTGTGTGTGTGTGTGTGTGTGTATGTGTGTGCCTATGGGCAAAAGTCAGAGCCTATTCTTACAAACTGACACATTTTGTTGGTAAAGACACCTTCAAATATTAACTGACATATTTATTTAATGTAAATGTAAACTCAACACTGGTTTTATTTTTTAACAGTTATTTAAACCAGTTCCTCTCACGGTTTATTTCCTTACACTACTTACCCTTATGTGATGTCAAAAAGCTGACCATACATCCTCTCTCCGCCAGACTACATTTCCCAGCAGCCTTAGCAGGAGCTAGCGATCACGTGATCTTGCATAAAACGGCCGAACACGTGATCTTGCTTTCTCCTCGTTGCTTTCATTTTGAAGGTGAAGCCTGCAGCCTCCAACGCAAGTAAGTTACCTAACTTAGCTTAGCATTAGCAGCTAGCTGTTTCTTAAAGATTGACTCTGTTTGAATGTTCATTTAATCCTGCACACTATCTGCCCGGACACGTGTGTCAAGTGTGTGTGTGAGTGTGTGATTACACTTTAATCAGGCCAATGTGTCACATGTTAGCCACCGTTAGCTTAGCGTTATGCAAGGTCTCCATCCATACTGTTGGCTAAAGCTATGCGCTAACATATTTAACTCAATCATGTTAATTTTAAGTTAAAACAGAATTTATCTCTGAGGGAGGAAGTCAAAGTCACGCGCACACAACTGTCACGAGACAGCTCAGAAATAAGAATCACAGTGAGACGACTACAAATCCAGAGTAATAATTTGACAGTGGGAGACAAATGTGACCCTTCATATTCAAGTGGAGGTGTGTTTGTTGAAAAGACTTAAACAAATTCTGGAGCTTAATATTTCTGCAGCCCTGCGTGACAGTGACGTGCAGACCAGTCTGGTCTTATCTAATGTTGCATCAGTACAGCCCTCCATGCTGCCGGAGGTTCAACATGTCATAACTCCACTTGTGCATTTACAAAAACAAAGAACCTCTCTCTTAAGAAGTGTCTCTTTTCTCGCTTCATTCAGCCTGAAGATGTCTTCTACC
Organism: Symphodus melops; assembly: GCF_947650265.1. Lineage (NCBI taxonomy): Eukaryota > Metazoa > Chordata > Actinopteri > Labriformes > Labridae > Symphodus > Symphodus melops. The sequence goes on along the minus strand of NC_136702.1, from coordinate 2,511,978 downwards.
CTGTCTGCTGTCAGCGTGGAGTCTCAGCCTGAGAGCGCCGAGCAGAAGAAGCCTCTGAGGCCGTGCTGCGCCTGCCCAGAGACCAAGAAAGTCAGGGATGCTTGGTAAGAGTCTCCCCGAGAAATATGGGTCACCTAACATAGTTTGCACATCTTCAAAATGCATTATTGAGACCTTCCTTTTCCCCCCCGCTTCCCCCCCTGCAGCATCATTGAGAAGGGAGAGGAGAACTGTGGAGGCCTGATCGAGGCACATAAAGACTGCATGAGGGCGCTGGGATTCAAGATCTAACTACTCCACTTTGTGTGTGCGTGTGGTACGTATCACAAAACGCTCGTGCATGCACACTCGATAAAAGTTTTCAGCCCTCTTTTGAAACTTTCCTCTATTACTGCTTCAACCACGAGTTAAAGCTGAACTGTCAGAGTAGATTTTCATGGCTGATATCAAAATGATGCACACCTGGATTCTGACTTATTTTGGCACTGGAGTAAATGAAAGTACTTTCACACTTGTATCATGTGTGACATTAATGACCTTGCTGGCACACACGGATTACAAAGGTCAGAGTGCAGTTGGATATTAAGGGCAAAAATGAAACTTTTAAAAAAAAATAATTGTGCTAAGAAAAAAAAAGATGCATATTAGCTTATTGATTTTTCATATTTGAAATGTTTGTGTTTTGACTCATCTTGAATGAGCAAAATGCTCATGACGGTCTGATCAGGCCAAATCTAATGTGATGTAAATTTGTCCGCTTTTCCTTCTTGCGCGTGCGACTGCTCCGGTTCGACAACTTCTGAGTAAACGAGACGTGAACTCAAATCTCCAAATGTCCGCCGTTTTTAATCCATGAAGCGTGCTCAGCTGGTGAAATATAATGAAACTCGGATATGATACTTTTTGACTGAATATATTTAGTCACTGGATGAGCTAATGTCAGCTGGTCGATTACTTGGTCTGGTGCTACTTAATACCAGAATGACTTTGAGTCACTCAGGTGTGTAATGAGCTCCTGCCCTTCCTGTGGACCTTTTTAATAAAAGCCTGACTTCATTTTAATTTAAGCTCTACAAATGTGCAGAAACGGAGGCATTAATTTCACCTGCTCCACTTTCTCACACTTGCAGGGTTTTTTTTGTGCCGTTAAACCGGGCTGTAAATTCATCGTTATGCTCAAACTGCAGCGTAGGGCGAGGGCGTCACGTAACGAAGGGCAGGGGTGGGAGGAGCCTGCCTGAAGCCTTCTGGATCCAGTTGTGCATCGGCAGCTTCTCTTGCATCACCATGATGCTCGTCTGTTCTTGTGAATCATCTACGATGCCAGCACTTTTTAAATCTAATAACAGCTCTGAAGCTGAATGTCAGTTTTAATGCTGCTCCTGTTTTCCTCCTCTGTTGCAGTGTGTTTCTGTGAAAGTGGAAGGTGACCCTGGATCTTCTCTCCTCCTTTCCCGCTTATTTATACCTTCTGACTGTAAGGGAAATGTGATGATGCACTTAAGTCTCTGCTGGGATTATTGTTTTTCTTTTTTAAAAGTCTGCAGAATACGAGAAATGTGTGAATATCTAAAAAAGCTGTGTGAAATTGAATAAAAGTCCTATGCAATAAACCTCGCCGTCTGCATCTCTTGTGTGATTTAATCTGAAGGTTGCTTATTAAAGGTCCATTCTCTAAGTGCCACAGTTGCTGTTCCTGGTATGCACTTGGGCTTAAAAATAACTCTTGACCCTGCAAAGTCAATACTTGGCATATCTGCATTCTTGCTCTGTAGTGTGTCGCTTGTTCGGAGGTGTGCCTGGCACACGGTTCGACACTTTCTGCTCTTGTGTTCAAACTGCCTGTGAAGCTGCCAATTTAAGATCTGCTACTTTATAGTAACTCTGAGTACAAAGCGCGTCCTGACTCGTCCCAAACCTGACTGTTGTGCTGAATTTAGATCCACAATTCATGCTGTGTTTCATTACACGCCGTGATGTTTGAGAACAGTGACCTAGCAGCCTCACTTGAACACTTTACTGAAGCTTCACTTAAAGACGACTAAATCTTAACCTCATCAGCCGTCTCTGTACTCCAGTTCAGGATAACCATTTGAGCTTCATTGAATATTGATCTCGTCGGCTTCATGCTAAAACTCACTGCTCTAAAACAAGTTGTTTTTTTTTGACGAGGCCTTGAAACTCAGGATTTTTATGTATTATGAGTCTTCTACCGAATGGAAAGAAAACGATGTAATGACAGTAACTGATGAAAAACATCTTAGAAACATCTTAGACTTCATAATTTATAAAAAAAACGTCTCAAGTTTTGAATTTAGATTGTCTTGGTTTTTTCCTGCCCAACATCTTTTTGTAAAATTAGACATGTGGTTGCCATGTTTTTCAGCTGACTTTTATTTTTTATTTAGTCATTTAGTGATTATTGGTCTCCAAACGTCTTTGTGCAATATGTTGTGTATTACTTATTTTGCATTCTACGTTGAACTTATATTTATATTTCTAGCAAGCTACCTTAAAGCGCTCACGGACTTGAACAAACTTGCTGTTTTTTATTATACACTGTAAAACTTCAGTTATTGCAAAGCCTTTTATTGACTTCAGTATTTGGGACCAGGCGTCAGAATGAGACCTGCGCTCAGCAAAGATAAGAAAAAAACCTCTTTGCAATCAGGACTACAGACGCAGTGCTCGGCTACCGGCGCTGCATGTTTTAAAAACTGGAAACTGTTTTAACATCCTCTCACTGAATCCTGCCTTTCTTTGTGAAAAGTAACTCGAGGACAGTTAAAGAGACTGGGAGTTAAATGTGTGATCTGGATGGTTCTGTTTCATCCGTCTCTGCCAGAAAAAAAAAAAGTGAATCCCAGTGTCACAGAGTCGTTTAAAACTATACTGTCTTGTAATAAATCAAAGAAGAAGGAAGAGTTCATATTGAACTGTACTGAGCTGGGAGGACAGGAGGATATGTGAGGCTGGAGAGCTGTTGGAGGGTGTTTATACCTGAAATCTGACCTGCGCTGTCAGTGGCTCTAAATATGCACCGTCTAATCTGCTCTCCTGTGAGTAAACTTGACTCCCGACAGGTTTGGTCAGAGAAAGAACTTTGTTGTTGCTGTGCAGAAACTTTTCTCAACGTGTGACACTCTTCAAGATATTTGTGATAGTCCCTTCTCCTCCCTCCTGTTTCCTGCCTCTCTCTCTCTCTCTCTCTCTCTCTCGCTCGCTCACTTTCTGTTATGTTAAGTAGCAGGCCTGCTTTCTGTCCACCACTCTCTCCTCCTTGGGTTTCAATTCCAAACATGGTTATCCTTCTAGGGCTCTATCGACGCCCCCCCTCCCTTATCCCCGGCTCCTCCAGCTGTTGGCTCCACAGTGCAGGCCGGTCAGTCGGTGGCTGAGAGAAAAGGCAGAAAAGTGCACTCGACAGAGAGAGAGAGAGAGAGAGAGAGGGAGGAAGAGGACGCATAATGAGAGAAGAAGAAGAGTCCCATTCCAGCTGTGTTTGTAAAACAAACAGAGCCGTGAGAACTTCTTCATATTGAAGAATTTTCAGCTGCAGGCCAAGGGAACAAACATTTACCTCTGACATTTTCTTTTTTTTTTGTGATCGACTTTGGCTGTTTATTTTCAATCGGGATTTCAGTCAAACAGAAACATCTTGTTGTTTGTGTTGCTCTGACAGAAATAGGTCCAAGTTTGATTTGGATAAGAAGTACTTTGGCTGTTCTTCAGGAGCCTTTTTTTCCCCCCAGCTTGTCAGATTTAAAAATGAGCGCAGGAAACTCAACTCTTCTGGACAGTTTGTTGTTTGCGCCTCTTTGCGATGGCTGGACCAACAACACAGAGGGAGCCATCTACCACTTGGGAAACACCATGGTCTTCCTCGGCTACATGGGAGGCAGCGGGGCCTACGGGAGCCTCTTCATCTTCGGCTTCCTCACCCCGGCCTTCCTGTGCTTGACCGTGTGGGGCTGGATCACCATGTGCAGCCTGGACGTCTTCACCTGGAACCTGCTCCTGCTGCTGGCCTGCCTGGCTCAAATCTGCCACCTCCTGTACCGGCTGCACCAGGAGGGCATACCCTGCGAGGAGCTGTCCTCCCTCTACCAGGCGGTGTACCTGCCGCTGGGCGTCCCGGTCCAGGTGTTTAAGGACATCGCGGGGGCCTTTGAGAACAGGGTGGTGGAGCTGAAGGCGGGAGAGACGTACGCAGTGGAGGGGAAGACGCCAATCGACCAGCTCTCCTTCCTGCTGTCTGGGAGGTGGGCCGTGTGTGTGTGAACGTCTTCACATCTCTAGCAAATAATGCAAAGATTCTCCACACTGAATGCGACCGGCTAGCACCAAACATCGATATCGTAATTTAACCATAACGCGTCGTAAACAGATTTCCTACCACATGACTCACTTTGCACTTTTAGGGATGCTTTCTTTATCTTCAGTTGATGCAATTTTGCGACGTATCATTATATGATTGTCCTGCAATTGAATTATTATTATCACCACAGAATCACTGATTTAAGATAATGTTGTTATCGTTGGCCAAGTATCTGGTATCGTATCGTATCGTGTGAGACCTTGCGATCCCGACCCCTATAACTAACACACTTGACTTAACGAGGTAAAACCACAAGTCAAATATTCTAAATGTCAAATTAAATACGCTGAAAGTTCTGTTTAAAATCCTGCAGTAATGGATGCACCCACATTTATCCTAACTTGTGCATAAATACAACCAAATATCGAGCCTCCAGGTTCGTCTTACATTTACTCGCAATGTTGTCAAAGAGTGCAGAGCGCGATGCCCAAACCGACTTTAACTAATCAGAGAAAAAAATGCCTCATAGCTGTGCCAATGTGCAGTTTTTAAAGCTTCTAGTTCAGATGAATTTGATCTAAAATCAAACAGTTACCATCAGTGGCAGCAGCGGCCATCTTGGTCCCTTGTTGAGTAATTGTTGCAAACCAGTCCCCTATTAAATGACCAGTTGTTACCTTAAGAGCACATGAATATGGACATGATCTCCATCTACTCGTGTTGTACAAAAGTGAAGCTAAAGTACCAGAGGAGGCAGATGCAGGCATCTCGTGCTGGTGACGTACACTGGAGCCACAGTCGGCACAGTCGAGATTGGCCGTTGGAGCCGAGGTATCGATGTCCCGTCCCATGAAACGAAGAAGTGCACGTTTCATTTACAGACAAAGCAGCAAAGATTCTCCAGGTTCATCAATCTGAGCAATGTGCCGCTTAACATAGCATCAAATAACTGATTTAAAATAAACAACACACAGGCATGAATCAACAATATAAAAACTCACTATAATGACAGAAACCATTTTTAAAACCATTTTATGTGATAGTTTGATTTCATAGTTTGAGCCGTCCCAACTGTTAACATGGAGAAGGCGAGCTGTATGACCTTCACTGTGGCCGGCCAGGAATGGGTGATGGAGAAGTTTTGTCTTCGCTTTTGGGGAAGCTGTCGTTTCATCCATCGTTTAGTGGAGTCTTTGTTATCTGTGATCTGAATCACTCTGATTGGATTTTTTTTGTGGAAATGGAAGCGATATGAGATGCACGTACTGCGGCAAAAAAATATGAGCGTGCAGCACCGCTAGATGATCGAGTCAGGATAAAGTCGAGTTTATTCATAAAGCACATTTCACAGTGCGAGAGCAAAAACAAGTCAGCTAGCAGTTGTTTACCCAGACATGAAGCAGACGTTTGTTCCTGCATTTGTTGCCATTGAACAGGTCAATATATACTCCAGTTTGTGCACTGTACTGTAGTTGCTAGCTTAGCATGTTAGCACACATCCGATAGCATGTTTTCAGTAGGATTTAGTCACATTAGCATCTCGGTATAACGCCTGTTATTGGTTTAATTTCCTCTTGGTTAAAGAAGAACTGCCATTGTATTCAGGAAAGCTCCGATTTGAAGCGACTCCTGCAGATCTGTGTTCCTATTTCTGACTCTTTCATGGCGTTGGCAGCTTGTAAGTGTAACAGGAAGCGAATCCTCCTCATCCAAACATCCTCAGAGTAGAGCAGCATTACATTTCACAGTCCTGGAGCCGACACAAGAGAAATGTTGTAAACAAAGTATTTTTGTCTGTGACTCACGACTGTGCCGTCCCCCCCCTGCACGCTGCCAGCTGGTTCACTGATATCTCTGTAGTCGGGACGCGAGCAGACACTGACGGCTGCTTTTTCACTTAAATGAAATGTTGGCAGATGACAACTCCTGTATGAGCCAACGTCAGAACAACAGACATAAAGCTTAGGATTTTTTCCCCCCAAAGCTCGAAAGTGTTTACTTGTATAACTGTCTGACAAACTTAAAAAAAAGTACATCTTTATAATTAAAGGAAAAGCATCAGTGGTTACCGAACTGGAACACAATTTGAGGACTATTATGCAGATTTTTACATTTACTGCATTTTAACCTTGTTTTACTTAACCATGTTTATTTTACAGCCTCGGCTCGTATACCCTTACAGATTATATCAAATAAAGTTTATGATGTCTTATCTTAAAATGTTAAGAAAGAACATTTTTGATGTTTTTACATATTCGCATCACTTATTGCTGGTACATTTTGATGCAAATTTCAAATTCAAACAAATTTTTAAAACGTGTGCGACCACAGACATGAGGACAGCTTCAAATGATTTTTAACATTATCGCCTTCCGAACACACACACAAGACGACCTGCTATCAGTAGCAACACTTTCACAGACATGAAAGCCTTTTCCCTGTCGGCCCTTTTCTGGTTTCTGTGGTCTCGAACGAGGCGTTATACAGGCACTCGTGTTGTTTCTTCTTTTTCAGTATTCAACATATTCGCTGCCATACGTGTGAGCTGAAGTACACAGCGTCTGGTCGTTGATGCTTCCAGGTTTGCTTGCTCTCATTGGCTACATAAGATATTCAGAAATTGGCTCCAGCTTGATCAGGATCGGGGCTGATGTGAGATATCAAACTAAGATATTTACATGCATACTTGCAAGTGACCTGTGATTACATCTTTAACTTTTAGTCGAAAGAACATCTTGCACCAAGGTCCATTAATCAGAAGTGTACCGGTGTTTGAACCTTTGATTGTTTAATGTGCCTCCCATCAGCCTCACAAACTTTAGAGGTCAAAAAGCGACGTGGGGCTTTCTCATGCTCGGCCTTCCAGCTCATTCAGGAGGCGTTAGATTCAGTCAACGCCACATCAAAAGTATTAAAGTAAAGTATTATAAGTTAAAGTATTGAGAAAAAGCTGGAAGCTAAGATACCGTTAAATTTGATTTCAAGGAGAATTTACTGATAAAGCAGCAATACTTAAAGAGTGTTGTTTCTTTGCTGTGAGTGCCACACAGCAGAGCAGCAGCTGTACTGTGTCATTTTTAGCACGGTGCTCTCTGGTGGAAGCCCCTGCTCCTGACGATGTGAAGTGCCCGACAGAAGAATTAACACAACAGCATGCAGGGAAATAGCTGCTAATTTACACCCAGAGTTACGGTGAATACGAAGAGTCTAAAAAAAGACAGAGAGTTTTTAAACGCTGCAAAGACAGAAGCTCTATAATCTAACATGCATTCACCTGAAGAGAGAACACACATTCGATTTATCTATAAACCAATGTCTTTGTTTGATCAGTTTATTAGTGTTCGACACTTAACTTATCATGGTTTTATCTTTTGTTATTGGTAATTCTGCTGCATAAATAGCTTTTTTCCCCCTTTTTCTCCAGATGAATCTGGGAAGATAAGAACTAGTTCCTGGAAAAGCGACTCTCGTGACGTAAACCTTTGAAGGATTTAGTGTTCGGCGTGCTGGGTTATCTCAATCCACGGAAGTTATTCTTACAAAATTAAACCTCCTCCCGATATTTGGAAAAGGAAACTTACTTGAAAGATGTTTGTATGCACTGTTTAAAGGATGAAAATAATTAATTTGGCCCGGTTCTGCAGAGTGACCTCCAGCTCCTTCATCTGTCCTCTCGTCATCACTTCTTAATCCCAAGCTTTCTTTTCAACCTTTTATCTCTCTCTCTCTCTCTCTCTCTCTCTCTCTCTCTCCGTCTCTCTCTCTCTCTCTCTCTCTCTCTCTCTCTCTCTCTCTCTCTCTCTGTGTGTGTGTTTAGGATCAATGTATCTCTGGAGGGTCAGTTCCTGCACTACATCCACCGCCACCAGTTCCTCGACTCTCCGGAGTGGGAGTCTCTGAGACCAAATGAGGAGGGAAAGTTTCAGGTATGAGTCTTGACATGCAGACCGAAAGTCCAAAGTGTTCCAGGCAACTGAACGAGCCAAACGAAATGATGTTCTCTTATCAGACCGATCAGCTAAACGTCCTTCACATACTCCACAGGTGACCCTGACAGCAGAAGAAGACTCCCGCTACATCTCTTGGCGTCGCCGCCGTCTCTACGCGCTGATATCAAAGGAGCGCTACATCGCTCGTCTGTTCTCCCTCATGCTGGGCTACGACCTCGCCGAGAAGCTTTACAACCTCAACAACAAGCTCTACATCAAGTGCGGCGTGCTGCTGGACATCCGCCTGCCCAGCCTCTACCACGTGCTGGTCCCGTCCTCGCAGGGCAGCGAGGGCGGCAGTGGCAGCGACGGCGGCTTCAACAAGGAGCAGCAGGGCGAGGATCCAGCGCCAGCCTACCAGACGCTGGACCCAGTTCAGCATCAGGGACCAAGAAAGACCACCCAGGATGACACCAAGGCCCCCCAGCAGCCGTGGTCATCAGACCCGGACCTGCCCTCTGGTGAGGACTCTACCAGCCTGGTCCTGGAGGATTTTGCCGATGTGGCGGGCTCCTTAATGGATTATGGCAGTGAGAGTTATTTGAGGTAGAGGGGGCTGGGTGCTGGAGCTAACACACTGGGTCACCACTTAAGCTACGTGTAAGTACCGCACTTGGGCAGAGGGGGGCGCTGTGTGTGCATGGAAGGCTTGCTGTGCACATTTCTAACTAATCCGGCTTTATGAGGCGAGAGAGCAAGATCAGTACGTTGAGAAAGGATGTAAAGTAACAGAAACAGAAAACATCAAGTAGCATGTATTACAGCCCTGTTAGTTTTATCTGTATGGCACTAATTAGCTTGCTGGAGAGCTTCACGATTGGATAGCCACGATGCATTTTGGGGCGGCTTCTTTGCCAATCTAGTATACGTCAGGGAATTTCACACATAAACAAAATTGCATGCTACAGTTGTATGATTGTGTTTGAATAGTTTGAAAGTATGTATTTATTTAAGTATAAATTTCCCACCGTGACAGTGATGAAAAAGTCCAATTAAAACTCATGCATGTCAGATCAGTAGCGTTAGCCTCCTCGTCCTCGCTGCCATCGGCATTCGTGACTGAATTGAAGAAGTTTGTTTACAAGCTATCGTTGTTCCCACCAGCTTTTTCTTTTCCTTTCTTCTTTAGTTTCCCAACTTTATGTGCAGGTCTAATAGTTGTCCTTAAGTTTAATGGGCCCTATCCCTACCCCATGAGGTTAGCACCACAAAAAAAAAGAAGCTAAAAGAAGGGGGTTTAACTTTGCTTGCTTTCCCTCCCTAATGGACGGCACATCCTTTTTTTAATCCAGTTTAACGTCACTAACAGACGTTGGATGTTAATTTGTTTTCAACAAAGAAGCAAAACCTGATTCAGAATGATCCGACACTGCTGCAGCCGTCTCAACCTGTGTTAGAGCGATATTTAAGATTGGCCTTACATGACTGAGGTCGGATGAAAATGTGTTTGAACACGAGAGGAGTCAAACCTCATCTGCCAGAGAAAAATATAACACGAGCAGTTTTTTTTTTCTGTCTTGTTCCCAGGCTGTAAATATGTTCCAGCCTTCACTGTTATGTAATTAACTTTTCTGATTTGTTTCCCTTTGTTTATTTTTATGTCCTCATAATCTGCTCTTTAATTCTGCCTGCATTTAATTCCAAAGCTTTCAGGGAACTACCAAACTATTTGTAGATTTAAATTATGTTCCTCTTTGGGTTATCTGGATTATTAGTCTATTTCCACTTAATGTTTTAAGATTTAAACTCCCTGCCAGCTGCTCTGTATCTGTTTGCTTTGGCTCTGCTTCCTAAAGGCTTGCAGTCATCTTTGGAAACAGTAGCAGATAAAATCAGAGGAAAAAAAACAGCAAATGAGTGCCGAGTTTATTCGCTGTTTCAGACAGCTAATGAGGACCAGTACGTCGCAGTAATTTGTGTCTGTGTCCCGTGTCGGGGTTCGACATTGAACCCGGCGGCAGCTGTTTTTTTTTTTCTTCATCGGATTACAGCCTGGAAATTTAGGGGATGTCCAAAAAAAAATTCAGTGCCATGTTATTAATCCAATGTGCCAACCCTGTAAGCAGTCCGTCTGTTAATTCCTTCATCTCCTCCTCAGCCCTGCCCGCACTCTGACCGTCCCAAAAATCAACCCTCGACCAATCAGAAGCGAAGGGTCACATTTCATAGCTGGATGGTGGTGGGGTCAGTGCAGGGTTTGGGTTGCAGGAGGGGCTGTAAAGTCAAGTTGTTTGAGTCATTTAAACCTGTTTGATCTCGTTTCAGATCTCCATAGTTTAGAAAAAAACAACATATTACAGTTTCACTACAGTTTAAATTGGCACAGCAGTTTAAGTTCTGTCACTACCTGTCGTGTAATCAGGACGTGGGCGTGAAAACAAACCGCTTCCTAACCTGAAGTGTCCTTGTTGACTCCGCAGGAGGTGACAGCCACAGAAATGTTCCTCCTCGTTTCCAGAGAGGCAGAGCGCCGCTGGCTCCCACCGACACTCCAGACTTGTGAGGAAGAGTCTCTCCTGGAATAACAACTTTATTATTTACAGCTTAGCAGTATGAATGTCTCACATGTCACCTGGGATCTGTGCATCTCCTCCCTTATCAGTTCATGTAGTTCTATTCTAGCTTTTGTAACAAGAAAGACATTATTGACATGATTAATAAATCAACACAAGGAGCCGATACATTTGCATTTTACAACATTTATATGATGTGTTTTTGTTGTTGCTGTTGTCATGGAGACAAGATAAGACACATAATGTAACTTCCAGATGCACAATTATAACTGTCACAAGATAACTAAGAAATAAGAAAGCGGATTTCCTCTCTTTCTAAGTTATAGATTGGAAGATGAAGAATAAATTAAAATATAAAAAAAGAATTTAAAATTATTATTATTATTTTTTTACATACTATACTTATTAGGCCTCCAATTGTCAATTTTCCCCCAACAAATCATCCTGTGTACTGAGGTAAATCAATCACCTGCCCTTTTAAACACATTTTTAAAAGACACAACACACGTGCTTGAACAATCGATTAAAATCTGCTCTTTCTACAGCTGGAAAAGATTTTGTTTAGCCGACTTCTCAAGAACCAATTTACTAACATTTTAGGTACCAAAAAAAAAAAAATTCTCATTCTTTCAATTTCTCTTTTTAAATCTTTCAGGGTTGGAAGTTTATCCACCTGAATCCATCCTGAGATCTTTGGGGAAATGTTAGACGCCTGTAGATCATTTTTTTGTACATTGTTGTGACTGATTGAGAGTTTAATACACACATGTATACTGTGAAATACATTCAGTATCTGTTTTTACTTCTGTCTGAGTGACATGTGATTGAAATGTAAAACATTTGTTTGAAATATTTCCATGGGGCCAAGACTTCTCCATAAAGTCTGTGTGTGCAGTGAACATGTTTGTTTTCATTGACTTTCCTCCTTATTATCTCATATGAGCCCAAACAACCCGATCAAACATTTACATATTGACGACATCTTTCTTCTCGTCTGTAATGACAAAAAAAAAGCTCAGATTTGGTTCCCGTCAACATGTTTCCCGTTTCTTTCATTGAGCTGGATTTTTTTTTTGTTTTTGCTTCGAGAAATATTATCTGACAAACAAATAATTTCATCACAAATCAGCAGACAAAGAAAAAAGCACAGTGACAGATTTTATTGCTTTAAAACACAAACTGCATTAAAAAAAACAAAAAACCTCTTTCACCTGAAACATCAGAAAACTACGTCATAAAAAAAGTCTAGAAGAAAAACAAAGGACAAGACTAATACAAACAAACTCTAGATGCATTACATACATTACTGATGGCACTGTGTTAGGAAGTCAGTGGGGCAGCGTATTAATGTCAGACTATATATATGCATTGAGATTGTTAGTGGGGTGGCGACAGAGTGGAAACATTTATAGATCATCCAAAAAACTGAAACAGATTTCTTTGGCTTCACCGGCTGAGATTTTAAATCTCTGATCATCTTCATTGACAGTAAAAGGAAGAACGTGCAAATTCTAATCCATAAATAAATCAGGAATCAAGAACATCCTGCGTAAATGTCTCTCTGAGTCACGACTGTCCACAATAAGTGAGGAGATGGAGTTCATTCTTCCTTTAAACGAGGAGTTGAACAGTGACTTCAGCTCAGATGAGTGTTGTTGTTGTTGTTGTTGTTGTTGTCGTTGTTGTTGATGTCAGTGTTGTGTCTCTTAGTAGTTGCACAGCTGCACAAAGTCATGAAACCACGGAGCTCCTCGTCTGACGTGGAAGTTGTTCACACACAGCGGCACGGATTGCCTGAAACAAGAGTTGAAAATGTGTCATTTTAACATAGAATAAGACACGATAGATTTCCCATTGGGTTAAATTTGGTTGTTGGTTTTAATTGTGCAAAATATTGGAGTTTTGCTTTGTGTCCCGTTCATAAAAAAAAAAAAAAAAAAGTAAATGGTTGCTGTTACTCATGCAGACCAAAACACACATGACAAACAGTTCTTGATGGACAGCTTGTGTATTTCATCTCCTTATGAGGCGGCTCAAGAGAAACAGGCCTGGAAGCTGTTTAGTTTCCAGAACTCGTAAATGATTCACAGTCACATAAAATCTCACAGGAGTCAGTGTGGGAAATTAAACAGAGAGCAGTGTGTGTGTGTGTGTGTGTGTGTGTGTGTGTGTTCATCGTGTTTAGATAATGTACCTGTTGGAGGGGAACTCAGAGACACACACAGACTTGACGTGGATGTCTCCCTGCCTGTAGAAACGAGCTCCGGTGTTCTTCAGCTCGATGGTTTGGATCTCACAAAGAGGCAGCGGGTGAGTCAACACCTTCCTGTACATCATCGTATCTGTCTGACTGAATAAAAAATACACACACACACATATATGCATGTCAGAAAACACAAGACAGACTTTTAAGAAAACAACATTCATCACAGAGGACAGTTATTAGCTTCTGTGTCGAGCACAGAGCTGCGACAGGCTGCCTGCTACAACAAACTAGCACGTGAGCTAATATTGCTTGCAGTGATAGTTTTTGCAATCTTGCAATAAAGTGAGCAAACAAACACATGACGAAAAGTGTTATAAGTCCTCCTGAACTGAAGTAAACCTGCGGCATGGGAACATTTCCTGCAGCTGTGTGTGCTGCACCTGTCCCGTCCTGTACAGTGGAGCGCTGTACAGTAAATCTTCTCTCCAAATAGAATCTGTTGCCTCAGCTTTTCTTGGGTTAAACAAGAGAGAAATAATAAATATGAGGTCAGGCTGCTGCATCTGAGTCTGTCAGCCAGGGTTCAACAGAGGCAGTCAAAAATAATGCTGAAGTCGTGAATTTAGCTTGATGGTTGAAGGATCAAATAAGGTGAACATAGGATTATTAATAGGTTTGTTTACAATATGCATGAGTTATGATGCTTAAAAGCTGTGAGTAAATAAGGTTTTGCGAGTTGAACAAGACAGGATAGGTCAAATGATTTTGCAGTCAAAGTTTGTTTTTCCATTTATTTCTGAACAAAGTTAATGTGCCTATGTGAACAAACCTGTCAGATCTACACGCCATAACAAAGAGTTTTACATTGATGTAACTTTCGGTACCCACAGTCTCACTCTCTGTTCTTTCCCGAGGCTCTCTGTCCTCAGGGTCACCTCCACCTCAGCGCTCTTATCCAGTGGAGAAACCTCCAGCTGCAGCAGGATGTGATGAGCTGCACATCAGAAAATAAAAGCAGATTAAATACTTACTGTATACTAAATACTACACTACTATGAAATACTTAGTTTGAACCAAAACTCTGTTACGTAAAACATCACTTCACAGTCATTCTTGGCCTCTAAGGTGTCAAAAAATGTCCTTTTGTTTGCTTAAAGACTTGACTTCTGTGTTTATATAGAGGGCTCCAATCATTTAATTGTTAGCTAGAGGAGCTAAACGTTAGCACCAAAGATCAGCAGGGCACTCAGGATCATGACCTAACCGGTAAACACATCTCAAGTTTATAGAAAATGAGTTCACAGGTTGTTCTGGGCAACGTCGAACGATTGGAAAAGTTAGCTTTTTTTAAGTTAAGCTACAATCAGTTAAGTCATGAGCGACACGAAATAATTCACAGCAAGATGTTTATTCCTCAGCATAGCCCCCCCCCCCATCCAGACACTGACCGCAGAAAGGCGTCAAAGACGACGTGAGGAGGAACAGCCTCTGCTCTTTGGGGATTGGAGATATTGTTATCCCACTGTTTTCTGATAAACCTGAAACACACACACACACACACACACATTATGAGGGTCATCCTGTAGTTCTTCTGCACACATACGTCACAAATCAGAGAGCTCTCGTGTACATTAACGGTGGAGCTGTATCAGTGTGCGTTGGTTTATCAGGGGTTGAAATGATAAGAAGTTTCCAGAAGCTGTTGTGAGACGGGCCTGCAGCAATAGATGGCCAACATATCTGCTGGTGAGAAAGAAGCTAACCCAGAGAGCAAACAATACTCAATACTCTCCTTAATCTCATTTTGAATTCAAAAATAAAAATGGTTGGCCTTTTATTTTTATTTATATTATATTTTATATTTATTTTTTTGTACAGTTTAAAGGTCAGAGTTTGAATCTAACCATGCTTTTATTTTGAAATAAAGTAAGGCCACTCTGGTAGACTCGAGGTGACACTGCAGAGAAAGTAACTGGTTATGGATCAATCAATAAATAAACAGGTACAGAAAAGCAAATGTTTGGTGTCATGAGGTGGACATGACTTTGAGCTGTCTGAAAGTTTAAAAGCTTTGATTGCCGACCTTCATTAAAGGTGATTAACTAGTTAATGCGAACAGCCCTACTTCCTATATGTTCTTATGCAGGCATACTTTTATTTAGTTGTTAGTTTTTATAGCTGTAAATAAAGGTAGAAAAACATTCCTAAAGTAAAAGTTCCTCAAATGGTAAAAATAGTTAATGTCAAACATGTTTTTATAATAAAGAAAACTATTCAGACACCCTGATTTTTTGTGCACACGTTTTTTAAACGATGCATCAATAACAAATCAAACTCTTCAGTTTGAGTTTTCTGACCTATCGTTGGACATGTGCCCTTGAAGACTTCACAGTCCACACAGTTTCCCTTCAGGAAGTCCTCATAACTGGAGCAGGGGATCCCAATCAGCGGGCACGAGCCGTTCAGCGCGCTCATATAGACGTGCAGCGCCCTCATGTGGTCGCAGATCACATAGCCGTACACTGGGAAGTAGACAAGAACTGACAACACACGAACACTGAGGGGGCCAAAGGACTGGAGGCTACACGTTTCAAAATTCAAGATCTTTAAAATGGATTAATTTGACATTTGAATAATACAATTTGTGACAGGAGCGAGAGCTTTATTTGAGCCAACTTTAAAGGAACACACACACACACACACACACACACACACACACACACACACACACACACACACACACACACACACACACACACACACACACACACAGCAGCTCTCTGTCTGTAAGCTGAACATTTTGTATTTGTTTTTTTTTTGTGGGCGCTGGACTTACTTGAAGCAAATCTGGAGCGGGCACACCCAGTCTGATCTTTTCCTCCGTTCAGAAAGAAGTCCACATGGCCGACGGGGATAGAGATGCCAAAATCTGAAGAAGAATATTAAATACTGGCATCATTTTATCGCTGATCTAGTGCTTTTAACTCTACACTGTAAACAAAAAAAGGAGAAACCCAGCCCCCCCAAAAAAACTATTGACCAGAGAGCTGTGTGACTTATATTTATCCACAGTACATGTGATCAGATCACAGTTTAAAAAATACTTTATGCCCTCTTTTAACAACCTTGCTGAGCTGAAAGTATTTGCGAGTTAAACATGGACATTTGCTGCACAGAAGCCACAATTTAAGATAATTGCAGACTGGATTTTTCCTGGATGAGTCAGCTGCTTTCACAGTGACCTGACGTCGACCACAAGCAGGCCAAAAGAAGCTTGTGTATCATTATGAGTTTTACTTTTAGGGACACCGCTGTGACACACTGAAACAGACAGAAGTGTAATAACAGAAAATGCACCCAACAAACACAACAGCTTTTATCTGAAGTGTGCCAACAAAGGTTTCATCTGAGTCCATGTTCCCATCTTTCTTTGTTCAGAAACGTTTGCAGTAATTCGTAAGGCCTTTATTTGATAGAATAAAGAGAAAGTTGCAGTTTAAATAGCAAACATCAGTCTCTGCTGATCTATCAGTGTCACAGTAGACCTCCGCTATATTATGTTATTAATATGTTGGTGTTGAAGACTTTTTATTTTCATAAGCAAGATTTTTTTTTTGGGAGCTGAAGTTCTCTTACAGTCAGAGTCTGTGTGGATGGCATCGACAAACAGAGCATCAGAGGGGTCCAGACGGTCAAAGATGTCGGCTGATTTAAACATGGGACCTGCAGGGTCCAAACCTGGAAGACAAGGACACGGGAAAAACTTCCTTAAAAGTTTTATTATTATTCATCTACTGTGCCGTGAAGTGTTAAAAAGCAGATGATACTTTTCTATGAAGGCCTTTACATTAATTTACTCAACACTAAACGGTTATGCACACAACATTAAAAAATCTACTTCTATTCGAGAGCAATATGGAGATACAGTCGGTGAATAATTAATAGATTTTGTTGAATCATTCATTAACTTTCAGAAACACATTTACATTTTACTACGACACAAAGATTTATGCATTCATTCTCTCCGTCTTCAGCCTGCTCCACTTTTCGGAAAACGTGTGCTCAAACAGGCCAGTTGGAGATTTTTCCTTCATGACATCACAAAGGGCAGTAGCCCCTCCCCCAGGTGGGTGACACTCCCACAGCTAGGTGTTTGTTCTGCCCTCTGAGTCTGCCTTCTCACCGTAAACAATAGGACATGGAGCCAGAAAGCACCGAGGACACCCAAGAACTTCCAGGAAAGGGGGCGTGGTCAGACACAGCTCATTTACATATTTAAAGCTACAGACACAGAAACAGCCTGTTCTGAGAAGGGCTGAAATAGAGGGGTTTATAGACATGATCAAATACAGGATCAGAGAGGATTTACAACAACACACTTCACACACATGATGAAGAGGAGCTCTGAGACTTATTTAAACTGGCTGAAAAGGAGAAGAACATGTGTCCTTTAAAAGTAATTTCTTTTTCTGTTATAAACATATTTTTCTCTTTCTTGTAACTTCTTCTTCATTGACTTCAACCAAGTTGCATGTTTTGAATTAAAGAAGTCTAACTAAAATAAGCAACCTCAGGTCATATTGATTTATGTGATGCAGCCATGTGTTTATCTAATTTTCAAAAAGGTTTCCACTTGTTTTTTACATTTTCGGGTTTGCAGCTGCAGGCTCCTCTGAACTATTTCCATACATGCACCAGTCTCCCCTCTTAGACAGAAGGACCCAATATAAACCAGTGAACAGTGCTGCATTGTGTTTCTGGTGACTGAGCGTCTCCACAGGGCTCTTATCAAAGTGTCGTTGTCCTTTGAAGAGCTCCGCTTATCCGTCAAGGTCGCTCTGAAGCACACACAGGAGACCTTCACCGTCTGTAGACGAGCCTTTTCTTTATAAATATTTAACAGTATTTTATATGTTCTTCTTCTTGGTTTGCAGTGTTGTATTTTAATGTTTGTTGTATTAGTGTTTGTTGCAGGGCGGAGATCTGCTCAAGAAACAGTTAAATATAGCAACTACATTTGTTTTTATTTAGACAAAAAAGGAAGAAAAAATAAAGTAGGATTAAGGTTCAGTGTCTCAAATGTACGGTAACTCCACCTGTTTTTCCAGCTCCCAGGACAGTATTTCACCCTGCTTGCGCACTTATATGTCACCTTGTGTTTGTCAGACTTACCTGTGATTCTTCCAATCTTGCCTTCAAACAGAGTCCCCACAAATCCGGCAACGTGCGCCCCCAGACTGACCCCGATGAAGTGGAAGGACTCCAGTTTGCAGCCATTTTTCTGTGAGATGAGAGAGTTGGAAACTTTTGATATTTTATTTTAATTTCACATTAAATTCACACAAGGTGCTCATCTGAACCTTTGTTTGATTAAAAGAGTGTTTCCCTCCAAATACAAATACATTCAAATCTTTTTGTTTGAAAATCCTGAAATCATGAAAGACGTCCTCTGAGTCTCTGACCTGCAGCTGGTTGATGAGGACGGAGATCTGCACAGCCACCTCCTTGTAGTTTTCCACCACCAGGTTGTAGGCGAAGGAGGCGCCGTAGATCCAGTCCACCACCACCACGTTCACATCCTGAGCCCGGAGCAGGGCCACGGCCAGCTCCTTCACCCAGGACGGCTTACTGCCCAGAGCCCTGGGGGGGGGGGGCAGAGTCAGACATGTCCAAGGAAGGTCATGATCAAAGAAGCAGTTTAAGGCTGATGGTAAGCTGAATCATGCTGTAGAAGTCCTTCCTCCTCCTCCTCTTCCTCACCTGTACCCGTGGATGATGACCTTTGTGGGGCGGGAGGTGTTGAAGTGAGACGGCTGCTCTGTCGCAGTAACAGACTGATGAGTGAACGTTTGTGCACAGTCCAGGTTCCTCCTGGTGAGCAGCAGGTACTGGACCTGCAGTTTGACTCTGCGCTGACGGTACTCCTGCCAGGTGGTGTTGTTCAGGTCGGCGCACTCTTCCTCGGTCTGACTCTTTTCGAAACCTGATCGATTAGAGAAACATAACGAGAGGGCTGGTGTCACGACCACAAAGTCAAAAATGTTGAATTCAGACAAGAAATCTAAAATAGCCGTTGATATTGTGTTCAGTGACTCCCAATGACAGAACATTTAATTACACTGATCATTTACGACAAGCTAAGAGGCCTCAGGGTCGGGGGGGGAGAGACTAAAAACCACCCCCCCTCCCACCCCCCCAAAACTATGAAAAGACAGGCTCAGCGGCCCAGCAGTTGCTGGGACGTTAAATCAGTGTCTTTTTGGCGGTAATGCCGAATTGTCGATAAGAAAAATTCCACGAAGCGAGACAAAAAACGACCACGAAGTGAAGCTAAAGAACGACACAGAGACGATGAAATGAGGCCCATGATGACAGTAAAAACTACAAAGGACTACAAAGAAACACAAAACAAATATAAAGACTGGAAAAAAAAAAGGAAACTCAATCAACAGCATAAAGGGTGAGTTCACCTTCAAAAAGCACCGTGAAAAAGTAAAACAATCTCCACGACAACAACAACAAGGCTCCTGCAACACTTTGTATGCAATGAGTAAATCTGTGACGAGGAGCTGATCTGCTCATGCTAACCACCATGGTGACTGAAACATTATGAGTCAACAACATTTTTATAGAGGAAACAAAATGTGGTCAGATGTTCGTTCACTGAGAAATTAACTGGAACAAACAGTTGACAGAGTGTCAATGTGTGGCTTTAATCTTGTGTTTTTTTTTTAATAGTTATAAAAAGAAAAATAGAAATAAAAGATGAGTACTCACCCAGCACCAGTGATGTAATGAAGAGGGTGAACACACACAGCAGGATGGTGTTGTGTTGTTGAGACATTTCTAAAGAGCTGAGAGTCCTGAAGGTGCTTGAAGGGCTCAGCTGCTGTGTTTAGACCAGGACCTGGTGGATGCAGATCAGCTTGTGGCTTCTGTGTGTGTGTGTGTGTGTGTGTGTGTGTGTGTGTGTGTGTGTGTGTGTGTGTGTGTGTGTGTTGTGCTGCTGGAAAGACAACTCAGCATTCAACTCAAACAGCGGGGGCAGAAATCCACAGAAAAAGAGTCCAGCAGCAGAATTTTTCCCACGTTTCTTTTCTTATAAAGCTCCAAAACAAAACTCACCCTGTTCTGTTACTCGGTCTTTACACTCCTCTGCGAGCTCTGTCCTCCCTCGCTCTCTTACTCAGAATGAGTTTGTACCCAGCCGACAAGTGGTTGAAGCTCTTTGCCTGGCGGTGAATCCATGACCTCATTGGTGTTCAATGGCTGTTTGTTTAAAATGTTGGACTCTGGCCTGGCTGTGGCTGCTTTGTGTGTGTGTGCGGCTGGATGTGTGCATGTGAGCGGGCTCGGAGGGGTCACTGCGAGTGAGGAGAGGTCATCCTGCTGCATCGGATGGAAATCAATCGGGAGCTGATTGATTGTTCCACTATGGATGCTCGGTTATGTAATCAAAGCTAACATCACCTCATCCAGTCTAATCCGATTGTTGTTTGCCTACTTTCAAATCTTTTAGTTTTGTTGTTAGTCACGATCAGATTATTCAGGTCGTAATTACTCAAAGAATTTTGTTCTATCCAAGGATAAAGGGTCAAGATAGGATTAGCAGTTGGCAGTAATGTTGTGGTACTCACTCCCAGATTAAGATCTTAATTATATCAAAGAGCCAAGTGTGGGAAAATAAACATTTGACTGTTGTTTCAATTGAAATGGATGGATGGGAACGACTGTGGCTCAAATGGTCGAATTGGTCGTCTCTCATCCGGAAGGTTCTGGGTTGATCTCCAGCTCCTCCAGCAACATGTCTGGACGCGTCGCTACTGTACAAGACACTCGACCCCAAGTTGCTTGTGATGCGATATTTATTGTGAAAGGCTGCAGACACGAAGACGCAGCACGCCACTCGTGTGACGATATGTGACGAGACTTCAGATGCAAAAAATGCCACAAAAGGTCACGACACGGCACAACAGGACTTTGTTGATCATGCACTGTGGGGCCGCTGTGGCTCAGTGGTTGTGTCAGCCATCTTTTAACTGGAAGGTCGGTGGTTCAATCCCCAGCTCCCACAGCCGTGAACTGAATGAATACATTTAATATATAAATGTTCTTCTGGTGTAATAAAGTTTACGAACATACACACCGAGTCGAAATAAGGACGAACAATGAATCAGCTTTTTTCCCCGTTTATTTACAAGCTAACCTACATGTGAAGTAATCTGGGACTTTGGTGAAATCAGAGACCAAAGACGTTTTCAGAACTAGACAGGAAAAAAAAATGGAAAGAAGTGAAAACATAAAAAATACATCTTTAGGAAATAAACAACAGTAAACACTTTTAAAAAAACATCGCTGCTTCATGTTGTACAGTTGTAATTAAGTATTGATGACTTTTCATTATTTATTAAGTATTTTTTCCCTCTCCTGGGGCAGCTGCGAAGCGAGCCATTCAATGGTGCGTTTGCGAGCTTCCTGCCAGGTGTACCTGGGGGCGTAGCCCAGGTCCCTCTGAGCCCCCTGATAGGAGAAGCTGAACGTCGTGTTCAACATGGTGAGGAGCTGCCGGCTCAGCGGCGGGACGACGCGCACAAAAGGCTGCAGCATCATGCACACGAACTCCATGAAGAAGCAGAACAGGTAGAAGAGGCGGAGCGGCACCATCAGTTTCTCCTGAATGCTGAAGCCCAGAGGGGACATCATGGCGTAGTTGAAGTCTGAATAGGAGATATGAGGAGTGTCGTCTGACACGAAGTAAAACCTTCCCCCGACGACTTCTCTTTTTTGTGGATCTTTGAGGCTGCGGGCTGCCTGGAGGTGAGCCACGGCCACGTTGCCCACATAGACAGGGTTCACCAAAGCGTCCGGCAGAGACATACGATACAGAACGTTGTTGTTCCGTATCCCGTCACCCATGTGGCCCAGCAGGAAGCGGCAGCCCTCCCCGTAGATGTACATCGGTCTGATTGCGCAGGTGGCAATCCGGCTTCCGTTCGGGAGCAGCTCGTGGTGGACCTGCAGGGTTCTCTCCTCAGCCTCCTTCTTGGTCTTGCTGTAGGCGAACTTCAGCGTGCACTCGTAAACCGTGTCCTCTGTGCCGTTGATTATGGGCTCACCCTTGGAGTTCGGCCCCATCACCTCGATGGTGCTGGTGTAGATGAACGACGACACGTTCTCTTGAACGCACGCCTCCAGGAGCAGCTGAGTTCCTGCACAGCAAAAGACGCTCATGAGCTCATGACAGCTGAAAGAAAACCAGATCCGTCTCATCCTTGAAGAGGAAAAACATTTCCTCCGGTGATTAAAGAAATGTTGCCTCAAAAGAAACGGAAACTCTTCCTTGTTGGTTTTAAACATGTAGGAAACAGTTACAGTCTAAGTCAGTATGGTCTTGGTCTTAACCCCCCCTCCCAGGCCTCGGTCTTGTCTTGGTCTGGATTTCTAAATGCCTCGGTCTCGGAGCACCTTTACTGACTCTACCTGTAAAGTAGTCCCAGCCTTTAAGTGGTCGATTTGGTTAAAGAGCAAACAGCTGCTAAAGTATTGATTCTTGACGAATGATCAAAGTTTGAAATTCAATTTGAGGTGTTAGAAGTTGAGATTCTGGCCGACTTCATGGCACAGGTGGATTTAGTGTTAGTCCAAAAGGTAAATGTAGGTAAAGTGTTTAAATGAGTTCAGTGAATGTCAGTCTTTGAGAGAAATGAACAGCATGGAGGTCTTACCTCGGACATTGACCCCGTACATCTCGCTGTACTCCACCGAGTCAGTCACATCGATGATGGACGCGATGTGGAAAACGATCGAAGCGCCTCGGCAGCTTTTTCTCAGGAAATCCCCGTCTCTGATGTCCCCCTCGAAAGCACTCAGCTTTGTGTCGCCGCGACAGTCTAAAGTAAGTAAGTAAGAAAAGTAGACATGTTTTTTTTCGTGTCTCTGAATCTCCACTTACACGCCTGTGAGTGAGGAAAGTAAGAAGAAGGAGACTGGGCTCCTGACCACGTTAGATACACAGACTCGGTAACCATAGCAACGGACTCAAAGCTCTGGAACTGGTTTGAGTGAGTTCTTAAAGTGAAAAACTCAGAGTTTCTCTCAGGTCCCCGATGAGCAGACTCAGCGTTTGTGTCTTTCTGACGCATCACAGTGTCCGGCATTTTCTACACTGACAGAAAGTTATCCTGTTAAACCGGCCGTCTAATCTCGCAGAAATTAAAAAAAAAAAAACAAGCTTTGTTTTTCCCGGGATTACAAAAATATTACAAGTTTAAATCTCAAAAAAATAATTTAAAATAACACAAATAAACAGCATCACTATCAGGAGACTATCAAAGAATGAACCAGCGGATGGATGGATAGATACTTTATTGATCCCGAGGGAAATTCAAGACTCGCAGGAAAAGTAAGTAAACGTGTATGGATTAAAGCTTCCATTTTCTTTCAGTTTTTAGAGGTCAAATTAATTCATAAAAGCAAGACAAAAGAAAAACAGAGACATGATCTTGTAGGTACTTGATCTTACCTTCCAGAGTCTGTAAAAGTTGGGGCTTCACTTCTTTATCCAGCAGACGAATCTCCGACATCTTCTCCTCCTCCAGCAGAAGCCTCACCAGACGCTTCCCCAGAAATCCACAGGCTCCGGTCACGACACAAACATCACCGCTCAGAGACATTGCTGGTTAATACTCTGCCGATACGACGGACAAAACTTCTCTTACAAACAAATTGAAGAGCTCAAAGTGGGATTTTTTTTTTTATTTTTTTTTAAATGAATAAAGAACTTTTTGTGTTCACAATCTGCAGAGCGAACTGAAGCAGCTTGTGTCCCTCTCAGCCTCGAGACTTTTTCTTATGTGACAAACTTAACCAGAAATAATGAGTTATTTATTCAGAGGCAGAAAGAAAAAAGGGGATGGGCCGGGCTACTTCAGGGTGGAATGTGTTTTTTTTTTGTCTTTGGCTTTGAGGTGTGTTGATGTCATTATAAGTTTCCTCCTTTTTTTTTTTTTTTTTCTGCTCTTCTTAGAAATTCACTTTGAATTGGTGCACTGAAGAGGAAAGATGAGACGATCAGATCTTTACTACAGAACAGGAATTTAATTAAATGCTTTCACATTGCAAGGAGAGTACAAGGCCACATAAGGCTCATTAAAAAAAATATATAAACTTGATTCAGTGTTTCAACATGTCCAAAATGTTCTCCCTCAAGCTGGGATGAATTCCAATTGGCCTTGATTGACTAAGTAAATGGTACACTGTTCCTTTAAGGCTGGGAGGTACAGCAGAATATAGCATGTTTTTATTAAGCTCTTCTATGTATGGCACTCTGTAACCAGTGTTATAATATTCATAAACGTCCAGAATAGATGTGTCTGAAGGAGTATTTTTGGATTAAAGTTGTACATTTCACGAGAGCTAAGTCATAAATGAAGGAGTTTAAAGTTCTTATTTTAGTCCATAGTTACATCAGAAGAGCAGCAGCCATCTAGAGGAAATTAAATGAGGAATAGTTCTTTAGTCTGTGACACAGATTGGAGATATGAACTCTCTGGAATGAGCTGGGTTTTTTTTAATCATCAGCCTCACATTCCCATGAAGCAGAACCTTGAAAAGTTGAAAAAGAAACTGGGCTTTTTTCCCCCTGTTGTTGTGAATTTAACGACTTTAATCCTGAAAATGTTAGATTGTTTTCCTTTAATGGGGCCCTTACACCCCATCACTCGCGTGGGCTCTGTTAAAGTCTCTTCTCTATTGTTATTTACGATGCAGAAGTTTCACTTTAATTTAATAAATGAGCACAATAGCGTGACAGAACATCCAAATTACTGCTTTGAATAGCGGGATGTGGAAACTCCCCCCCCCCCCCCATCAGAAAGCACAAGTGTGTTCAATCACTTGCAGCCTTCTGCTGCTGTCTATTTGTATTTTTCTTGGCTTTGCACAGCTGTGCAAGATCTTATCTGAAAGTTAAAGGTAAAGTGTCTTCACTCAGACACACACCGACACACACACACACACACACACACACACACACACACACACACACCTGATCACTCATTTAACCACACCATCATCCTCCGTCCTCTTCCCGTTTCATAGCGCGACTAAGGGCGCACATTTATATTATATATTTTACATTGATATTCATTCATAACGATCTTACCGTTTGGGCCTTAGAGATGCGTCCTGTTTGTGTACCGAATAAATGCGGCCCTATTTCTCCAGTTTAAATACGCGGATGTGGCGGGCCGAAGTACTCCCATTAACTCCCATGGAGGGAGTTAATTAAAGCAGCGTTTCCAAATGAACTGATCGCAGCTTTGATTGGGCGAGAGGCGGGGTCAGTCAATCACAGGGCTGACATACAGTATAAAGACAGACAGCCAGCGCCTCACATTCACACCTACTAGGAATGTAGAGTCAGCAGGTAACCAATGAGCTTTATGTCTTTGGACTGAAGCCGGAGAACATGCAAGCTTCACACACAGAGAGGCTCCTGACAGACGAGGATTCATAACATTTTATTTCCAATATAAATATTCAAAACATACAAAAAAAACAACAGTTATTCATCCATGAAATGTAATATATTAAAGGGGAAAAGACATTATTTAGAGGCTGTGAGGAAAATGACCTCATAGTATCAAACAGCATTTTCTGCTCTCTGCCACTCCTATTCGGGAACAATTTCGGCCTTGTATTAATGCTGTAAAACTTGATGATTTTTTTCTTTGATGAGGGCAAGATGTCTTCTGTTAAATTTAATTCTTGCAGTTCCCATTGATTTATTAACAGTATGTGGCTTTCTTTATTTGCTAGCTACAGGCTTCGTTTAAAGGTTCAAAAAATCCCAAATGACGTTTTCATTCAGCCAAAAAACTCCATGAACATTATGAAGGGCCGAAAATTAATCACACAAAAAAACAACATTCCTTTAGCCAAATCATACATGAACTTTGAGCTGGTGTGTCATCGTAGACGTCAGCGCTCTGAAACGCTGTGGAAAACAAATCGGTCAGGCTTTGATTAATTCAGGCAGAAACTGCGTGATAAAGTCAACGAGACTCAGAGACACTTAAATATTAAAAACAAATGTGTGACTGCTTTTGGATTAAACACTCAAAGTCTGTTTACAACAACAACAACAAGAGCCTAAAGAAGCGATGGAGTTACCTGTTGTTAGACTGATCCTGACTTGTTTCGTCTGTACACCAATTAAAAGACACATTCAGCGTCCATAAAGAATCTAAAACTAGCTCATTTAAAAAGAGGAGATAGATAACAGTGCAGTGAGCAGGAGAGACGCTGCGTGGTTAAAGCCAGCTGTTAAGGCTTATGTATGTTAGCTTACCACATTCACACCTGCCGTCTGAGCTTACATCCCCCACTCTGCTTCTTGTTTGCTCTTTTTTTTTTTTTCAGTCCAGGTTTGACAGCAGCTAAAATAACAACCTGCAAATTCCTGCAAGTGCAATTAAAGTCAGTTCAATTCAAAAAACTTTATTTGTCTCTGCCGGGCAATTCAAAGTTTGTTGGTGTGACCACCTGAGACTGGAATGGGCTGTGAAGAGGCTTGAACCCGACTCAGCTTTCAGCCTCTCGTTAGGTTGACTGACAGTAAGTCAGGCGTCGTCCATTAATATTTACAGTCTCTTCCTTGACCATAATGAAAGATTGATAAGCCTCATGCCTAACTAATACTGACCTGTTGATTTATTGAAACATCACTCATTCAAACAGTAATAAAGGACTGAAAGTTGAAGCCATTTGAGAGGTGGGCTTGAACACGCGAGCAGGTCATAATGCAACAGAAGGACAGAATAAGGCACCTGCAGGTATCACGGTAAAGAACTGTCTAACTTGTAAGCTACCTCACATTGTGGAAATGCAACCCACAATATGTTGTGTTTCGTTTTCTCACGTCTGGTCTGACGGAAACAAAAAATTTGGAAACCACCCCACGTACTCCAGTGTAACAGATCGTAGCCGTGGGAGGCTTAAAGTTTACTGAAACTTTGACCATTGCAACCACAAAATATGACATCCAAATAAGATCCAATTTCAAAGGAACGGTCGCTTGACACGAGCAACAACAACATTCAGCCTTTCTTGCACATCTGAGCCGAATCTGCCACCCACGACATTTCAGGTTTTGTTTTTCTTTCCTCCCCATTTCTGGTTTAACAAAACGATGCACATCTCAGGTGCCCGATCAGAGGAGTGGGCAGGAGAGACTGTTTTGACTTGATCTCGTATAAGTAGACCTATGACATGTTGACACAGTTTCAGAAGACCAAAGTAATGGAAGCACAGAACGACTCCTGCATCTAACCCATATTTCTATGTTGAGTTTTCTTTTTTCCCCATTTTTCATCTGACAAATGCAAAAATGATCAAAACCCCCAGGACTCGGGTTTAAGCCGTGGGTAGCTTTTCTTTATTGGGGGGTTTTTTGCCTCATAGTTGATCAGATAAAACGTTGACCTGTGAAAACGACAATAATGTCCAAAAAGAAGGAAATGTCAAGCCATCTTGAGAAGATGATTGTGAAAGGACACGCAAGCAAGAATGGTGCAATGTGAGGACAGAAAATGGCACCTCGGGCGGTTAAGTTTCAGAAGAAAAAAAAAAAAGGCTAATTTTAGCTACCTCGCCATCTCTGCCTCTGCTTATACATGTAACCCTTTGTTTTCTCGCCATTTCTCGCAACTTCAAAACTCAGGACAACCGTCTGGTCTCTGATGCACATCAGCTCTTCGCTGTAGGAAGTGGACAGTCCTGTATCTGGGCCTCGTCCACAGACCCCTCCGGCAGGTGAACCGTCATCGTACAAGCACGAATCCCCCCCAGAGGCTCCAGCACGTTGAACACTCTGTCCCACACGTCCTGCTCCGGATCGTACTTCTGCACAATGTCCACCATGCACCTGCTGTTCCAGGAATACCCCCCCACTACATAGATCTGCCCGTTGAACACCGTCACACCCACGTCGCTCTGGCCCCGCGGCATCGGCGCCACCACCGTCCACTGGTCTGTCTCTGGGCTGTAATATTCGCAGCCCAGGACGTCGTCGTAGTCGCTGCTGCCTCTGAAGTGATTCCCGCCCATGACGTAGAGTCTGTCTCCCACGGTGCACATGCAGTGCAGCCCGCGGAGCTCCATCATGTCGGCTCGTCTGCTCCACGTGTCGGCAACGGGATCGTAACACCAGAGCTCCTTCTGGAACGTGTCACGGGTAATGCCACCTGAGTGACGGAGGAAAATCCATCAAATAATGTTGCATGTTAAGAAAGTTTGTGTGTCGTATAATCTATAGATGAAAGGAAAGAAAGAAGGGTTTGAAAAGGGCCAAGGAGCAACTCTTCAAAGATTCTGTGAGAAGAGTTTAGCTATGAAAAACAGAACAGTAAACACTGATGTCTTTCAGTGACAGAACAGTAAATACAGAAGGAATTCATGGGAGCGAGGGAGTAGATGCAGTAAAAGAAACATCAGGTCAGATTTCATCCTGGGCCGCCCACTCTATTTGCTACATTTCTACGTTGTTCAGCTTATTTAAAACATGCAGAAGCTTTTTAGTTCGGGTAGAATAAGTAATATCTGAACCACCATTTTGAGACTAAACTTTGGAAACCTCTCAGGTGAGACGACCAGGGCCGAAAAGTTACGACGATTTTAAGGGCTCGTGACTGACAGCCAACACTAACACATAAAGTTTGGAGCACAGTATTTGTTTTTGTAACAGCACATTTAAGCCACTGGCAGTTGTTGGGTTTTGACTTTGTTGCAGACTGAGACACATTTTAACCGCAGGTCTTTGTGTTTCCTGCCACTCAGTCCTCCACATGTAACTTCTGCCTCTGCCCTCAACGTGTGAAAAAAGACCGTTTCCTGTCCATGGCACCTGCAGCAGCTCAGGCTGAGAGCAGCTCATGAGAGTTTACTGCTGAACAGGAAGTGGTTTCGAAAAAGGTCAAAGAAAGAGGCTCATTTATTTACTCATTTTGAAAATGGAACCCTTGCTTTTTTTTTTTTTTTGTCGAATCAAGACGACCCCTGCAAGCGACTTCGTTGAAGCTGTTTTCATAAATGCACAAAAATCCTGAAAATGTCCCGACATTTTTCTGGAAGAGCTGTATGTGTGAACGCAAAACATGATTCTGATTCTAATGTGTTGATACTGTGATTATGGCCATTACGTGCACCGGTCATATGTGAAGAAAAAAAAATGCTATTATGATTTTAGTTCTGTCGCTGATTTCTGATGCCAAAGCCAAAATCAGCCCAAACAGTCTGTCACACAAGAAGGTGCTTAATGACTGATTTAAAGGTCCTCCCTGGAGTATTTGACCCATTTAAACTATGGGCTGCTGTGCATATTATGTGCATGCAGGGGACGACTACTACAATCGTGCAAACTGCTTAAAATATTAGCCACAAATTTACCAGTTTAGAGTATGTGTTAAGAGATGCTGTAAGAAAAAAGACAAAGGGAGGAAAGTAAAAAATTACTCTGTATATTTTAAATATCTAAGAACCCTTCAGGTAATTTATGAAGGATTGGTTGTTAGACAGGCGCAGAGCTCATAAGTTACCCTTCATATATTTTGTTTCAAGTGTATAATGTTTGTTTAACACATAGGCATCCATCTTTTTTTACTGTTTTATACATGTCTTCTTCTGAACTCATAGCATCATTACGAGTATGCTGTTAAACACCAGAAAAGACGCTACTGGGGTTTTTCCTTCTCTGTGGTGCAAACAGTGCATTTTCTTTCTGAGTACAGTACCAAAGGGAGAAGTAGCGAGACATTTAAAACCTCAGAGAGGAAGTTCAGATGTTGGCTGCACAAACGGTAAGTTATAGTGACTGGAGAGCGAGTTTTCAGAAAGGCTTCTCTGAACCCTTGAACCGTCCATGTTGGTTTCATTTTACCACCAAAGCAAACCTCACGTAACTGCAGTCAACAATCGTGATTAAAGATGTAAAATGCCAAACAGAACATGCAACAACATGTCATTATATAGTGACTTTAAGAGAAACATTTAAGTGGAACAAAATGCACTCTTTCATTGAGGAAACTGAGGAAGAGATCCATCCACATACAGGAAGTCTTTGCGTTCCATTCATCAGCCTCGTTAATGAAGAAAAGCAATAAACACGGATCAAGCTTTCAACAGGAAGCATAAGTGAGGCTGGTTGATTGTTAATTTCTGGGTGCAATTTGAGACTCATGAAAATCAGTACCTGTACACTTGGACACTGAAGATAACCATGGAGAGGGTGTTTTAAATTGTTACCCTACCTGAGATGTACATGAGGTCTCCATGAACTGCTCCAGCGTGTCCGTAGTGAGGCTCCACCATGTTGTTCACAAACGTCCACTCGTTCTTCTTCAGGTTGTAGCACTCCACCGTGTCTGCTCGAAGAGACGTTGTAGTTTGTTAGCTAACTGTACACGAAGCGTCGACTGTTTTATGAGCTGTATTAAGAAGATGTGCTGGGAGTGGAAGTACAGTCACGTCTGTTTAAAATTAGCCAACCCTCTTGAACGACCTCGTCAACATAAAGTAGCGTTTTGGAGTAAACGGTGAAGACATTTTGTTCAGGAGTTGGTAGGGACCAAAAATGGAGCAAACACATTGATGAACTGAAACAGTCGCTCTCCTGACCTATCTCTCCTGAGGTGTTCCTCCCTCCGACTGCGTACAGTTTCCCCTTCAGAGCGCTGAGGTGGAAGAACGTCCTCTTCTCGTTGAGCGAAGCGATCTGAAGCCACTTGTCGAAGCGCGGGTCGTAGCGGTAAGCGCTGTCGATGGCCGTCTTACCTTTGGTGTCATAAGTGCTCTGACCTGAAAAACAAGCGTGGAGAGAGAGATGTTGTGAAATAAATGATGGATTATAACCAGTGAGTCAGTCTCGTTATTTAGAAGTGAACTGCTTTATGTTTTGGTTATACTAGTACCGTGACTTTACCTTGAACTGGTTAGATTAAAGCATGCGTTGTATTGGATTTTTAGAGCTGTATGATTCATACGCACCAAGCACACTGGGGCTTATCATGGGGGACGTGTCTATTTACGGTTTAACATCCAGTTGTTTGAATGGTGCCAAACAATAGTACAGTATGAGCCTTCGTTTTATGGAAGAAAAGTCGTAGCTGTGTCTCAATTCAGGGACAGCATCCTCTGCAGGACCCAGCCTTTGTTGCCTGCTTTGACAGCTCAGGTCAAACTAAGGAGGAGACGGTTTGATTTACAGAGGAGTTCCTGTGTGACTCACCAGCTGTTCCCACATTAACCATTTACTCTCCCCACGTTCACATCTGCACCCAAACCAACTTTAAGGCCGCCCCCCCCCCCCCCCCCCCCCTCCGATGTGTATTGCTCATCTTTACATGAGTTAAAACAAACGACTTAACTTTCAGTGTTAATCATCAACCACTTGAAAGTCTGACACTTTTATTTGAATTGACTCACAGTGAATCCTCGAGCCCTCGAAATGGAAACGCCTCTGATGCCTTTGGTTTTCAAATACTCCCCTGAAGGATAAAGTCCTTGAATTGAGACACAGCTCATAATAATAAGCGTCTTTAAATTGCAATATTTCTAATGGCCATTGGGGGGCGACTTCACTGTTTGAAAAAGAAAGTCCATTTGATTGAATCTAAAGGGAAAATTACCCTTGTTACCATTTAATCCATTTTTTTTCTCAAATTGTGGACCCATTTAAAATGGACAGTAAAGCAGGGTTTGCTTATAGGCGTGGCTACCTTTCAAAATCCTTAAATGGGGGCTCAACAACCAATCACTTCGGTTGCATCCATCTACATGACCCTGCAGTCAATTTGAGGTTCCTTCATTTGGTTTATATTTGTGGTAGAAAATGGGCCGTAAGATCTTGATGATGAACAGTATGCACTGACCTCCAACGATGAAGAGGAAGCCCCCCAGGAGAGCCACGCCATGCTGATAACGCGGCACCTCCATGGGCTTCAGCGCCTTCCAGTGACCCGTCTTCTCATCGTACAGCCTCAGCTCTCTGCTCACCACCAGCTGCTGTCTCATCACACCACCCAGAGCCAGGATGTGTGTGGCGTTGGAGCGTATCTGCGTCCGCTCAGTCTGCAGAGCCGGCTGCATGAACGGCATCATCTGGTAGTTGCTGGCCTCCAGCAGCAGGTTCACACAGCAAGTCTCCGAGCGCATCATGGAGTCGCCTCCCTCCTCGTCATCCTGGGAGATCCCGATCAGCTCACCGGGGCTCATCAGCGGGAAGCGTATATGACGCATTAAAGCGTAGACAGATGATTGGCGATTTGGAGAGTTGTGGCCAAGCCATCCTCTGGCGATGTTGTAGAGCTCCACCTCAGTGAAACCCTCCAGAGAGTTACTGGACAGAGCGTTGGCCATGGAGGTTTCAGAGAGCTGGAGGTAGCGCCCGCTCTCCACCAAGGCTGAGAGGTTCTGGCTCACAAACTCACCTGCAACAGAGGATCCACAATGATTAGTTCTCTTTTAGATCAAGCCTTTAATGCTTTAATTTACTTTGATGGCCAAAATGTCTGATATGATGTCTAATCTGTAAACTGAGAAGCTGCATATTTATTCACATTGTTGAATTTGTTTTGAAATGCCAGGCTACATATTTCACACCCTAACTTTGGTTTGGGTATAAACAGTGGGTGTTAACAATGGGCCAATGGACTGATAGGCTGGTTTCAGGGTTTTCTGACTCTTGGACTCAAGCTTCAACTCCTTCTACATCGTCTGCATATTCATAAAAGTTAACAAAAGGTTAGTTGATCTTTTTGGTCTCCTCACTCACCTATATTAAGCTGAACGTCCTCCAGGAGCAAATCAGTGGCGATACGCTCCACCTCCACACAGTTATCAATAGTTATCTGCATCAACAAACAACACAGGGAGGTTATAAATGAAATCAATCCTTCAGGCATCAGAGACATCTAAGGACAGAGAACGTGCACATTAGAGGTCAGCCTCATTAAAAAAAACAACACCCCTGAGGCAGCTTATTGAACGTGTCCTACAATCTTGCAGTCTAATGACCTCAAATGTATATTGAAATAAAAGCTGATATCAATGAACTGAAGCATCGTCTGAAAAGTGTAATGTCACGATAAATGCAAAAGCCCCCCTCACCTCACTGCTGAGCAGCTGGTTACAGAAGCTGAGAACGGGCATGACCTGCAAGAAGTTTGCAGCCTCCAGCGTGTCCTGCAGATTCACCATGTCCAGGCTGACTTTGGATGTGTAAATGAAGTCTATGATGTTCTTTAAACCTAACTTGGTGACGCCGTGCAGCTTGATCTCTCTCATCTCCTGCTCCCTCATGCCTCCTTGCATGAGAGGGAAAAAAAAAAAAGAGAGAGAGGCAAAGACAAGGTCAACGAGTGAGTTTGCATCATTCTCGAGGATTTGTCGTGAGCGGTGCGAAGTGCAGAGTCAGCACGATTCAGACACTTTAAATCCTGTCCGCTCAGACAGTTTGAGGAGACGAAAAGGACTGTACTTAATAATAGAGTCAAATTCAAACTTCTTCTGCAGCGCAGCAGAAAAAGGAAGTGAAAGGCAGATCAGTGTCCTTCCTCTTTGAGTGTTTATCTAAAACTGAAAGCATTAGCACCAGCTCCTGTTTGGAATTAATCTCTGCACTGAATCTAAATGCAGCCCTGAGTGTTTACGTGTATTTACATATATCTAAGCAAAAACTGCATCCTAAGTCTGAGGTGTCTAACAAATCTTTCAAAAGGAGAGCAGATCTTACTGTAAGAATAGAAACACTGGTATTTAAGAATATAAACTGGTGGTAATGATCAGTCACGCCTCATGTCTCAGTCATGTCTCATCAGACAAGCTTTCTCACACACACAGCGATTCCTGTGTACGTCTGCATGGAAGACCAATCAGACTGAAACACTGACCTGTAAACATGGCCTTGAAATAATCACTCGAAGAAGCCATGATGACTCTGTGCACGGGGAACCTTTCTTTACTGTCTCCGGGAACCAAAACGACATCGCACAGAGTCTCGTCTCCCCGAAAAGTATCACAGCCCTGAAGGAAAAAAAAAACAACAATTTGTCATGAATCAGCAAAAATGGAGACTTTCATATCATTAGGCGTGATTACTATTGATGTATAAAAACATGGGGAAGTAAGGAAAAGTGTGGATTCAAAGTTTGGCTCATCAACACGGTTAACTGACTTCCTCAGATTTAAAATATTCAATCGGTTAAGAAGTCACAAATATGCACCTGCAACACAGCTGCTCCGTGTTCAGTGCTGCTGAACACCTTGCTCAGGGGGCGAGGGGGGAGTTTGGGCTTTGTGGATTTGTCGGGGCGTTTCGGGGGCATGTCCAGGGGTGCGGGGAGAGGAGCCGAGATTGCAGCTGGAGCCGGAGCAGGAGCTGGTGGGGAAGGCGGGTCATCTATTGAGCCCAAATTGAACAAAGACATCAAGAGAGGAGGAGAGTTATGGGGCAGCTGTTGCAGCATGGTGGATGAATGAAGGCAGAGGTGTATCAGTGCTCACCTTGTTGAGCGGGAGGTCTCTCCGGAGGAGGGGGGGGTCTTGGAGGATCCCTCTGATGTCTGCTGCCCAGACGAGACAACCTGCGGCTCAGCCTCCCCGGCCCGCTGTCGTCTCCACTGCCCCTGCAGAACAAACGGTCAACAGACTTGAGCTTGTCTTTCGACAGCGCAGGTCACACATACACATTCACACACTGATGGTAGAGGCTGCTGTGTAAAGTGTCCATCAGTGTTAGCTATCTCATCATACACACACAACTTGGGGTGTCATGCCCAATGACACATATGGCTGCAGAAGCAGGAAATCAAACCCCTGACCTCGCGGTTTAGAGGCCAACTCACAGCCGCCCACATCTCCTCCTCCTCCGTGTTTGTTGTTTCATTTTCAAACCTTGCGAAACTACACTTGAATTTCTCTGCTTTTGGAGGTTACAGTAACTGTTTTCACTTGTTTTACTATCAGAGTGTTTTTCTCTCAGCACTTCCTCATAGATGTACAAAGAAACCACTTCCTTTTCTATTCATCTCGCTGATAGTTCATGACTTAAAGCTTTGACTTTTAAAGCGCTCTATACTGAAGTTTGATTAATAGAGTGTGTTTCCTCTAAGAAGCCCCGCCTCTTCTAAAGGTAGCTGTTTCTGTTTTTTTTTTAATTACATGTCGAACTGAAAAAGAGGAACCAGTTAAAACCCCCGAATACAACGCACAGGTTAAAGTTTAAAGAAAGAAGCGTTTCACTTTTTGCTTTGTCTCCTTTAAGTAACAGTCAAATCTAACACACACTTCTCACACACACACAGTTTGGAATCACACACACACACACACACACATGTGCACAGGCAGGACCTGTGGACATGCTTTAATGACATCATCAGGGAGCAAACCAGAGCAGTCTGGGGGTTTGGTGCCTTGCTCAAGGGCACCTCGGCAGTACTCTGGGAGTGCACAGGCATCGGAACTTAAACCCTCCGGTTCCCAACTCAAGTTCTACACGGACTGAGCCCCCACATACAATATTACACATATAACTATAAAACACATATTTCCTGTTGTTCCTGTCAGAGTATTAAATATATTAAACCTAAATATTAATACCTTCATATTTCAAAACTTGAGACTCACATCCAGTGAGTTATAAATCCAATAATTCTTATTAAATTTGATAAATTAGTTGCGTTAACATCAGGAGGATCAGTGAAGTAAAAAACATCTTACCCCATGTCATTGGCGTCTTGGGGGCGGGGACTGTTGTTCCGCCTGTGAGATCTCCTACATGGAGAGAAAAATTGATTTTCAGTTGATGCAAATATTTTTTCATTTTTGGTCATAGTTTGTTGTTTTGACCCAGAACTGAACTGTGAGACAAGAAGTTGCTCCACTTAACAGCTTCTGCAAGGCGACTCCTCTCTGACAACTTCTTTGTGTCAAATTTCACAATTTAGTCCGAATTGTTTGCTCGTTCGTAAAGCTGATAGGAAACATCCAAAGTTGTTTTCGTGTCGGATTTTTTACTTTAAAAGCTCTTCTTCATTAACCTTTTGGATTTTTTTTTTTTGTCATTCACAAATTAAAAACCAATAGAAAATATTCCACGGGGCTGTTTCTTTATTTGGTAAAGTTTTTTTTAAAATTGAATTTCTTCTTTCAGCACTTTTTACATTTTCACAACATCCAAAAAACATTTTTTTTAATAGTTTTAAATGAAGATAAAAATCATGAATCTATCCACAGTGTGATCCATAGCACATAATATCACGTTATGTCACTCTGCTTTGTTATACTACGTTTGTTTGGTTTCATTCCTGTTGTTAACTTCATCATAGAAAGAAGCTTTCCTCTCTGGGGTCCATTTAAAATGTGACGACAGAATTTAACACACAAACATTTACAACAACATGTCGCACATCTAATTTCAAGTTGTTGTTTATTAGCTTTATAAACTTTTATTTTGTGGATAGAGTCAGAAACAGGGCGAGAGAGATTGGCGTGCGGGAAAGGAGCCACAGGTCGGGTTCAAACCCGGACTGCCCGTCTGGAGGACTACAGCCTCTGGACACGGGGCACGCACGCTAACCTCTGATTGGCTGCTGGCTACTTTAATAAAGATAAAAAGTAATGAATATAAATTAACCAAAACTGACAGGAGACACAACACAAAGATTCATCTGAAAGATAAAC
The DNA here is from genome assembly GCF_947650265.1 of Symphodus melops. Lineage (NCBI taxonomy): Eukaryota > Metazoa > Chordata > Actinopteri > Labriformes > Labridae > Symphodus > Symphodus melops. The sequence continues at coordinate 2,475,216 of NC_136702.1, read as the reverse complement.
GTGTTCACACAAAAGGCACACGGTCCCATCACACCGCAAAGACTCAAATCCTGAAGTTTCTTTCTGTTCTTTAAACTGGACTCAGTGTTTTGTTGTCTTAAACATCAACTTTAACTTGATTTGTTTTCGGAGGGCAAATCAGAACGATGACAGCAGACAGTAAAAGGACAAAAGTACACCGCAAACAAGGTGAAAAAAACCCCCACCAATCATTATGTAACGAAACATTGAAGATGATTTGATTTTGGAACAGCTCGCCTTGTTGCATTATGCTGCATCTGCATTTAAGAGTCTTAATTTAAAGAGTTTAAAAGTAGTTTGAGTTGTTGGACAGTGGACACGATCATGTATGGTTCACTTCAAACCGAGCAGAGGTCACAACTTTATATTTCTTCTTGGAAAAATGAGATTTGACAGAAAACAAGTCGACCCGCAGTGACATGCATGAGTCGGCTCTTTCTGACCTGACAGGTGCACCAAAGACAAAGAGTTGTTGCCACAAACACACAGGTGATTTATAAATGCAGAAACACTGAATGTTACTTCCTGTTCAACGACGCATGCATGAAATGTGGCAGCTGCACTTTACCTGCTGGATGGAGCTGAATCGAACCTGTGAACAAAATAAAGAGACACCTGTGAGCGACTTACCTGGAAGAAAGCTTCCGCAGCAGACTGGACCCGAGGCCTCCCTCCAGCCTGATGTCGATACCGACCAGAGCTTTGAGATGAACGAGGAGCACAAAATGTCTGCTGCAGTCTGAAGCATCTGTGTGAGCTGTCGCCGTCTCTTTGTGTCAACCAAGACCTCAGTCACTTCCTGTGCTGCTTCTCTTTTTCTTCTCTGCATCTTTTCAAACACCCCACCCCGTCATCACACACTGAAACAAGCACAATGCTGCACACGCTGTTGTGTAATTGTTCCTTTGTTGCTGAGAAAATTGGTTTACTAACAGGTCTCTGTGGATCACCTTAGTGCAGGAACATGTTTAAAATGGTTACTTTTACATTTTACATTTAAGTTTGATTTTTTAAATATATTTCATAGTGTGTAAGTGAAAATCTTGTATCAGTGAGAAGATGATAATCGTCCCTTTGTCTTCTAAAAATGGAAGTTTGCTTTTTTTTTTTGTACTTAAAAGTAGCTTCTAGGTTTCGCAATCATTTGCAGCCAAGCTAAATCAGATTATTAATACATCTCTATTTGTTCATGAATTGAAGGGTTAGCCTGTCTGATTTGCAGTAGGGTTGTATAAAAAACTTTTCAACAGTTCTGTATTAGCGACAGTAGAAGGTAGTTTTTAAGTTTTTAAGGAGATTAAACTCCTGCTGCTCTCATCCATCGCAGTTCACTTTAAGTCCCCATCATGCTGGACTTCCTGTCTTTCAATCAACCAAACATCAGACTAAGATTAATCAGGTCAGCTGTGCAGCTTATTGTGAAAAACTCTTATCCATCTTGAAATCAAATTTTATAAGACCGATTTCGTTCTTTTTTTTCCTACCAGGCTGTAAAAACATTGTTTTTAATGGGGTGTGTATGTGCTTCTGCAGTCTGCCTCTAGTGGACACTCGGTGAACTGCAGGATCTCGCACTTCTGTGCTGGCTTCGTTCTCAGAACAGAATGGCTCCAAAAAGAGATCAACACATCTTCATCACCTCAGCTGGATTTTATTCAACCACAACCAATGGCAGCATCTCTAGCTGTAGTGTACATCATCATGCTCAGCTGCATCTGTTAACATCAAACCAAAAAGATTGACCGTCTCAGTCCCGTCCTCCGTCCCGTCCAACTCAAAAGCAAAATCACTTTCAGCATCAACTTGCTTTTTGTGTAGTCGACCCTCAGTTTTCAACAGACACTCTCACATGCTGACGAATCAGATATCCAAAGCTGCTCGAATGTTTCCTGACGTGATGGAGAGTCTCCGGCTCCGTAGTTTCTCCTCAGTAGTGAGTCCATGTCAGTGGGTGCTGTTATGTAATCGTCCTCAGTGCTCTGCTAGAGTTTCGAGAACTGAATGAGGTTCCTGTTGATTTCTGCCACATTCCTGCAACCTGGATCACAAAATCAAACCTTAGTTGTTGCTTTGTGTGGAGACAGAAAATAGCTGCATGCACCTGGAACTTTTTTGTGTGTTTTTAGCGACTTCATCTCTCATTTCTCACCTGATAGAGCCATGGACAGACGGAACTCATCGTTTAGGATTTGCAGTACCTCCCTCACTCCTTCCTCCCCCTGAAACGACACATGATGACCATAAAGAAGATATAAACCTGTCACGTCTAAAAAATCCAAACAAAAGGTCGATGGATTTGAGCTCGTATAGCGCCTTCTAGTCTTCACACAGTGATGGTAGAAGCTGCTGTGTGAAGTCACTTATCCCATTCGTACACATTCATATGCAAGCAGTGGGACCAAGTCTCTCGCCCGAAGGGCACATGGGTCATGGATGACCGACTCTACCAGCTGAACTACAGCCGCCACCATTTAGAACGAGAGACTTTAAATTCCAGATTTTTTGAGCTGTTTACTCCAGATGAGAGTTACGTTCTACAGCTGTGACTCTTTATCCGCCACAGTCGGGGCTTTGTTGATATTAATTCAATCAGAGACAGAATCGGTGCGTGAAAATCCTCATGCCATGATTAGAGTTGACTTTTGAAAGCATATCATTTCTACAACAGGAGCTTAACTGTTCTGTTATGAACCTTAAACCGTGGCCACCAAAGCGTGGCTTATAAACCGTGGTTGCACCAAATCATACTCACTATCAAGATAAACTCCATCCCTCAAGGACTGAAGGAGAGCATGTTGAGGTTTTAATGATGCATCGTAGCGATAAGCTTTGTTGTTTCTACCTTGTATGCAAGGCCCCACACGGCTGGACGGCCAATGAAAACGCACTTCGCTCCCAAGGCCAGCGACTTGAGTACGTCACTTCCCGTCCGGATTCCTCCGTCCAGATAGACCTCGATCCTGCCCTGCACCGTGTCCACGATCTCTGACAGAGCGTCAATCTGTCAGCGAAAAAAAAAGAGGAGGAAAGCAGCAAGGTCAACGCAGCCGAAGCAACAGTTATATCAACAAGCGACTGGCTGGGTTTGATGAGGGTGACTGTGACCACTGAAAACTGTAACGGACTCACAGCAGCTGCAGAAGATCCACTTTTTATCAAAAGCTCTATTCTTATCATTCTGGGGATGTTCGAGGAAACTTTGGGAACATGAGACACATTAGTCGTCATTATCACAGGAAAACTGAGGAAAGCAAATGTATGAATGTTTGTCCTCTTTGGGCTTCCATACAATTTCTAGCACTCTTCATTTTAGTCTAATGAGGGAAACTATTATAACTCCTTATTTATGTTACTTTTAGATGAGTTCTGGACTTTCTGCTTTGAGAGCCACAAAACAGCGTTTACTACGTCGGCTGCTGACTTCATTTTGAATCACTTATTCGACTTCTTCACAGCCACAAACATCGATACGAATTTCACAGGATCCATTTTAATCCCAGGAATGATAATAATCTGAAGTGTAACTTTGAAAGAGACGGTCAGTCAGTACCGAGGCCGGGCCTCCGTCCAGCTGTCTCCCCCCGTGGTTTGACACAATGATGCCCTGGACGCCGTGCTCCACAGCCAGCTCGGCGTCCTCCTTGGTCAGGATCCCCTTGATGATAATGGGCAGGCGGGTGATGGACTGCAGCCAGTACACGTCCTTCCAGCTGATGGAGGGGTCCAAGGTGTTGGCCGGGATCCCGTACTCCTCGGGGCCGGCCGTCTCCTGCTTTTAAAACGTAGTGGTGGAAATCAAACTAAGAATCTGCTCTCAGGACTTCGGCTGTCACCTTTACTGGTAAGGACTCGCAGCCCAGTAACTTAGGCCAGTCATCTCTACTGCGTGCATACTTCATGACATCGATGCACAGAATGTATTTTTGTCTCTTCGGCATGTCTCAATCAAAACCATTTTAGCTGCTTTTACACAGGTTCTACATCTTATTCCCTTTGACTGTCTACAGCTATATGCTTACATTCGTCAAGGATGATTTGATCTGTAAATATTAGTGTTGTAGTGAAGACCACACTAACTGAGACCAGAGTGCTCTGAGGCCGAGACAAGAGACAGAGACATTTAGGGATCGAGATCAAGACCATAAATATGACTGAACAATCTTCATCTTGTGTGCAGCGGGAGTGTCACTCACCAGGAAGGTTGCAGCCTTGAACAAAAAACTACAAATACATTTTAGTTGTTTTAAAAAGGGGCGGTGTTCCTTCTGGAAAAACGGCCTCCCAGTGGTCTTGATTTAAAATCTGGGGTCTGAAGTGGTCTCAGGTTGGTCTTTGTCTGAGTGACACTAATAAATGTTACTATTACTGGTTAAGTGTTCCTGACTTGTCTTCGTCTTTCTGTCGTCTCATTGTGATGAAAATGTGATGCCGTTACCTGAAAGACTCCATCAAAGTTCTTGACCTTGAGGTGCGGCGGGAGCTTGAACTGGTTGCGGATGTCGTTGCGTCTCTTCCCCGTGTAGGGTACGTCGACGGTGAGGACCAGCGCCTTGTAGCCGAGCCCCTCCACGCGGTGCACGATCTGTTCGGACAGCTTCCTGTCCCGGTACACGTACAGCTGGAACCAGCGGTACCCGTTCGGTGCCGCCGCCACGATCTCCTCCACTGAGCAGGTGGAGTAAGTGCTGGTGATGTAGCAGGTGTTCAGAGCTTCTGTGGCTGTAAGACGACAGTCCAGAAAGCATTTCTGTGGTCATTTAAATTTCCGCTCACAAGTTGATATTGTCACCTTTTAATTCTCTTTATTTATCAGCAGTAGTGATCAGTCAGTCAGCTGCTTCACAAGAATGATGGCTGGATGACAGTTTGATAAAACAGAGGAGAAAAGACCATCACAGTACCGTCCTCGCAGGACAAGACTACGCTGCCATCTAGTGTTCAAAATACCAAAAGACCAACATGTAAGATGTGTGCTGACTGAAATGATCACGCTCTCTTCCTCTGTGATCATGAAGGAAACCTGCTGTGTTGAAGCTTCTCTGACAACAATGCCGCAGCCAGTATGTCCTCCTTCTAACTTTAGATTCTGCTCCTGAATGCTCTGGATTTGATTGGACCAGAGAAGGTAGGCGGGGCTTTGAAGGCCGTTTTGGACGCCCCTGGGTTTGCCAGATATGAGAGCAGTTATCAGGTGAACAGGTGTTGCAGCGATGGAAGCGGGCAGTGGAACTGCTTCAGATAGAAGTGATTGTAGCCGAGCTAAAAAGCCTCTGCATGTTTCTAATAAGCTCCAGCAGCAGAAAGCTGCTCAAACTAGGATCAATGTTGGAGATGCTTTTTGAAAAACTGGCCGACGCAGAGCTGGACAAACACTGAAGCTTCAGTGTCAGCAACGTGACAACCTGCAAGCTGATTGACGCTCCAGAGGAAGGGGGAGACAGCTCTCTTCAATAGCTTGAATTTCGACTGCAGTGCTCATTTTAAACACTAGGTGTCAGAGTTGCATATTGATTGCTCTACATGTGAGGAGCCTCTCCAGAAGTATGCTTGAAATATGTGTTGTTTTTGGCTTGTGCTAAATCTTAACCATCTTACGTCAGGTTTTTTTTTTAACTAGTTATTTTGCTTTGTTTCTCCAAAAGGGATCCACGCTCACCTCGAGCTGTGGCCATCTCTCCTTCATGCCAGGCCAGGCAGTGGAAAGCAGTGGGTGCGATACCCACTGGAAAGCTGATTTCTGTCCCTTGCACTGTGGTCCGCGTGTCGCTCACTGACACATCCCGCAGGATACGAGGCCTCAGACGGATCCTGAGTGAAAAACAAGGGCGGAACAGCAACATCTCATTTAGATCAGGGCGGCACGTCAAATATGTTTGTCTTTAAAAACGTCTCACTTCTTCTCACAGTAAAATCTTAAAATATGATATTGTTAACAAAGCCACTCTCTCTCTTTTTTCTTCATATTTTAGTTAGGATCTAACAATCTGTCTGTTTCAAAGCTGGAGATCCTTTTTTTGCAGCTCACAGCCCAACCTTTACTCCCGCTGGGAATAAATGTGTAACCTGACCTCAAACGCAGCAGCAACAAATCAGTAACAACAGGCTTTAGTATCTCAAACACAAGTGTTCAGAACAATGACGGAGAGGAAAAGCTGTTTCTTAGTTTTCATGAAGCAATTAGGAGAGCTACACAAGTCACACAGAAAAAGTCCTTTCAGCTCAGAATGCATGATCCCATACTAATCTGCTTTATTCTAAACACTCAGATGAGTCAGCTCTTGTTTTTAAATGATTAAACTCTATTGGGACATACAGCTGTGTATTTTTCATCACCTTAAATTAAGTAAAGGCCTGTTTTTTTGTTTTTTTTACCTCTTGTATGCCAGCAGATTGTCGTCCCTGGTGCAGCATTCGTCTGCCCCAGCAGCGTAATAATCCCAGCTGGCCTTTGAGAGATGCTCCTTTGCATACTCCTCAAAGTCTGTCAGGCAAACCATAGCCATCTCTGCACAGCGACCCCCCTCTCTGCGGGCACACGGGACATCGGTTACCAATTTAAACATTAACAGAAAAGGAATGAGACACTTCGCAGAAATTAACAGTCTACATATTTTAATTAACATAAACACACACGCATTGAGGGAGTAAAACTTCTGCACTCAGACTATCTCTGTACTGATTGCTTAAAGCTGCTGACGTAACACAGCCAGTTATTCATCACAACATATCACTGCACAGACAACCAGTCCTCCTGTGTCATCTGGAAACTGGATGTGAGAAAAACAGCTGCAAGCATAAACAACAGAACGGACATTACAAGAACAAAAAAAAAAAAAAAGACTTTTCATGCAAGGACTCGCTTTCGAGACTTACCACAAATTATAGATTTTTTCATAAACAAAATCGCTCACACGCACACGACAAAGCCTCCATGAAGGACGGAAGTTGCAACATCTCTGCTTAAAGTGTCACTGCCCCCCCCGTATCAGCAAATCTGTATCTCTGCAGCCAAACAACTCAGCAGTATACGGACGAGCCTCAGTACATAGAATAACTCTTTTTTTCTCTTTTTTACACTAAAATAAATATTAATCCTTGTATGTTTAATTCCTCATGTCCTCCGTGTTGCTGTTGTGTCAGTCAGAATTTAACTTGAACAGAGAGATGATGAAAGCCACGTACGGTGTGTGTGACCTGAGAGAGACCCCTGCTCTTATTGTGTTTACACAAGCTGGAAATGTGCTGATGGTGAGTCCGACTATAGTGAGGACAAGTAGTGTCTGACACAGTGCTGTGTGACCCACATGCATACACATTAACATGTAGTGTACAGCACACACACACACACACACAAACACATTTATAAATGTTTGCAATCTTCTCTCTCAACTGATTTTAATTTATTTATCAAAGCTGCTAAAAATCATGTCCACATTGACAAAGTATTTTAAAGAAATTCTGATCTCCACCCAAGAGCTGAAGAACATCGTGTGTCCTTGCGACCAAGACAATACATTTGGATCCTCATTGCAAATTCACCATTTAAAAACACAAATAAAATACTGACACGATTTAACAGAAGTTGTACCAAATCCGTATTACTAATAAAATGTAGGCTATTCATTATTACAGAATAGTCTAAATAAAGGATATGAGAGCCAGAAAGAGAAGAAAATGTCAACATTTAATAGGCTACATATCTTAATGTTACCTGTAAATACGGCAAGATAAAAAGAAGAACTCGTTTTTTAACAGTTTTGTTTACAACCTTGATTAAGAGCCATGAAGAAAGTGAGCTTGTTTAGCAACATGTTTGTTAAAACAGGTACACAGGTGACACGTGTTCCCTTAATGACTTGACATTTTAAGCTGTTTTAGCAGGTGAGAAACAGACAGAAGTCGAGTTAATACATTTGTGTAACATTGCTGTTACAAAACCGATACCTATTTGCAATCACAGCAAGGTGAACTGCAAGCTACGGCCCGATTTTCCTCAAAACCAGCCGTCCTCTGCGCTTGGGAACTTGTGTTGGCCTCTACTCTACGCGGAGCCAACTGTGGCTCGAATGCGCAGGGACCGTCTGCAAATTGCAACACGAAAAAAAAAAAAAAAAGATACAACAAGAACGACGTTTGATTCAGTTATCTTCCTCTTTTTTTTCCAGAATGAGTCGGTTTATGTTTCTTATGACGTCTGAGCACTTTAATTGTAGCTACAACAACTGAGAAGGAAGTTAAAGGAAGAATGCTAATGCTAAGGATGACCACTCTAACCATATAAACGTCCTCAGTGAGAAGCAGACTGTGAAACTGTTTATCACACAGATCAACGTCCATGTAAGTATCTTTAGGTGTATGACTTTAAACCATATGACTGTGAAATGTCATATCAATCATTCATGCAAGTTAGCTTGCTAACTAATACAAGATTACGGTCATTTTCGTTGCTTAGCAACCGCTAAGCAGCGCTGTCTGTTGAGACTATTTACAGCTTTTTCTGTCCAACGTTAAACTCAACAAATTCTATTCAAAGTAAGTATTTAGGCCCAAATACTTTCTATACCAATGTTATAAGTATATTCTATGTATTTTAACTAATTGTAAACATTAATGATCTTTATTGTTTTCTTCAAGCTGGACTCAGAAGGACATCAGCGCTAACTTTGTGACGCTAGCCTACTGACTATTTGAAGTAGACGAAACAATCAAAAGTAAGTTCAACATTTTTCATTCTTTTTTGGGGTTTTTTCTGATGTTCCTCATCAATATCAGCAGTTTCCTCCTGAGGTCGTCAACTCCTAAAATCAGCTTAACTAATAGGGATGTAAAGATTAATCGTAAAATCATTTTTAAAGTGTCAAGGTTCACATCGGACCTCTGAAAAAAAGAAATTGCAGTGCTGATGTCGAAAGGTAAAAGCCAAAACAACTTTTGCCAGACCTGCTTAAGCCTGTGTATATTCATTACCCAGGTCTGAGGTGGGTAGTTACAGAACTTTAATCAGCAGTAATGTTTATTAAGTTGACAATTTATGTATCAAAAAGAAAACAAACGTTTGCTAGTTTAATTTCTTTCATATGAATACTCGCTAATTCCCTCTTTGTGTCTTCTTAACTAAATAATTCAACAATAGTACCACACTTTTTTTTGTAAACAAAATGAGTTTCTCTTTTGTATCACGAGTTTAAGAATATGTTCTCTCTGATCAGATCGACCGTCTTTAACGTGAGCAGGCTTGAAAGCAGGCGGACGTTTACTCACCTATAGCTTATACTCATTCTCTCTCTGAAGGCCTGTTTTCTCCTGCTAGACTCATAACCTGTGAACAATCCACAACAAAAAGACAAAGCACAGGAGTGAAATCAACACCATTCATTGTAATCTAAATATCCTTAGTATAGGCACTGGACCTGGAACCATACTGTGCAATGATAACAAAGCAATTACCATAGTGCTGCTATTTACTTTAATAAATATTGATATTGGTTCTACTAGAAACTGCAGGTATTAAGCTCTTCTGTAGATGACAGAAATAACTGGATAAGCATTGGAGGCAGGGTGTGTGTAGGTTGTGCATGAACATTTAGTGTAAGACAAACCACCAAACAGTACAGGACACCTACTTCATTATCCCTGTATTAAAATGATTCTAAGATTTTATTTTAATTTGAGATAAACCAACAAGTCTTTTTTAAAGCTCGACAGCACACACAGATATAAATGAACACTATAAGCTTTCAACTCTGAACACTTGAGGGCAGTACAATACTGAATGAAGAGCCATAAAGCTCCAGTCATCTTCGATGAAGCAGGTAAACACAATCTGACTTCAAACTCAGTGTGTGTAAACAGATAAACTGACCTCTGGTGTAATGCTTATTTCAGTTGTACACACAATGTTAAAACACACACTTCAGGTAGTGTTTAAAGAATCGCGTTGTATTATTATGTTTTTGTTTATTGTGTGATTGTTTAGTGTAAAATTGGACTTATTGAAAAAAGTTATAATCACACAAAATGTGTTTTGTTAAATGACACAATTACAACATTTATATACATATAATGTGCTAATTTCTGACTTTTATTTTTATCGATGCTATGCGGTTTTCCCCCAGTGTGTGTGTATGTGTGTGTGTGTGTGTGTGTGTGCTGAATGTGAGCCTCTGTCCTGTGCACGCTGTGAAAGGTTGTCCAGTGAATGGGCAGCTGAGGGCACATTGTGCAGGTGATTTCTAGAACACCTGGTGTATGGTATCTACCGTGCTGTGCTGAACAAGGTGAGGGTTAAAAGCAGTTCCAGTTTTTTTTTTTTTACATGATTTGTTTTTGTCTCTCGGGTCTGCTTAGGTAACGCTGATTAGGAAGGCTGGCCTAAAACAGTAGATAAACACATGGTGCTATTTTTTTTAAATGTATTTAGTTAAAAAAAACAACAACTCTGAGTTTACATTTGGATAAAGGTGATAAAAAGTAGAACCCAGAAAAGATAATACGGTATAAAAATAGTTTCATGTGGTGGATAAAATCTGTTCCTTACCTTTTATCTGAGCTATCTCGTCAGCCTTCTATACTTGTTGCTTCTCCTCTCAGATGACAGGGTCGTGTCAGAGGGCAATCCAGCCCCCTATTTCCACACCCGACCTCCCACCACCGTATCACCCCCCACCCCCCCACCCCACCTTCACAGTATGATGCTCCGCCCCCACAGCGGCTCAACACCAGCTAAGCTTCACGTCAGCACTCTGGGTCCTGTCCTCGCTCTCTCTCCCCCCCCCTCTCTCTCTCCCTCTCTCTCTCTCTCTCTCTCTGTGTCAAAAAACACTAAACGCTCCCCCAGGTCAGGAGCTGCAGATACCTCCCTGTTCTCAGATCCTTTTCCTCTTTTTTCCTTTCTTTCCATTCTTATCCATTTTCCCTTTTCATTTAACCCCTCCCTCTCCTTTCCCCCACTTTTAACCTCTTCCCTATATTCACCTTTATTATTTCTTTCTCTCTGCAAACCTCCGTATCTGTTAATAATCAACCGTAACTTATTTAGAATTGTAATTGAAATGTGCTTTAAATAAATCTATATTTTGAATGTTTCCAATGAAACACTGGAGACATTCAGATTAAAAACAGTGAGTTCCTTTACTTTATGGATATTTATATTATAATAATACACTTTATTTAAACTCTCAAGGTCACCTTAAAAAGCATTTGGTGCGTGTGTGTGTGTGTGTGTGTGTTGTACCTAGTATCAAACAGTGAATCATTGACTGATTTACAAATCTTTTTCTCCGGCTACATGAATGATCCCTTTTGTGGTTAATGCTAAAACTTCAGCGCACAAGCAAAAACCAAAACAGTTAAATAAAAAATAAATTAAAAAAAACCCCACACCATCTTTTCTTTTTGTAGTGTGAATGTGTTACATTTCAATGTGAGCGTCACTCACAGATCAGCGCATCGATAAAGCCGATCCAAGTGGGATCAGATAAAGAGACAAAGGCTGGGAAAGAAAACACGGGCCTCTTTCTGGAAATGTCAAACTTGTCGAGCGGAGTGTGGACTTTGCAGGTGTTTTGAGGGTCTTTAGGTATAAAACACAGATGTCCAGTCCTTTGATATCCGCAGCTTGTTATGCTACAGGGTTAAGTGATGGATCGAAGGCAGGACGTGACAGAAAATGCTATGAATGCTTCAGTGTCTCATGTTGCTGCGAACGAAACTAAACGCCTCCAAAAGTTGTTCAAGCATTTAAAAACAGCAGCGATGTTAAATTAGATTCTCTCGTATTTAGTTTCTGCGTTTTGAATTGGATTTTCTCTTTGTAAATGTAACATCTGTGGTAACCAAAGCTGGCTTTTTCAGAGAGCTCTGTGTGCGCGCACTGGATTTGATGTGTTTTATTTAGACTTGAACAAAAAGCACAGTGAAGGTGGAGCCATGGGCGTAATGTGAGGAGCTGGACCTCCACGGGGAAGGTTCTGGGTGTTACCTGCACAGAGAGGAGGTGCAAATTGTGTTAATCCGCAGCTGGCCTCGATGCTTAATACCTCAGAGTTAGATGTGGCTCCGGGGCCGCCGTACTGGAGGTGCCTGGACGATCGGCTGAGTAGAAAACCTCTTCCACATGCTGGATGAGGCTCTGCCCCGAGGCAGCGGCCCAGCACGCCGCGGCACATGTGTGTTGAATTGTCAAGGTGTTATCATGGCCTGGCGAGTCTGGGAGCTCGTCCACCTCTGTCTCTCTCAGGTTTATTATCAGACTAAATACAGCCGAGTCCACAGACGTTCAAGTAGGCTTTGACTTCCTTTACAGACTCACATGATGGCTGTCCATCTTAACTGTTTACACACAGGCCACAGAAAGTTTACCTGAAAATATATATTTTTTAAAAACAAAGTAATGTAAAAGAAAAATGCTTAACCTGCTGCCAGCCTGAATGAGTTAACAGCTCAGCAGCTTTACATCACAGGTTCTAAAACAAAAGAGCAATTAAATGTCACACTGATTAAATAGGAAACCTCTAACTCCTCGTCTCAGCTGAGCGTTCAACCGTGTTGTTGCTTCAGAGGAGAAAATGTTTTCTTCCTTTTAAACCTTTCAAACCTTTTTACAAGGAAATCTCATGAAAAGCTTTTACAGGGATATAAAAATCAAATGAGTAAACAAATGGTTTGATAGAGTTTGTAAAAATGAGCTTTCAACATATTTATCTCTTTTTATAGCATCAAATGATCTTCAAGTCCTTTGTGGAGAAAGACTGTAAAATGTATGTTTAACAAAAAAGCACAATGCCAGGGGCCGCAGCGAAACATGTCCAGGGTCCTTTCCTCTGTCTAATGTCCTGCTTCTGAAATAAAGGCAGAAAAAAAAAAAAAAAAATCAAAAAATGACTGAATGTTTGTTAAAAATGTTGCTTTTTTGAGGAACCAATATTCCAATAAAATGAATTAATTTAAGTGTTTGGTAGTGAAGGGCTCTCACGAGTTGGATAACACATTTTTTAAAATTTAATAAAAAATAATAATTTCAAAAAATCTCTATTGTTTTTCTCTTTTACATAAGAAACCTTTATTGAGAGTATTGTCAAAGTTAGAGAACTTCAAGTGAAGTGAAGTTAAAGCTGCTGGTTCAGGAAAACTCTGTGTGTGTGTGTGTGTGTGTGTGTGTGTGTGTGTGTGCGTGTGCATGTGTGTGGAAATCATTGTTCAGAGAGCCAAAGCGACGGCAAAGGAGCGAACACACGAGTGGCTGTAAATGTCATGTAGCGTCTGAGTGATGGACGTCCAGATCGCTTCATGTCTGAGGAGATCTGAGCGTTACTCACAGTCAGCAGTCACGCCATCTTTACACTCTCATGATTTAATCCACACACAGCAGCAAACCTGCCTTTCACATCGACCAAAGGGTGCTGCCAAACTCTTTTTATACTCCTTTTATACTCTTTTTTTTTGTCCTCATGAAGAATGTTCTTGTCATATTTTTAGTGTGAACAGTTCATTCTTCCTCTCAGGATACTTGACGCCATGAAACACTCTGGAAGTGACGGCTGTGAGCTCTCCTGAGAGCATGAAGACGTTTACTCTCCGCGCTGCACATAAACGCCACTTCCTCTTGTTCCTGTTCTAGTCACTTTGAAACCCTGTGACGTTGTGTGAAACGACCATGAGGCCTCCAGAACCTGCATGCACTCAGTCAGAGAGTTTAAAGAAAGGGTTTACTGGACATGACAAAAAAACCCCGAGGGAGGGAGCCAGCATGATGAGGAGACGTTTAGTTATTCCATTCAGTTCAGCTCTCAGAGAAAAAAAAAAAAAAATCTACAATTACATGATGAATTTATCTTTATGCTTGATATCAAAGAACCTGAGCTTAATGGTTTGGATATTTCCCTCCTCCTGCGATGTTCACACTCTTATAGATAGATGATAAACTCTGTATGTGTCTTTTTGATCCCTGTGTGTGAAGCTGTTTCTGCTGACTCAGGTTATTGGAGGATAATATTTATTCTGACAGAATTATCATTTAATGTTGGTCACCAGAATTTAAAGGTTTTTTTTTAATTGATACAATATCAACACTTTTGTTATTGTTTATTTTGGGGCTTTTAATGCCTTTATGATAAAGACAGTCAGGAATCAGGAACAGAGAGAGAGAGGGAGAGAGAGAGAGAGGGAGGGAGAGAGAGGGAGGGAGAGAGAGAGAGGGAGAGAGAGGGAGGGAGGGAGAGAGAGAGAGAGGGAGGGAGAGAGAGGGAGAGAGAGGGAGGGAGAGAGAGAGAGAGGGAGAGAGAGAAGGAGGGAAATGACATGCAGGAAAGGAGCCACAAGTTGGATTTGAAGCCGGACTGTAAAAAGGGTTGATCATCGTACACTAAATAAAATCTCTCACATGAACACTTTTCATATTGGATGCTGGAACTCTTCCCGCTCTGCTTGTCATCGCAGGCTTTAGCGTCACGTCTGAAGACGTGCAGAGTTCGGACGTCTCGACAAGCAGTTTGCAAATCTGTTATGAAAGACGGCAAGTCGTCGAGACAGTCGGCCGTTCTTTGTGCTGTCGCGTATAAACCCTTGATGATTATCTGCTGCCTGTCAAGTCATCTGTTATCTCTCAGAACGTGTGTGTGTGTGTGTGTGTGAGTGTGTGTGTGTGTGTGTGTGTGTGTGTGTTTGTATAGCTTTATAGCCATCCATCACAGACACACAGCTGCTTGTGTCTTCATTTCCTTCTTGACTGACCACCGTCATGTTTGTCCGTGAGTAAAACGACAGAGTGCATTATGGGACTGTTTTGCTTGCGAGAGTTAGCTCTTTAAATCGGCGCGTAAAAAACACTGGCAGCTGATTTTTTTTAAACTTGCACGCAGGGATGCAGCTCGTCGAAGTACGCACTTCAATATTTCATGTGACCATGCATAGCTAATGAGTCGACTTCTTTGTTTCTGTCAGCAGTGTGAAGTGATCATTTATGAAGTCACTGTTGAGACTAACAAAGCTGATAACGCTGTCAGCGCCTGTTAGCATGCGAGCTGCTGTCATTAGCGTCCTCTTCATCTTTAAAACACAATAAAAACCTTTTTCGATTGCTCCCTTTTTTTTTCTTTCTCTCTCACAGAGAATAAAGTTCCACGATGGAAATAAGAAAAAGATCCTTTCGTTTGATAAGCTCCGCTCGTCTCATAACTCAGACCTCTGTGGAGCCTTTTCACCGGGGCGGATTCTTCAACTCGCCTCGGGACACAAAGACTTCATGCAAGAGAAGGGACACATTAAACACATCAAACCTCATGGTGCACAGCTTCTACTTTTATAATATGCAATAAATACTCTGGTAGGATTCTTTGTGATCACTGAACATGCAGCGAGCTTTGAAGTGACGCCTCAGTGAAAAGAGAATGGAATAAACTTGTCTCCATCTTTTTTTTTCTCTCTCTGCTCGTCTCTTCCCCTCCTCGTCCCTCCGAAGACTTTTTGTCCTCGAAAGCTTCGTGTCTAATCAGTCGCCGCTGAAATGGGAATCCACTGTGACGTTTTCTCTAATCAGAGCCTCCCCCCTTTTTCTCTTCGTACACATTATGCAAATCACAGCGTAATAACCCGACCAATTTGAGTCAAAGCGAACTCTCGTCTCTCTCCTGTTGCTTTTTCTTCTTTTCCTCTCGAGGGGAAGAAGACGACACAGTTTCAGTATTGTGAACAACGTAGTGATGATGTTGTGTTGCCAAGAACTCCCCGACCGTCATTTTGTCTCTTGGCTAACAACGTGTGTTTGTGTTGTTGGACATGAATGCACACATTTACATGTACAGATAGCATCCACATACTTGCATGTTGTGGAGAAGTGCAGACTTCCTCTCACTGTGTTTTCCAGTCTGAGGCTGCCAAAATCTTCAGCTCTGACACGGGAACGTTTTACTGTCTACCTCAGAGAACAAAGAAGTCTGGGATTCGACTGCTTTTATTTATTTATTTTATTTTATCATCTGAAGCAAAAAGTCCGGGAACTGTAAAACTGTCAGGGTCTGGTTTGTCTCACAAGGATCGCTCCGCTGGGTTCACTTTGATTTTCTGATTTGATCCAAGACACAACGATACAGGATTCGAAAAGGAATGTGGTTATCTGGATAGAAATTAAATGTAGAATACTGAGGCTGAATATGAGATCATATATATATATATATATATATATATATATATATATATCAGTTTAAAATGTTTGTCAGAGGAATAAGGGGTTTGGGCTCAACACTTCACTTTAAGCTAATTTTGGTTTCTTTATTTAAAAGCAGATGTTCTCCTACTTTTTCTTTCTCCATCGGTTAAACACACGGCACGTGTCCGTCCTATGACTCTTCTTTGTTCATCACTGATGCTGTTTCAGTGTTTTACGAGCTTGTGTTGCCACACTGTTGTTGTCGAATCTTTCAATCTGTTCTGAACGTCTTCATCAGCGGGAGTGAAAAAGACCTGTCCGGGTCCTGAAAACCTTTGTGACCTTTTGAGATGAATGTGGTTACACTGCACGCCACATGGACAGAGGCTCTAGTCCTTCCATGCCCTTGTTTCATTTGTTAAATATGCTTTAATCTACATGATAAGGAACACACGCTGCTACCACAGCGCTTTAAAACCCACACAGAAGTAACTCATCTTCTGCTGATGTGAAAAGAAAACACATGATGTGAGGCTACTTTGGAAACACTTAAAAAATGAAACCCAGAGAATTAAGATGATAGAAGTAAACATTGGTCCTGATGTGTCGTCTGTGCAGTTACACGCCTCATTAGACGGTCTCATTTGAAGTTTGGAGGATCGAGTCCGAAGACTGTGAAAGTCAAAACATAACGCATCACCAGTCTGCCAAGGCAACAGCAGAGGAGCAGCTTTGTCACGCATTACATCGAAAATGAGCAGAAAGCAGTTTGAAGGTTTGAAACATGTGAAGGAGTCTGTTTGTGTTTGTGGACTGAAGCTTCGTGCTGATCCACGCTGTGTGTCAGCGGGCTGCTCGGCATCACTAATCCGTCACAGGACGGACAGACTGATGAAAATCAGACACCTGATTTGTGACAGCTGCACATGAAGAGAGACCCATCGACGTTTTGTCGGAGTGCAATCAATGTGGGGACGTATATTTAGCTCAAAGAGCCGCACGGGAAGTAAATATTTTTTACTGGGTTTTTCCTTTTAATGATATGCAGCAGATGTGGAACGAGGCCGAGCGAGAGGCCTGCGAATCACTTCCCTGACTGACTGTGTCACTGCCAATATGAAACCAGCGACAGACAATATCTGACTTTAAAGTGAGTGTTTAAAAGTGAAAGGTTCAGTATGTTTAACTGGGGCCTTCATGTTGGAATAACTATGTTTTACAACTAAAGGACTGCAGTTGTTTTTGTCCAGTTGGAGTCTTTGATTGGCTGATTTGGTGGAAAGGATTGTTTCTGTTTCGTGTGTTACACTTTCATTTTTCCTCCCTGATGAAACCCGGACAAATTGTGTGCTAGCTTGGAAAAGTTATGCATGTGTGAATGCATTTGTTGCTTGTGTGTGTGTGAGGGGGGAATGTTGGGATTTTTTTTATTTTTTATTTGAATATCCCCTCTGGCCATCACTAAAAGTTGTCAATCATTTCCTTTTTAATTCCAAAAAGATGAGCGTTCACATGCCACAGCCTCCCCCCGCTCCCTGCCACAGAGTTTGGCTCTGCCTCTGAAGCCCATCGATCCAGGGTGTCAAGCTCACAAAAAACACATTTACCCAATGAAAAGTGGCGCCACATTAGTTTTACACATTTTCTGTTTGAGTCAACAGAGCATTAAATCGACAAAAGAAAAAAAGAAAAAGGCGTATCCGATAACAAATGGAAAGCACAAGTGTTCATTGTGAGTGTGGTCGGTACTCCGGGGAGGATGAAGTGAGATGTGTCGTTTTTGTCTTGGCTTTCGGGTGTTTCATTTAAGAGCTGCTCTATAAAAAAATAATCATAAAGTGTTTGTTTTATTTTATTTAATGTAATACAGAAAGCTGCAGTCTCTCATTATAAATGGAAAAAAAGAAGTCAAACGAGTTCCTAACCAGTATTATTATGATATCAGATAAACTTGTGCTGGAGAAAAAAATAGGAAAATGATTCCACCTTCTTGAAATCAAGATGAAAATATAGTTTTCATGCTAAATGTCTTTCTGATATCACTTCGGCTTGGGGAGGATCCGAACGTGGATCACAAGCTCAGCCCTGCCAACAATAATGTGCACCAGCATCAGCGACTGTGCGAACCTGCAGCTTTACTCTGCCTCTCCGACCACAGATGTCTTCATACACAGCAAGAAGTCAGGAACACTACATGCACAGTAAGTTTATTCTAACTGTCTCTTGGTGCGTGACCTGCTGAGAGAACAACGTGCACGCAGTCAGGTGAGTCCAGAATACTCGAAAAGGGATGTGACTGCACGAGGAACAATATCGTCCCCACCTCCCTCCTCTCCATGACAAAACGTTACTGTCAAGATGGAATCAACAAAATAAATAAGTGGACTAGAATCGGTTCCACGTTTAATTTTGACACCCTCAGTCCCCTTCCTCCCCAAACAGCACAGTGGAGGCAAAAGTTTGGCCTGAAGCTGGTGGAGATAACCAATCTGGTTTTTTTTTCCCACTTTCCCTTTTTAAACATTTTCATTCATGCTTCTCTCTAAACACAAAGTTTGATCATAAATCTCCAAAAGAAACCATTTTATGTCCAGAGCAGACGGGGAGCAGAATGGTGTTGATAGATTTATATGCACAGGATTAAACTTGTAGGCTCCATTCGTTCTGCACGTTCTGCTTTTCTACCTGCAACGTGGCGCTCGTTTTCCACCTGCACCTGTGTATCAGCAGGACGCCCCCACCTGGCCACCTGGAGTCTCCACCGACAGGTGAGGACAAAGATCCCACAGAGAGCGTCGTGGTTTAACAAGCTGTCACCAGGTTTTATGAAGAGTCTGAATGCCAGTCGAACCCAAGGTACTCTCAGTCTGTTTGTATTTACAGTGTGTGTGTGTGTGTGTGTGCGTGTGTGTGTGTGGGACAGCACAGAAACACAGGAGGCGGCTGGACCTGGTTCCAGTTAAAAGCAGAAGCCCCCACAACAAAGGGCCCGGCCGGAGGAGTCGTAACGAGGAGAATATCATTTTTCTTTGGCCCCTGTGATCTGCCATTCTTACGTTTCACTTTCAAAGCTTCGCTCGCTGGCAGAAGTCCTCCGCTCCTCATCTCTGATGGAAAGAAGGAACGCTGCCCGCCGCTTCTCCTCTCCTCACCTCCCAGGAAGTCCTCCTCAGGAAAAGGAAAGACAGAAAGGAGAAGAAAAGAGGCCGTATCCCTGTGTTGCTTGCCATGACTGATAAAAGAAGAGTGGATGTATGTGTCTGTCTGTCAGCCTGGCTCGGAGGAGATCCTGCAGTAATCCTCCAACAGGCCTTTTAATGCCTGTGGCTTTCCTAAAGGTCTCTTCAGGAATCCCGTTTTCCCTGCATGCACGGGTGGAAAAATCACTGAATTTGTCAACTTCATCTGCACAGACGCCAAAGAGCACGGTGGATGCAGTGGAAGAGCTAAAGTTGAGTCAACATGCAGACAAAAAAACATGAGGGGAGGAATGATGTTCTGGACTCACCAACGATATCTTCTGGCTTAATGAAAGGATTATAATTTTATTTTTTTTTAAAAAGCATATTTACAGTTTGTTGGAAAACTGGCCGGTTAAAACTTCTCAAATCATCACGACCTTACTGCAGTGAAATGTTTGTAACAGCACGATCAGTGCATGGTTTTATTGAACATTTGATTCTCCACAAAGTCAGAGCAGAACTCCTTGAATATATAAGAACTGGATTCTTAACACTGTGATGATAAAGAATCCTTCCCAACAATCGCGGGGTCGTTCCTGACTCGAGTCGTATTAAGATCCAAACTCTACATTTACAATCTGTTTGAGATCGTATTTCAAACATGTTTGATATTAAGGTTTTTAAATCCTGATGACGTCATAAAGGGTCTGCTGGAAGTCGTTTGTGACTACAATAACCGGACAGTAATAAATGGACATAAGACACAACCCACGCAGCAAGCCGGACAAACGGACGCACCTGAACGTTACAATCTTAGCTCAGGCCACGCTGTCTGCGTCTCCTCGGATGTTTCCTTCACCCTAAACTTGTTTTTATTCTCTCTCTACACACAAAGCATCATCATCGTCGTCGTGACGCGTTCTCCTGATCGACTCTGAGTTTGATTGCTTCTGTCTCCGCCCCACACGCCTGGAGAAATCCTTTTTTTTTTGTATCGTATTCGTCAGAATGATAATTCTGTACATGGTCGGGTTGTATCACTGAACTGTTTCTGTAACGTGAGCACAGTGTTACTAAAGGTCAAACTGAATGAGGAGGACTTTATCAGCAGATTTTAACGGACATTATAAACGCTATCTTAACAGCGCCCGGCTTGTTGCAGCTCTGTATGAAACACATTGTATTCAGCCTGAGCTTCTTCCCCGGGGATGATCATGCCTCTCATGTGTTGAGCAGATCTGTGATGTTGACTCGATGCCCGTGGTGCGGCGGAGCGGGATATTATTCATTGAGCTGGTATTTATGGGCGGAAGGAAAGCGCCTTTGATAGATCGTCTCTTGAGCGCTCTCCAACATGAGATGTACTCATGTCTTCGACCTCTTGACTCTTCCTCCTCTTCAGCCCTGTCTTTATTTCCCATCAAACAAAATGTGGAGCCTCTGAAGCTCGTGTGTGTGTGTGTGTGTGTGAGACTGGGACTCTGATTTTTTTTTTAAATTAGCTTCAATGTCATCTTGAACTTTAGAGTGAAAATAGAGTCAGGTGGTTTCAGAGTTGATGTTTACTCCTGGACATTTCAACAGAAGTGCGAAGAACACGTTGAACTTTTTCCATACGGCTCCTTCGCTCGTTTTTAAAAAAAAAAAAAAAAATTTTAAATATACTTTATTAATCCCGCGAGGGGAAATTCGGTTTTCACTCTGCATTAATGGAGAGGTCTCAGAGTGAGGGGGCTGCCCACAGAGAGCGCCCCAGAGCGGTTTTTGGGGTTCGGTGCCTTGCTCAGGGGCACCTCGGCAGTGCTCAGGAGGTGGACTGGCACCTCTCCAGCTACCAGACCAGTTTCCGGACTTGGTCCGTGCCGGGACTTGAACCGGCGACCCTCCGGTTCCCAACCCAAGTCCCTACAGACTGAGCTACTGCCGCCCCTTTGCATTTCACATTTTCAGCTCTTTTCTTTTGGTCGGGGGTTTTGATGTGGAGTCACAGCTCTGAAAAGACTTAAACTATGTGCTGCTGCTGCTGTTGTTGTTATTGTTCGAAGTGCTCAAACCCATCCAGCACATGTCCGGCCCACACAGAGGCGACAGAGAGGGCCGGCTCCGCTCTGTGTGCCAGTTGTTGCCTGAGAGCTCCAGAGCTCGCTCGACAGGGTTCCTCCTTCGCTGGGAGCCGTCCAGCCTTAAAGGCTTCAGGGGGAACTTCTGATGCTTTCATGCTGTTTTAAGTACAGATGCAAGCCTTCACACAAGTTCCACATTTTACTGCCCGAGCAGCATGGTGTAAGAGATCACCAGCAAACTGTGGCACTGCCCCCAAGTGGAAGTAACTAGTAAGAAAAAGAGAGAAGCGTTTCCATGAATGCTGAACCTTTAAATTCCCCTTGTTGGCATGAAAGTTGAATTCTTTATAAAACTTTGAAGACAGAATTTTATTGTTAATATGCTGTAAAAAAACACAAAAGAAATCCATTTGGAACTGCTGCAAACTTTGCACTAAATAGTTGCATATATGAATGTAATTTGTATGGCATAGTGCTGCTATAAAAGCTTATAGGTCAATTTATGAGCCGCTCTTCTGATCTTATCCCAGATATTCTCTCACATCTTCTCCTCATCCCTTTTTTTCCTTCTTCTTCAGCTTGAGGTTTTTATAGCAAAGCTCACAAAAGTGTCAGACTCTGCAGCACGGCCAAAAATTTCACATCTCGGCATCTCTCTCTGCTGTCGTTTTTTCGAGTCGAGAAAGCCCCCGCTGCTCTTCATCTCGCTCGCTCAGTGTTTGGGCTGCAGAGACACGGCAGCATCCGTACATCTGTGACGCAGGTGGAGCGTCAGGCCGCGGTGCTGCATGTGCAACATCAATCTGCCTCAGAAGTCTGCTGCACATGTGGACGACATGTATCCACTGGTGTTCATTTCTGTGCATTTGTTTTGCTGTGTGTGTGTGTGTGTGTGTGTGTGTGTGTGTGTGTGAGGGATTCTGATCAGGTGAGTGTTGATAAAGAGAAGGTAAATATGATCACAGGATACGAGTTGTTTTGCTTGAATACTTGAATGTAGTCAGAATTTGAAGTCCGGCTGCTTCTCTCTAAACGACTGGACGATGTTTATTAGACGTAACTTCATCCCATTCTCGTGTTCATGCGGCGCCGGCGAAGCAGCGGGAGCAGTTTGGGGTTGAGTGTCTTGCTCAAGGACACGTCAGACATGTGGCTGCAGGAGCTGGGGATCGAACCCTCAAACCCCTGCCTTCAGCACTGACACTAAATGACTTTTCAGCTCTATTCTTCCCGCACATTTGATTTCTGTTGGATAAAAAAAAAAAAAGTCATGTTTTCACATTTTCATGTTTTTGTACTCAACTAAATAAACAACCATCCTGAATTATTATTACGTGTTTTTATGGGCTGTAAACAAAGCAGTTTAGTAAACTTCTTTTTTTATTATGACGATGGGAGACAATAAAACCGTACTTAATGATTCACTGATGCTTGTAAGACATTTAGCATTTGTATATTGTTAGAGTTACTGTAATAATTTGGTCCATGCACACACAGGTCAGAAACCCCGTCTCTTAGCATCCTTCGTCTCTGTCAGCACAAAGGCATCAAATTAGCGAGTCAGGCCCGTAATGCAAACCAGGAGGAAGGTCAATCCCAACTCATTTACGCTGCTAAAGACGGATAAGCACCATGAGAATCCTGGAAGCCCCTGTTGGAAAAAAATCCCCCTTTTTCCCTGGTCCCTGAAGTTTGGCTGCCACTGCTAAGTGAGGAGAGATCCTCCAGATTGAAGCTGGCACCTCTGCCTCTGAGGGGACACAGGCGGGCGGGGGGGGGGGGGAGGGAGAGAGGCACAGCCCCGGGCGGTCTGCTGCCAGCCGAGGTGAGGGATGGTTGGGGAAAGCAGAAATGGCAGCTCCGCTTCCTCTCACGGTCGACAGTGGAGGCTAAATTGGAGCGAAGGAGCGCAGCGTTGCCTCATCCGTCATCCTCCTCTCGTCTCTCACTCACACTTTTTGTCTCCTTTATCTCCCCTCTGCTCCCCTCCCACTTCCCCCCTGCTGGCTCCCTGCTGGATTACAGTGCAGAAATATAATCCAGATGACGGCGAACCACGAGTCATTGGAGGGAGACGAGCAGTGATCAGCGGGCCTGATAATCACGCTGTGTCTTGATTGTGTTGGTCAGTTTGCGTAGTAGACGTTCCTCAAAGGGACTCTGATTCGTGCAGCTCTCCTCGCTTCAGGAGCTGATGCTATCGCTGCTAAACTGTGTCGTTGTTTTAAGATTTTGGGGGTTTGTTTGGTTTTTTGTATTTCAAGCATGTGAAGGAATGACAAGAACAATAATAATAATAATGATTTAAAAAAAAACAAGAATAACAAAATAAGAATAACATCTTTTTTCTTCTTTTTTTTGCATTAAATAAAACAACATACAAAATAAACCAACAAAATATTTAAACAGTTTAACATGTCTGAAAAGGAGCAGTAAGGAGAATAAACATTTAATAGTACCCCTTCTCCCCTCTCTGACTTAATCACATATTAACTTTTTTAACCATTTTAATTTATTACATAAAATAAAGTTTAGACAGATTCTTAGTCTCTGTTTTATACAGAACATCTTTGTAGTGATTGTGGGCTTTGTACTTTATGAAAATCTTATTTACACCTGTATTTGAACTGCATCCACTCTCACACTGTTCGACACTCACACACACTTTTTGGATAGCTTCAGTGTTATCAGACGTCGACAGGTATATCTGATGTTTTGGAATCGTGATGCTGTGATGGCGAGTGTTTACAGGGCGCCGCGCTGGACGGTAAGAGTGCAAACCAAAATGACAAAGTGTGACGCACTTTTACGAAGCACGAGACAGAAGTACAGTTTATGAAACATTTTATAAAACAAAATCCTGTCACACTTTCATCACATACCAAGTACAAAAAAAAATATTTGAATTTTAAACATTTTATCTGATGAATACTTGAATTGTGTGATTGTGATGAACTACAAGTTTTTTGTTGTATCATGTGTGCGTGGCTCTCTTCCTCCTTAGTCTGCGATGAACCTACGTGTATCATTACCTCCTTGTTCTAAGGATCTTTATCAGATATACCTGTCGATGTCTGATAACACTGAAACTGTCCAAAAATCTTTCCTGAAAGAAAGTGTGTCAGATATCCGTGTCTCATCATCCGTCATTATGACATCCGTGTTTCCTCTTCTCCTCCACTTTCTTTCACGTTCATTCACATTTACAGACACTTCAAAAACTCTTCTCTTTTACCGCCGGTCTGTTCAAAGACCCGAAAGATTCTCTGGAGATTTCAAGTCTGAACAAGCCTCACGGCATTAAAACGAGTCAAACCTCAGATCATCAGGCGAGCTACAGTAAGAAATATAAACGCAAAGAATCAACAACATGTTTCTGGATACAGCTTCAGATTTACCCTTTTTTTGACCCAGGAGGAAAAAAAATCTAAGTTCAAACATTGCATGAAAAGTATTAAATTTTCCTTCATATTTTATTTGGAAATGTTTAAAAAAAAAAAAAAAACATGAAAAAAATCTCTCTCTCTAGATAGAAATAATGTTTAAATAATATAAACCACTTAAATAATTTCCAAATTATCTTTGCGTCTTTATTTGTTACGATTGTCAAAATCATTGTTGGACAAAATGAAAGTAATTGATTGTAATGTTTTGCTGCGCCGCTTCACCAAAGTTGAGCTAACTCGTTCACCACAGAAGAGTCACCAATTGTGTTTGTTGGCATTTTAAATATTCAAAATTATCCTGAATTCTTGAAAAACCAGATTCATCCTAAAGACAGGGAAAATAAAAGAGCTGCCTTGGAGCTTCTGACACCACGTGATGATGAGGCAGCGTGATTACAGAAGAAGCGGTGAACCAACAGGATGAACTGTTTGACTATAAAGCCGCTGTGGTCACTGAAGAGAAAGACGCTCGACTGCTGACAGAGATTTTACAACAAGGGCTGTCAGCAAATTTACATGTAACACAACCTCTTTACCCCAAAGGCCCTGAGTGTTTTTGTTTTGTTTTTGTTGTTCCCAGAGTTGAGTTAAAGTTTAACGAGAATTGACTGAAAATGATTATCCTCAGGAAGAAATAAAAATTCTTAAAATCGTTGTAAAATAGGCCAAGTGGAAATCGGAGTTTACTTTAAAATGATATTTTTTCTCCCAGATAAATGTAGTTTTTTTTTTTTTATTTAGTTGTTTTTTTTTATTTGAATTGTTTTTCTAGATTTTCATTCAGGTATTATGAACATTTGGTCAGAATATTTCCCTTAATGTTAATACCTGACTGAAAATCACGTTGTCTGAGTAGCTTTGTGCTTATTTAACAACGTGAGTAGAGTTTAGTGTCGGCTGAATCGTCTTAGTTTTCATTTCATCAGAGTTTGTCAAAACAGAAAAAATACTGTCCGTGGTTTTAATGGAGTTCTGTCTTTGTGTTTTATGTTTTGAACCAATGAAAGTTCTTCTGTTCTGTGGGAACAGTGAGGATTGTAGCCGACAGCACGAGACATGTTAGCATGTTAGTGAAACACTAAATAACTTCGAATCTGTTGCTGAGTCAGTGGATCCCTCTTCGCCACAGGTACGATTTTTAAAAAAAAGAAATGAAACTGTTTTATTCTGTCCTTCCAGTAAAGCAGCTACTATAACAAGCTGTGCGTCGTCGCTCCCTCACTGCACACAGAGCGGGGCCGCGCTCCTCTCTATGGGTCTGGTTTCAATTTCTGGAAAATGAAGAGGTTGTGTAGACGGAGAGAGGAAAAGACTCCTGCCTTGTAAATCCATTATTATTCAGGATATATTAGAAATCCAGCTTTAATAGTTGTGTTTGTGTAGGATCTACTCTCAATCCCCTCTCTATATAATCCTATTCGCCAACCGAGGCTTAGCTGCACAAATAAACAAGGTAATGGATCCCTTCACATACAGCAAAGAGAAGAAGTGAAGACTGAGCCACCCTAGGACCCAATCCTTTCCAGATGGCACCAATAGATCACATTATTTACATCGGCTGTGTTCAGGTTCCCAGGACAACGCTTCTCTGCTCCACAATCTTTGCGTCAATGACCCGAATCTATTCCTTATTTTATTTTTTTCTCTCTCTCTCTCTTACCCGGTCCTTGATTAGCGCAGAATCCGTAGAAGATGGATCTTCTTCTTGGATGAGTACGCTACTGATGCACAGATGTCGTGTCACTCCGACGCACCTTCTCCGGAGGATAAAACCCGCCAGGCTCCCACCTCTGCCCATCTGCGTTTCCTTATGATATTCAATCCTCAGGCTCGCTGTGCATTATGCGCTGATCAGCGTGCGTCGTTTCCATTAGTGGAGCCTCGCTCTCCGTCGTTCACCCGTGAACTGCGGTGCAATCTTTGGGACTCATTACCCCTCTGCTCTCAGCGTGGTTACGGATAGTTAGCGTCGTTCATGAACCTTAATTGTTTCTCCTCTTCTCCGGGTGGACGAGAACGCACGCTGCAAAATCTCTCCGGCAGGCGGAGACCTCGACATGTGAAAGAAATCAGCAGATTTCCCCAGAAAACTCTTCTTCCTGTTTATGATAACTGACAGTAACAGAATTGGTTTTAAAATAACAGGAACACATTGCTGTAAGACAAGAAGGCTATTACAGGAGATTAAAAGTTTTCAGCACGTTTTCAAGAGAGGATTCCTGTCAGGAGAACTTTTTCTTGCTCGTGGATTAAAGGTTTATTCACTCTGGAGGATGGACTTTGCATCTTTGCAACCTTAAAAAGGTACATTTCTGTTGTAGTCCTCCATGCCAGAGTTGTGGAAGTCTCTCTGCTGTCCTCTTGTCTTTCTTACAGTTCTAGCTTTGCTCTTCCCCTGACTCGTAGTCAGGCATCTTCGTCCTTTTCAGGGGACGAAGAGGAGGCGGCCGTCTGCTCCTGACCTCACAGCTGAGAGAAGGAAAAAAGAAACGAGGTAACAAAAAGCTCGGAGGATGTTGAGACCTTACAGGAGCAGAGAAGAAAGAGTCTCTTTCTACGAGGTACACTGCATGCTTGTGTGTGTGTGTGTGTGTGTGTGTGTGAAGGTATGAAGCAAGATTTGACTGAAAGGAGTTTTTAGAGGGAAGCATTCGATCCTCTTTGACTTATATAAATAAAAACAGATATTTTACACTGTGCAAAATAATCACTCTGAAGTGCACGATCGCTCGTCGACCCCCTGAGAGAAAATATACTCATTCATGACACTGCAGTATATTTGTGGAAATAGCTGTTGTCGATCAGACCCATTAAAATCCTACTTTCACAGTTTAATTGTCAGAGACGATGTCCATCCATCAGCTGTGAACCCTGAATGATCAGAAAAGGACAGAAACGTGATTTATCCCTCAGGAGGAAACAGAGAGAGAGCGAGAGAGAGAGAGAGAGAGAGAGAGCGAGTGAAGTGTCTGCTGTTGGCCTCGCTAAAATGATTATTGACACATTAACTAAAGAACATGTGTCTGCAGTCTTCAGATAAAAACGTTTACAGTCCAGTGCAAACGCTAATGTGCAGCAGTGACGAGCCGAGCAGCTGGACTGATTCGACCTCTGACAAAGAACACGCTCTGATGAGTCAGCGTTAAACGCCCTGCTTCGCTCACTCCGTCCAAATATGACCACGAGCGTGTCGTTCCACATTCTCCCCACCTGGAACGATGTGTGTCGATCCCTGGCTCGACCCCGTGCTGTCACATTTCTCTCACTGCACACGTTCCTGTCTTTGCACCGATAACAAAACTAATAAAACACTGCCGAGAAGTGGCGGCCCACCTTCCCTCTTCCAGAAAACTCAATTAAAACAAAACAATGAGCGGTACGTGCACATTACGGGCTCCCTGACTCGGATAAATCATCCTCTCAGTGACAGATCGCTGCGTGATTATGTGACCGTGAGCTGACCAGATGTAAGCACGCGGAGAAGAGGAAGCTGGAAATGTAATTACAATTAATGTGGGTGGAAGGCCGGTGAGTTTGGACGGTAAGCAGAGGCCCATCAAACCCCCCCCCACCACCCGGATGGTTGTGGGTGCGATTCCCTCGGTACTGAGGCTGCTGGAGGCAGCTGAATAAACCTAACAGAGGAATGTGGAGGCTGCAGACAGAAAGCAAAAGAATATGAGATTAGTAATAATCAGTCTGCCTTCATTACATGGTGAACTGTTGACTAATATACACAACGGATTCTGACTTTGAAAACATATATAACACTGTATGTACAGTAAGTGGATTAATGGATCCAGAACAACAACATACATGTTATTGTCTTCAAGCAATTACATTACATTTAATTGATTTATTGATTCTTCTCCAGGATCATACCACCCTTTCATTATCAATGACTCTGATTACATGGAGATGACTGCACGACATCAATCCCCCAAAATTAAGAAAATATGGACGTGATGCTGAAAATGTTCGAGAGTGAAAAAATAAATAAATCTGTTTCCTGCTCGCGTTACGCTTCATACTCTGCTCTTCCTTTCTTTTTTTGAGTCCATGCATCATCGCACGTATAATCAGTCATTGTCACTCTGCAGATATTTTCATGTAATTATTGGTTTTTGGTTACTTCCTAAAATAGTCGCTTCAGAGCGGGAAACCAAACGAGTCTGTAACCAGCCGACGAGATCAGCATGAAGGTCTGCTGCTCGAGAGAAGAGAGGAAGTGACACTGACCTGTAATTTTATCAAACATGAGCATCACTGTGTCGGCTTTGTCATTATTTAAGCGTCTGCGGCCTCCTCTCATGGCAGCAGAGCATCAATCAGGCCTTTGGATGTTTTCTTTCTCATAGAGCCACATGGAGGATGACGTCGCACTGTCGGGCTCAATGACGCTTCGTCACACTTTGATTGTTTTCTTCTCGTGTGATTGGATGTCACACAAACATCAAAATCACTCAAACGAGGACAACATGACTTTTAATTTGAACCCTTTCTCATCACACGTCCACACATTTTAATTTTTTTTATTTTAAATACTTTTTGATTTGTGGTTCCTCCTCACACACGTACAAACAGGACCTGTGGAGAGATGTCAGAGTCGGGCTGCTGCACACAGAGTGAACTCGGGTCTTTGTTGCTCAAGTGCACCTCAGCAGAGCTTCTCCCCCCCGAGCTGAGGGGTGAACTCTGTGAAAAACACAGATCCCATCGTGCACGGCAGACATTCAGTTGTTTCCCAAATCTGTGCAGTTTTACCAATCAATCAATTTTTATTTTTTTTTGTGTCGCTAATTCACAACAAATGTTACCTCAGGACACAAAAAGCAGTGTTAGCAGTGTACTCACTGTTATTGTACAGAGAAGTAGTACTGTCACCGAGGAGGCCTGCACTGACCCTCCTTAACCTTTATGAAGTCAAGTCAACATGTCTTTAAGGAAATCTAACATGACCCCTGAGACTTCCATTCACACACACACACACACACACTCTTAAATTCACACAAACACATATCAAAGCAAACAATGCTCTCCCTCTCATTTACAAACACAACCACGGATGATCTCAGAGTTGTGTTTTGCTGCGGTTTGGCTGAAACGTTAATGAAACTGAGTGGATTCAGTGGGAAGATGGCCGGCGGTTCCAGCTGCATGACTCCAGTAAAACAATCCTCTCGTCACACTGCCGAGGATCGGACGTGCTGACAGCGGTGATGAGGCCTTGAAACAGATATTACACATCTATTACACATGCGAGCAGACCCGCGCACATGCACTAAAACACACACTGTACATGTGGGCTATCACCGGGCATGTCTTTTCCTCACATAAAAACACACACATGGGAAGAGCGAGGAAGAACATTCAGAGGCCGATCTGGAGCTAAATGGAAAACGGTCCTGTTTGACCTCAGCCAGAGTAAAAGCATCTGATTAGGACACTAATCACCAAAGAGGAAAGTTTGATCATGTATCAATCCATCCATAAATAATCAAACAGTGGCCTCTTTTTTTTAAAACTAGAGAGAAAGTGTATCTGAACCTGCAGAGACCTCTGTGAATCTCTGGATTTTACATCTACTCCTTTTTTTTTTTTTTTTTTTTTTACATTTGTTGTCTTTGCTGCAAAACTTCTACTTCTTTTCTTTCATTAAACGTTTTTGCATAAAACACCAATAATAGGAAATGTAAAAAAAAACAGACTCTGTAAGGTTTTATAAAACATTGAAATGTAATATTTAATGGAAAACTACACACAAAAAAACCCTTCAAATGTTGAAACTAAAACTAAAATATATTGTTGTTTTTGAATAATGATGTGGCCCCGCTTTGAATTTTAACGGTGGCAACATGTTTTCAAAAAATAAAAAATAAATAAAAAGTGACGAAGCTAGAAGAAAACACCTGGTGGAACATCTCACTGT
This sequence comes from Symphodus melops, assembly GCF_947650265.1. Lineage (NCBI taxonomy): Eukaryota > Metazoa > Chordata > Actinopteri > Labriformes > Labridae > Symphodus > Symphodus melops. The sequence goes on along the minus strand of NC_136702.1, from coordinate 2,444,431 downwards.
TGTTATGGTTACCGTGGCAACAGGTCATTGACATGATTCAGTATTAAAAACGCCATGTCCAAAAATACCTGCGTGGACAGTTACCACGCAGGTAACTGTTCCTGGTGATACGGGGTTGTTTTGCAGTTTTGACTAGATTGTGATTGCTGTGTGAAAATGGAGCCAGAGCCTTCATGCATCCACCCATCCTGTCAGAGTGATCTCCAAAACCGCTCCAGATGAAATCATCAAATGTCACAAAAAAAGAAAAAAAAAGAAAGTAAAGTTATCAGTTGATTTTGTCGCATGTTTTCATGTGAAGCCGCTTCCTGACACAAAATAGAGAGCGTTTCACATCACAGCAGAGCAAATACCTGTAACCTCGCCCTCACTCCTTCCTGCTTTTAAATGAGAGCAAATTAGGTGTTATAATGCTGCGGCTGTTTTTAGAGGCTGCTGAGGACACACACACACACACACACACACACACACACACACACACACACACACACATCTGTCAGATTGCTGATAGAGTTTATTTAATGTTCTGACTCATAATCAGTCATCAAGTTCAAGGCGAAGCGTGCAGGTGATATAAGCAAACACACACAAAGGGTCACATTTGGACATCAGGATTTACTTTGGCCGCTGCTGCTGCTCTTTAATGATTAAATCATTTATTGGTTCAGTGTTGGTTTATCTGTAGGGGGAGCAGCAGCTCCAGGAGGATTCTGAGTGCAGCTACAGAACATGGTCCTGTTTAGTGTTCTTATAACTCACTAAACCCAGATAACCCAACTGAGGGGTCGCATGGAATTTAAACAGGGATGCATATCATGTGTATTTAAAATAAATACATTTTATATTAAAACATATTGAATATAGGCTTAACTTCCTCTGTCCACAATAATAAACAGGAAAAAGCCTAAATGGGCTTTTAAATGCATGTTTACTTACAACACAGTATAAAAATTATTGAGTGACTGAACACAAATTAATTTATATAAAAAGCTGTTTGTGTTTTGGGTGTCGATGGTTTTGTCAAAGTGGGGTCACGAGCCCAACAAGGTCGGGAACTGATGGGATGCTCTGCAGGTTTTGCAAAGCCATAAATATAATTAACAATAACTGTGTGTGTGTGTGTGTGTGTGTGTGTGTGTGTGTGTTTAAGGCGAGGCGCGAGTCCTGCGTCTGAAGTCGAGTGTTTTCTTCAGAGACTGAACATTTCCACCGGAGCTCTGCTGAAACCTGTGAACCGTTTTGAATTATTAACACTGAAACATCCATAACAAATTTAATAAAATAATAATATAAATTAATAAATGTATTAATAACAAAGAAAAGTGTCTGCAGTGTTTGGAGGAGAGCAAAAAAACACTCACCGCCAACACTCACCCTGCCTTTGGCCGGGCAGGTGCTAATTTCATTCCCTGCTAATGTCTTCTCATTTTAGGTGATTTTTCTGGCTGAAATAATCGTGGTAGATTTATTACCTGTGTGCCACCAGTCAGTTTGAAATTCAGTTTCTGGTGCTGTCGTGTTTCCAGCTAACTTGTGGCTAAAAATAATGCTAAATATATTCTCAGCAGCTGCGTCGTTTTTGTCTCATATCCAACTTATAATAAAAACGTGTCCAAAAAAAAGTGTCAAAACCTGCAAAGAGTCTCTATAAAGTATCACATTTTTATTTTACTTTACGCCATAAAGAAAAAGTAAAGAGTGACTAACCCAAGAAGCATCCGACTCCAGGAGTATCTCAGTCTTGAGAAATGACACCGAAGGGAAAACAAGGAAAAACTGTCTGCGTGACTTCTCTCCTGTTTTGAAGAGATAGTCATTATTTTTCACGTCACAGTGAATAAACGAGCGCTGTCAGGCTGACTAATGAGGCTCTCTGCTGCGGTGAAATCAGGAGAAAGTCTCCGTCTGCCGATGTCAGTCACTCCAGGACGGACCCGGGCGCTGATGGATTGTAGGGTCTGCTTCTGATTACACGCTGCGCTGGAATCCACTCATCCCTCGATCCTTTTGTTATTTTGGAAACGGCTAATAAACACACGTACAGTAGAGATGCATGCACTCCTCTGCTGACCTCATCACGTTTGACGCTTTCCTTGGCTCAGTCAGAGGCTCACTTATACTGCATTGTTCTAAATAGTGTTAAAGGATTTGAAGTTCACTAGTTGGACCTTTGAGAAGTGCTCACAGTAAAGTCTTCAGACTGAGCAGATTGCTTCGTCGTGACTTATATTTCGTGTTTCTGCGCTTCGCTCACTCTCAGGTCTCATCTTCCTCGTGACCTTTTTTTTTTCGACTTTTCTCTCAACGCCCTCTGAACATATTCCATCCAGGATGTCTATCTTTTTCATCTGGCTACATGGGGGCTGGAGCCGATCCAAGTCGACGTTGGTTGAGAGGCGGCGACACCCTGGCTAGTTTATCGCAGGGCCTAAAAATATTCAAAAAATCCTCGACATTTACGGGCAAATAAAACTCCTGAATGTAAAAGTAAGTGAGCGTCGTGAGTGTTTGTTGAAGGTTTGAGCTGCTGGATGTAAATAAATAAAATACATAAACTACACTAAAGGTTTGCAGGGTCAAGGCCTCTCACATGAAAATAAAAGTTCAGCTTATTGTCTTTGGACTTTTCAAACACGTGTTTTTTGGTACATTTAGAGAATTGTTTCTTCTCTTTGTATCCTGAAAACATCGAAATCAATAACGGCGTTTTTTGTTGTTGTTTTTTTTCTGTGGCTTTCGCAGGCTTTAATAAGCACATCTGGTGTTTTCCCACATGAAATAACTGGCTGACATTTAATTAACATATCCTGGTACCTGTCGACTCTTTAACACATTTAGCTGAAGCTAATAAACGTGATGTAGAAGAAGACAGAGAGAGGAATAAAATTCTGATTCATGGACCGGTCTGCCAGCAACAGTCACAAAGTACAAATTCATGACTCTTCCTGGTTTCTCCTAATTAGAATTATAAGTTTAAATAAATTGTTTGGTTTCTATTTCTCACATGTTGTTGTCAAAAAGTTTAGAATCAAATTCTGTATGTGCCACAAGCATTCATTCAAAAATCTGTCCAATAAGAAAACAGTATAAAAGTCCTAATAACGATCGTTTAAATGAACAGTTTCCAAACTGAAGCTGCCCAAGTGTCAGTTTGATGCCCCCCTTTCTGCCCCCCCACCACCTCACCTGTCATCACTACAACAGGAAGAAAGACAAGGTGCTGAAACAAACTCGCTCCCTGAGGGGTCCCATGGCCCCCACTGCAACAACTACACACACACACACACACACACACACACACACACACACACACACACACACACACACACATTCTGATGGACAGGATGCAGAGATTTTTTCCAACTACAGATGATTTTTTTTTCACTCAAATCTCATTGAAATATTTTGGAGGGATCCTAAAGCTATTTTAAAACTTTAGATATCCTTTTTTGTTGTTGTTGTTTTGTTTTCTTTTTGGTTTTTTGATTGTTTTAGACGCTTGGGATTTTTCTGAAAAATCTGACCAACACTTTCTTCTGGAAAATGTCAAAAAAAAAGGCTGAAAAACATTCATTCACACAAACAGCTCCTCTGGGAAATATCCTGATGTTGACATGACTCTATAAATGAACCTGTAGCCCACCAGACATCCATTTTCATTGTGAATTAACGTTGCAATGACCAGTTACATCAGTGTAATTTTTTAATTCTCCGGTGGTGAAGCCCCCTCGGGTGGGTTTCACTGCCACGGCCCCCCCTCTGGGTTTTCAGAGCACCTTCAGGTTGTGTCTGACTCACACTGAGCAATCTGTGAGTCTAAAAACTCAGGAAGACGTTCCAGCTAATATGTGCTGTACAGATGCATTTGCTTTGTCTTGCCTATCAATCAAACCTGCAGATGTGCCGAAGGTGGAACATGGAAACTCATCGAAGCAAATGTGGACACACACGTGCAGAAAAACACACACACACACACACACTGTTTCTCACACACGCACAATCGCACAGATTAGTAATGAAATCCAGACTGTCCTCGGGGAAGCAAACATTTCTTTACACAAAATACTCTGTCCTGAATGTTTATTATGCTGGGCCGAGGCGTCCCGCTCTGAGAACAGCAGGCCGGTGAGGGAGTGACGCTGCAGGCTGTGTGCGGTCGAACCGACAATTCAATCACTGACACGTCCTCTGCACTGCACAGAATCACACTTTGTTATGTTTTTATCCCTCCGGCTGGATTCTCAAACCGACCGTCAGTCTGTCCATCCGTCCTGGCGTTTGGTCTCTCGTAAGTCCGTCCTTACGCCGACCTGTCTGATGCATCCATCAGTCACTTGTCTGTCTATTCAGCATCACTTCTGTTTGTCAAGGTGTCTGTCATTCTGCGACCTGTCCATCCATCCATCCATCCGTCCACTTGGGTGGTTGGACGTCCCGTGGACTCAGAAGTCCTGCAGTGTCAGAGGGGAGATCCCTTCTTTCAGCATCAGGATCCAGGACTCCAGAAAACACACACACACACACACACACACACACATCTTAGGCCCCTCAGTCCGCCCCCCCACGGCCCCTCTCACTCCTCCCATCATGCTTTGCCTGGCTGTATTATGACAGGTGGACTGTTGGTTACAACCAGTCTGACTTCCTCCGCTCAAAACGCCTTCTGTGAGAACTTTTTCAGTGTTCAGAGGTCGCTTTAATGTTGCGTCTTTACATCAGATCATACTCTGTATTTAATCTGTAAATATGAAAGTATGTGTGTTTGGAGTAGTGGTCAACTACATGTAATCAGACTAATAGTTTAACCACGTAAAAATGTGCATCCTGATTCAAATTCACATTTTCTTGTAGCTTTAAGTAAACAAACTTTGCTTAAGTTGAACTTTAATGTAAAGAGATTAAGAGAGGGGGGATGTTAGAGTCAGGAGCACCCAATGAAGAAGAAGAGGAGAGGGCAGAGGCAGAGGACAATGAAAACAATGATCAAGTATAGATGTTGGAAAAGTGTTAAAGAAGAGGAGGAGCAGCAGCAGGAGGTGCAGAGAGCCTGAGCGGTCTGTGATGAAAACACGACGTCTTCACTCATCACCTGCGCGGCCTCTCGCTCCTCTCTGGAGATCGCACTGCTGACTTTCTGTTTCTTCTTCTCTGCATGCAAACTGACTGATGGACACTTTTTTTTTTTTTTTAACACTTTAGCTCCCGCTGAAACTGAGGCTGGAAGAAATCTCAACTACTTCATCTGCTTCCTAGAAAACCATGTAAGCCTGTTTCAGTATGCAACAGTTACATCACACTGTAGAAATCAGCAAAAATAATCAGAGGATTCAACCTCACAGTGAAGCAGCAGCATCGAGCTTCCTGGTTCCTTTAAACTCAGATACTGTACGGTGTCATATACGCTCCTCTGATTTCAGCGCCTCCTCTTTAGTGATGAAGGTAATCAAGTCAATGTTCATGTCCAAAGAGAGAGAGAGAGAGCGAGAGAGAGAGAGAGCGAGAGAGAGAGAGAGTGGGGAATGAAACTCGAGAAAGGAGCCACAGGTTGGATTGATCCGAGGCCGCCCGATTAGAGGACTCCATACCTGGGGTGTAAGCTGACCTTTAGGCCAGGCTGAGTCAGCTATATTGTTCAGGTCAGCTTGTGATAGGCTGCGAGCACAGGACCAAAGATGTTCTATTAAACGGGAGCGCTCCTCTGTTTTTAACACTTCAGTCATCCCCGGGTCCAAGTTGAATAGGCCTTCAGTTCCCCGGGTCCCACTCTGAGTGTAATGGCTTAACTCCGTGTTAATTCACCTTATATTGTATCATATTGATTTTTGTCGAGTTTCTTCTGTTCTGCTTTTGGGGTGAAGATTTGTGGGCACTGTTGATGCTTTGAAAGAGCAACTTAAGACTTATTTATTTCAACTTTCTCCTGAATAATCTGTTTAGTTCATTGTTGAGGTTTTTGTTGTTTGTAAAGAACTTTGTGACTCTGCCAGTTTTTATTTGGCTCGTTGTCTTTTACCTTCACTTCTACTTTAATCACACGACATTATTCAAAGTGTTTCACTCCAGCAAAGATTTCATCCTTGAATTATTTATGAACTCTGGTGTTCTCGACATGAAAGGAGTCACCATCATGCTGAGGGTGAAATGTTTCCCACATATTTTAGCAAGAGACTAACACACACACACACACACACACACACACACACACGCACACAAATACATGTGAATTAAAGGAATTAAAGGCGGGAAAATCTCAAGACTTTTTATTTATGGGAAATAAATCTGTGGTCCCAAAAAGAGGAGAGATGAGACGAAGAACAGGAGGACCAACCTTTACTGGGTGGCCAGGAAACAGGAGCTGACAGCTTACACACACACACACACACACACACACACACCAGGATGCATACATACTCAGTCTCAGCTCCACGGAGCAGCCTTCCCATCGACCAGGCGTGAGAGAATATACCGGCTCAGGTCTCTGAATCTAACACACAACCAGCCCTACCGCCTCAGGAAATAATAATGAATATGGAATGATAGTCTGTATTTTGTTGCTGCAAACGCAACCAGATGCAAAAGATGGAAAAAATCAGGAGCAGATGTCTGAGAAACAAAGAGGTCTGAGCAGCCAGCGTGCCCTGCAAACATGTTGTAACCTTAGCCAGCATGGAGCATAATCACTTATACGTCCATATACATCCACACTTTGTAATGAGCAGAGGTATGGAGGCGTTCTGCAGCTGCTCCCTGGGAAAGTTCTGTTGTTAAGGAAGCAGCCACGGCGAGACACAACACCACCCAATTTACATGGAGACCTCAGACAACGAGGAAACCGCACATGTCTGACACGTTTCTATAGCCTACTGTACATGTGGCGCAGGGGGAGTTGTATATCTTTGTCTTCCATATAGGCTGCACTGGGCTCAGACGAGCATGCAGAGCGGAGCGAAGGCAGCTGCTCAATGGTTTAGCAAAGAGAGCGACGGTCCAACATGGAGGACTGGGGCATTGATTTCCCTGCAAATATATGATAATATGAATATATGATATATATATATATATATGTGTGTGTGTGTGTGTGTGTGTGTGTGTGTGTGTTTAAGCAACAGCAACATTTATTACAGTAATTTACTTCTCTCTCTGCTGCGTAGATATACTGATGTTTGTTTCTGCTGCACTCGACTTTAAAGAAGTCAACAGAGTTTATTTAATAATTTTAACTGAGACTCTTATTCTGCTTTATGTCGTCTTTTGATTGATGTCACTGCTGTGTCAATGTGTAACTGCTGCAGGCGGTTAACCTGCACCGATCGACCTAATCTTTAAGATGATCTTTCTAACAGTTTTAGATTTATTTTAGAACAAACAACAACAACAAAAATCCTTTGTGACCTTGTAAAAAACCTGTTGTTTTCTACTTTGTTTTCTACATTGTGGCTTTACCTTTTCCTGATTGTCCATGAAGCGTTTTAACAGTTGCTTGGACAAAAATATGGATGCATTTTCTTCAACTTATAAAGTGCAATCATGAAAACATATATACATATATGCTCCTGGGAAGGCCATTGTTTGTTTATTTTAAAAAATGTATTAAAGCTGTCAAAAAAATTTATATATATGTAGAGTTGAAAAATACAAATCGAGGAAAATCTCAGCACAAATCCTCAAAATTGAAGAATTGTTATTTACAAGCCACATTAAATAACACTAAGATACCTTTTAAAATTTATTGATTAAAAATGATTTATTGGTAAGTGTTTAATGCTCTTATTATAAAGTTATTCACATTAAATTTTATTACTTATTCAAGAAATTCCTTTAAGTTGTATTTAAGTTGTATTATTTCACCCTTTTGTGTTTTTGTTACTTACAGGTTACTTAAAAAGATTTTGCCCGCTGCCTTTTTTTTAACAGACGCGTTTCTCTCCCTCTTGTCCTTTCAGAGCTCCCGTAGTGCGACGTCACGATCCAAGATGGCGCTCTCCGTGCGGACACACTTCAAACGTCTCTTCAAGACGATTGAGAGGTTTAACCCTCCGCAAAGACTTCTGTGCGCCGGGACATGTTCTGGAAACAAGGTAAAAACATGTTCTGGTTCTGTTCCTTCACTGACTCACTTCCTGTTAAAACCCCGGGAAGGACTTTCAGGATGTTTTTGTACCGGAAACTATTTAAAGTACGTAACTCCAGCTCTCTGTGTTTTGTGTGATCTCAGAGGAAACGAAAGGAGCTCGTTTAAAACCTTAAACAGATGTTGAATCAGACGTCACCGCTGATGTGTCACGTGATCGTGATCACATGGGCTTCATGTCCAGGGTGTGTGTAGACCTGCTGAGGCTCACCGACTGACTCAGCTGGCCTCCTTTTGATCCTCTCATCCCATGAGTCCAAGTCCATGACCTACTTCAAAGGCATTCTGGGAAGTAGACTGAAGTTGAGCTAAACAAGACAAGGCGAAGTAAAATGTCCTTCTTCATTCAAAAAAAGTTTAATGTATTAAATGTCATTTCATAGATGTATAATGAATTAAATGTTTGTAAGGCTTTGGAGGAACAAGTGTTAAAGCCTAGTTTATACTTATACGTAGACGCATTCGTAGTTCTGCGTTGAGGGAACGCGTTGCACTGTAATTTAGTCCAACTACTAAATCAATCGAAGCTGAAGACGGGTGAATTTAACACACTCGTTTGCTCACTGAGGAGCCTGGATGAAAAAAATGCACTTTTGCTATTTTCGAATGTCAACGATTTCTGGCGGAAATGACGTTCTGAGCGGACCAATCACAGTCCTTGAGGTTTGCGTTGACGCGCATAGGCGTCCACGCAGAAGTATAAATTAGGCTTTAGGCAAACAACGAGTCCCCTGGCACACATAAGGATAACCTGTGCGTTTCAGTACAACAGCCGTGCTAATTATCGAGCATTACTCCGCAGTTAAAAACCTCAAACATCTGCCTGAAGCCGTGTCGCTGGTTGATGCATGAGCTGTAATACAGTACGCACGCTCGCCGCCGTCCCGTCTGTGTTGTGTTAAGAGGACGTCTCTGGAGAGGTGGGAGAGGTGTGCGACCAGAGGGGAGAGGAAAAAAACCAAAACATCACAGCAGTGCTTCATTACCAGCAATAACATCAGAAATGAAGTGTTGCTTTTCATTTTGTTTTAATTTTCTCCAAATGTGGAAGGCCGAGCGCAAACAGCGGCGTGCTCACAATGCGCCGAGGTGTGATGTGCGTCAAACAAGACGCTTGTCAGGCGTTTTTCTGCCCTGGAAAATGTGTTAAAAAAAAAAAAAGTCGCCGAACCTCAGCGGACTGACACAAAGATGAAGTGCGACCTGCGCACCATGCTTTGAATCCTGAATCATGTTTCTATTTTATAAAACGTTTTTCGTACGAAGATTCGATTCATGATTTTCACATCACACGTGATTTTGTTCTGGCTGTTTTTTTTGTGTGTCATTTTTAACATTTAAAATATGTTAAATAACCACAACGAGGCGTATAGCGATGTGTGACCAGCGCAGGCGTGTGGGGGTGTCAACCTGCAAGGAGTTGTGATGCTAGCACTGCTAACGTTAGCTACACTGGGCTAACACGGTTGACATCTTTCCGGATCATTCCTTCAGACGCTGTCATGCAGTGTTTAAGTGTTTCCTTACCTTCAGATTAGTCGGCTAATCCGAATTACCATCCGAACAAACGGACACTTTACATCTTGACTGCTGTGACGATAACGTATGAGGTATCGGAGCGTGACTTTGTGAACACCCCGTCACCCTGACTTGTGTTGTTTGATTAAGAAATTAATTACTAATAATTGAAGATTGAACCAATGCCTTTTGGAGAGCTTCGTGCACATTATTTAATCTGACTTGGAAATGTTTTGCGTTAGACTAGAAAGTTATGCGTGCTGCTACCTCACATCCACATCCAGCTTCCTGTCAGCTGTAAAGGCAGCGCTCCCTCCCTCGCCTGTGGTCCTCTTATTGACTGATATCAGTCATGTCAGCCGCTGACTCCAGGAAAGAGGAAGTGACTTGTAATTTGCCTCTCTGTTCTGCTCTGCTCTAAATTCACTTACTCGGGTGTCAGTTAAAACCATTAGAGCGGCTGCTGCACCACATGGGAGAGCCCGGCCGGAGCGAGGAAACATGCCCCCCCCCCCCCACCCCCCCTTTAAGGATGTTCATTAACTGCCCTATTTATTTTCAACTGTCAGAAAAGCCCCGCTAATTCTCAGCAGTCCCCTCTGTGTAATTAGGTTTGTCGTAGTTGTTCTCCAGCCAGGAGCTTCACTCAGGCGCTTTGCACATTTCCTTAAAACTATAAGTCAACACAAAATGACAAATGTGCCTTTTGTTGAATTACAGTATCAACCTGTAGCTGTGCTCAGACAGCTGTCTGGGGAATCTCGCTCGTTTTTTGGCTGATTTTTAGTCCGTGCCTGATCTGGCGCTTTTTCACTGAGCCTCCTGACATTTTTAATTAAAATGTACCGAGTTTCTGGTGTTTTGCCATCGAGCTGCACTCGGGTCAACGGAGACTTTCCTTTTTGCTGAGGGGAAATTACAGAGAAAGTGCGGATGGAGGTTTGCCCTGAGTGTTACCATAATTGCATATTGATAAATTTATGAAGTGTGCGCCGGTTATTTTTTGCTGTGTTGTGACTTTTATGGGTTTTTCAGGTATCATTAGCTCTCCTGTCACTCATTTGTTTCCTGCTAGTGAAATAAAATGAAACATGCCTATTGTCAACACGGGGGGAGGAAGTGGTACACTGATACTATTTGAACCAATTTCTGAAGGAGCGTCCGAACAGAAACAAGTAGCTCTGACATGAATGTGTTTATTTAACAGGGAGAAAAGTAAAAACGAGTTAGCCGAGTCTTTGCTTTTCCAGCTGCATGCAGCAGCTTAGACTTTTTGTGAACTGCTTGAAAAAGGCCACAGGTTCAAAGTCAGTGGTAACGTGCCACAAAGATGATAAAACAACCGTTAATGCTTCTGCTGTTTGTTGTTTAACAGTCGGTCGAGGTAGCTGGAATGATTCGGAAATAATTTGCAACTACAGAAATGTTCTGTTTGATTTTTTTCTTTTTCTTTTTTTCCATCAACTCAAGAAAACGTCTTTTGATCTTTGGCATTTCAAAAGACACTCAAAAGATAAATCTCAGGATCATCTGCGTAAAGTCGATCTTTAGCTGGACTTTTAATTCTGCAACATAATTCGTTAAATCCCAGCGCAGGCTCGCCATGCGTTAATGTCCGTATTTGCTCGGACTCACTCTGTGGGGGGTCAAAGTGAACGTTCTCCTCTGAACTTGACTTTCGGCTTTTGGATGACGATGCAGTCGAGGACTTTGGAAACGCTGATTTCTCGTCATTCAGCGTTTTTCTGACATTTTTCAGATTTTGTAAATAATTCAGAGATCTCGAAGTTGATGCCATATCGCCTTGTGTTTTTCACTTCCCTTAAAGTCGAAGAGCCGTTAAACGTTTGGTTCTTAATGAGCCAGATTACAGCTTCCTGTCTCCAGTAGCTCCTCCTGGTTATCTGCCCTCGGGTCACATTGAAGTCTGCTTCCTTCAGAGGCTGCAGCCTGTTAGTGCTGGAGGCTCCGACCGCCTTCCCCCATGCCTGGTTATTTTTGGAGCACCGTCGGGCTCTGTCTGTGGGGAGTGCTGTTTTTGAAGGGCCTCCAGTCCCATTAATCAGCCCGGGGACCCCACGGCGCGAGCGGGCCCCGAGCCCTGGCCCGCCACACTGCAGCGTTCTGTTCCTGTACCCCTGCTCTCCGCACAGTGTGAAACTCAGAGGAACCTCATCAATCTCACCTGTCCCACACGTCAACCGCAGATTTAATCAAACGCTCCTTTTGGGCCTTCCCCTCCGCTCCCCCTTTCACACTCGGAGGGGGGGGGGGAAGAAAAAGCGCAAGTCTTGACTCTCGTCCCGCTTTGATTTGTATTTATTTTTTCTTTACCACTACGCCTTCTTCTTCACTTTTTCTCTCCATTGCTTACTTTTTTTTTTTTTTTTTTTTTTGCCTGTTTTTAATTTATCTACATTTTTGCACGTGCTTGTTTTCTCTGTGGTCGTACGCACTTTGTTTCCCGCTGTGATGTGTTCCCACGCGGGGACCTCGCATGCTTTAAGGGATAAAAGGGGGGTAATACAGTAAACCCCATTTCCTCTTTGGTACCTGACTGAAGTGCAGCTCTGTTGGTCGCCAGCGTTAACAGGTCCCAAAGCAAGAGAAAGACAGAGATGAAGAGCGATACCGAGGCGTTTGGTGGAACGTGTGTCGAGGTGCATTTCAGCGTGATGCCGGTGCTAATGGGGTGCGTGGGGCGCCGAGGACAGAAGAAGAACACTGGATCCTGTATGTCTGACACCCAGCGGGGAAAGCCGTGAAAATCCTCCCGTGTGCAAGCCCCATCTCAGCGCAGCCAAGGTCAGATCTGAACTCCATCCCCGGCCGACAAAGAGCTGATGGTAATTCACAGCGGGGCAGGCGGCGATTCTCCAACAGGCGGCTTTTTAGACGTGTTGAAATTGGCGCGGTGACTGTGGGCCCCGGCTCATCAGAGCATTGCTGAGTGAGATGTCAGTGGGCCACTCCAGGACTCCCTGGCTCTGATATGATGAATTAGCCCCCCCCCCGAAAAAAAAAAAAAGAAGCCCAGAACAAATCAGAGAAGAGAAATGGACTGTTTTTAAAGTCCTAACTCAAGCAAAACTGTGACTGTGATTAATAACGCAAAGAAGGCTGGAAACAGCAACTGCTTTATAATTATAGTGGAGGACCCCCACATATAACAGGCTCCTCCATAACTTGAGAACAACCATTTCTTAAAGTGACACAAACCGCTGAACTACTAAAAGACGGCAGCTCAGAACACTTTAATCAGGAAGAGAGTCGTGTTCAGTTTTTAGGGCCAGACGTAGGAGAAGGTTTGTTTTTCTTGGAACCCAAAGTGACCCACTTTACAAGAACCGGGGTAAAGTCAGATTTGTGCAGCTTGTGGACGTTTCAGATCCATTTCGCATGAAGGTGCATGTCGATGTGGACGATGATAAAACAATCGGTGCTGTTCTTTAACAGCCTGATGAAATGACTCCTGTAATGTCTCGAGACAAACGCCCGACAGCTTCTCCTCTCTGCTGGTCATTTAGCAAAGAAACGCCCCAAAGCACCAAAGTGCTGCGCTGTTTGAGCTCATCCAGCGGGGTTATGACCACATCATTTTTCAGCTACATCATCTCCTTCCACCATTTTTGGTACCTAAAGATTTTGCCACCGATCTGTGGGTTCTACAAGTTTACGCAATTGAAGATGTGCGTCGATCTGGGAGACCATCTTTAGATTTTCACTTTGAGCGTGGAAGGCGTGTCATCTTTCTCTCACAAACGGAAAAGACTAAAACACAGTCTTGAGTTTATTGAACACACAACATGATGATCACTAGACTTGGCTTCATTAAGAGGATTAAAACCATCAAATGTAGCGTGCTTATAGTGTGCATGTGCACTTTTGTTAATGAATGAATTCTCCGAAATGGATGCCATTTTTTTTGTACTTTGCACTCACTTACATTAAATTGATAATAGTGGACACACTTCCTGTCCTTCAGTCCCAGAAATTAAGTAAAATAATAAAAAAAATTAAGTAAAAAATGGACGTGGGAAAAGTTTGTTTTCATGATCTCTCTGAACCAGATTTAGTTTTATCTCGTGTCGACGTCAAAACGCAGAAAGTAACTTTATTTTTAGGTGTAGTGAATCTCTTCCTTTTGATAAATTCTGCTTCCTGTTTAAATGCAGCATCGTAGTTCTGATCCGTTCCACCAGTGTTGACCCTTAATGTGAGCTGTCAAAATCTCATGGACGGACACCTTCGTAGATTTACTGATGTTGATGTAGGCAAAGACTACAACACGTGTGGAAATAAGAACGTCTGTGTTTGGACATGACCTCTATCCCTGTGGAGACACACACACACACACACACACACACACACACACACGTAGACAAATGAACACACATTCCCGGAAAGGTACCGCAAGTGTGAAAACATGGCCTTTTAGTGTATGTAACCTTCAAGCTGTTGGCGTTAATGTCACACACACATGGCGTGTAATGGACGCAGCATATGGCAGACGTGGATGAAAAAAAAATCTTTCGTCACCTTTGCGACGATGTAACACGACTTCTCTGCTTCTGTCAGAGTCAAATATACTGCCTTATGTCATCGTCCAACCAAGGAGAGCGAGGTAAGGACTTCACTCTGGTAATTATCTATTTTTGAGGATCCCGACCTGCCTGCTGTTGCTGCATCTTTTGGCCCGATGGATGCAGTCCTGGAATCATCCACTTCCTGTCCTGCACAAGAGGCTGGTTGGTCAGCCTGAGGTTCATTACAGTGACTCATCATGAACTACTTGATCAACACTTTTCACTTGTCACATCTCAGAAGAGGATAAGTTCTTCAGTATCTTCAGTTCATGACCACACACCTGGAACACTTCCTGTTTTACAGCCTCAGATTTACATGAATAGTTTGCTTGCTGATGCTAATAAAGCTCCACTTAACATAAAAACAGCTCCATCAGCATCCTGATAGATTCTACAAACTATTCTTAAAAACTGCACGGACTCTGTTGTATGAGCTTGTACGTCATACGTCAGTTAGTCCCACTGCTTCAAAGCGTCACCGTCACGAGCAAGAAAAGTGCTTAGCGTCCTGTTGGTGAAAAGCTGATGGTTGATGTGACAGCAGGGGTCCATCACGAGTGTCCAAAGGCAAACACCTGCCGAGGCATCACAAGCATCTGGTGTGTGGCCAGAATCACCGCGTGCTTGGGATATTTCATCCCTCGGAGAACAGTGTGCCAACAGTTCTGTGCCCGAAGATAAACAACTCCCAGGTAAGATATACTGTCCGTCCGTCGACGGCGTTCGCTCGATAATATTTTTATTACTCTTGGCTTTGCACCGCCGTATTCATTACTGGCATTAATTGCTTTACAACATTTCCCGTCTCCTCTGTCATCATGAAGTAGTTGATTTAGCTCCGTGGGTCACCTTCCAGACCCGCCAAACCGGCACATGTTTAAAGACACCTTCCTCTGACCAACAGTAACACGGAGGTGTGTGCTGAAGCAGCGTTATGCGCGCTGTTGCAATTGCCCAGTGGCTAGTTAGCCGTGGCGTTGACTCTCATTTGACACTCGATTGGCTCAAATGACACTATTACCATGTCTGCATGGCTAATGGCTTCCCCTGGGGGCTGCAGCAGAAGGGGAACATGCGTTTGGCGTGTCAGCTCGAGGTGAGAACACACATGAGCCAGACTCGGGGGGGCCCCGTCCACACCCAAATCAATCCTGACACCTCTTAAGAGGCTCTCAGCATCAATGGCACTCCAGCGCAATTACCCCGTCGGTAATGACATAAGCACCCAGTTCCTTCCTGCCTCTCTCTCTCGCAGGGCAGTGATCGGCTCCCTCAGGCCAGTAGATGGAGTCTTGGTGGACCACGCTGGCCCCAGAACAGTCGTTATTCGATCTCTCAGGGCCGAGAGACGGGGAAGCTCTCGGGCCACACCGGGGAGAGAGCAGCTGTTATCTGATCTTCAGCCTGTCCCCTCAGTCAGATTGAATGTGATGTAGCTCGGCTAGCTGTCAAGATAACCGGTTTCTCAGCAGTGACTGAAGAGGATATCCTCTGAAAGCTTCGGGTTTGAGTGATTAGTTTTGATAACCTCGAGGAGTGCAGCCGGGGAACATATAATCGGCAGTTAGATCGGGGGTGATAACACTGAGGTCCCGTGGGTTTTTTAAAAAAAAAAAGGGCTCCTCTGTCCAGCTGGTGTTGTTTACAAGCCTTCAACACTTCTCCTGTCCGGCTAAAACAAACCTAACCTCGCTCCAGTGGCGGGTCATTTTCTTTCAAAGGAATCAGCTGATAGGAACAGTATCTGCTTCAAGACTTCCTGTATATTTTCTTATGTCACAGAATCAAAAGTTGGTCGTTGATGGACACAACTTTTTGAAGCTTTTGTGGACCTCTTCTACAGGCAACAATGACTACTAGCATGTCAATGTTAGCTGATTCAACTTTATTGACAAGTTTAAAGTAAACAACAAAAAGTTAGCTGGTCAAAGTAAAATTGCTGGACGACATTGAATTTCTCCTCGCCAACATAGATGAATTTCTGGATGTCTTCCATCGTTGGTTTTCTTCACTGTGTTGCATTTTTCTCCTTTTGTTGAATTTATTAGCCGGTTAGCTTGTTAGCGATTAGTTGCTATTGCGTAGCTGATGCTGCTATCAGCATAGGCCGCTTACCGGTTGGCTTCGGAAACCTAAACAGGATCAGGCTTTACTGAACCAAACTGTACTGATCCAGACCAGACCGCTTGGTGGAAACGGGACTTTTTTGATGGGTTAAAGCCCATTTTTTTAAATCCTAGATTTCGTCGACCTTATGAGTTCTACCTTTGAGCATGTGGAGGTTTAAGTTGTACGTACAACATGATCCCTCACCACCGTCTCACCTGCGAGTCAAAGCTTCCTGCCAAGCCACATTATTTCGCCTCTACCGGGAACTTAACTCTGTTCCACACGGCCCAGCGGTCCATTCTGCGCCAAACACACTTTGTCTTCGTAACTGCCCAACAAAACACCAAGTTACATCGTACGCGTTGTGTTTTTTCTGCTCCGCTTAAACTCCAATCAACTGTGCAACCTCCTCGGTGGAGAAGCCCAACATTTTGTACGCAGTCGCGGTTTCATGTCTCATGACAGGTGCCGCTCGGCTTGCCCTCTAATTGTATCATGTGGTGCTCGGTGCCACAAGCGGCGGTTAAAGCTTTATTCCAGCAGGGCCATTTTCAGAGCCAAGGGTTCAGTGGGAGCGAGTCGACGCCAGGAGAAATGAGGCGGTCTGGCTGGCAGCGCTGTGCAGAAACAGAAACACAATGTTTGTCCAAAGAGTCAAACAAAACTAGTCCTCGTACTTTTTCTTTCAGAGGCGTCGAGAAAGCAGCTGCCGTCCTATCTTCAGTTCTAATGTCGGTGGAGCGATGGGCTGCGTGTTCGCTGGTATATTTGATCTACTTCTGTGCTTCTGCCTTCCTTTCCTCTTTCCTGTCGCAGTAATGGACGCCTTGAAGTCGTCTGAATGGATGTTGATGGTTATTGTTGGCCGCTGAGGTGATGCATTCTTTGTGCTGGATGTGTTTGGGAGAGAACAGAGGTGCTAGCCATGAAAGTTAGCATCACGGTAACACAAGCATGACGACTGCTGGCCTCCAACCTGCCAAGACTTTAACACTGACACTTTAGTCCCTGCAGGCTTCTCTCCAGTTGTGACTTTCTCACCTTTTCACCTTCACCCTCTGCTCCAGAAAACTGGCTCTCCTCCCCTCCCCTCATCTCTTCTCCTCCCCTCCTCCTCTACTCTCCTCTCCTGCTTTCTTCTCCCCTCCTAACCTCTCTTCACCTCTCCTCTTCTCCTCCTCATCTCTCCTCTCCTCCCCTCCTCTCCTGCTCTCTTCTCCTCCTCATCTCTCCTCTCCTCCCCTCCTCTCCTGCTCTCTTCACCTCTCCTCTCTTCTCTTCTCCTCCTCATCTCTCCTCTCTTCTCTTCTCCTCCTCATCTCTCCTCTCTTCTCTTCTCCTCCTCATCTCTCCTCTCCTTCTCTACTCTCCTGCTCTCTTCTCCTCCTCCTCATCTCTCCTCTCCTCCCCTCCTCTCCTGCTCTCTTCACCTCTCCTCTCTTCTCTTCTCCTCCTCATCTCTCCTCTCCTTCTCTACTCTCCTGCTCTCTTCACCTCTCCTCTCTTCTCCTCCTCCTCATCTCTCCTCTCCCCTCGTCTCCTCTGTTCTACTCTCCTCTCCTCCCCTGCTCTCCTCCCCTCCTAACCTCTCTTCCCTCGTCTCCTCATCTCTCCTCTCCTCTTCTCCTCTCTCCTCCTCTCCTCTCCCCACAGCAGTTTTTCTGCTGCTTATAAGTGTGTTTTGTCTTATACTTGGTAAAGACTTTCTAAATACTATTAAAAAAAAAACTTAATTGTCATACATGTAAAATGTGAATATTAATCTCCCCTGGATCACCGTCTTTATCAGGAACCTCCAGGAGGCGGACGCGTGTTTTCTGGGATCCAGCCGACTGGGGTCCCCCACCTGGGTAACTACCTGGGAGCCCTGGAGAACTGGGTGGCCCTGCAGAGCCAGTATCCCTCCGTCCTGTACAGCATCGTGGACCTGCACTCCATCACCCAGCCTCAGGACCCGGCCCAGCTCAGGAGCAACATACTGGACATGGCCGCCAGCCTGCTGGCCTGCGGCATCGACCCGGAGAGGGCCATTCTCTTCCAGCAGTCTCAGGTGAGCAAGGGGGGGGAGGACGGACCAGCTGGTCAGCCCCTAAAACTAGTACAGTCGAGTAGATCTGCAACGATCAATCCAATAGTTGACTCCTCACTGATTTCCATTTTCAGACATTTTAAAGCCAAAACGATCAATTTCTTCATGGAGTTTTAAATTGACCATAAGTGACAAAGAAAACTAAATTGCACTCGTTTCTCTTCTTGTTTTTTTTACAGTACAGTTTTTAAGTATGGAGCACGCGTCTGTGCGCTCATATTCTGCTCATGTCAGCACATTTTTTTCACGCGTTAACGTCGTTGTTAAAATGTAAAAGCTGATCTTCAAATAATCAGAGCTTCAGTGTTGAAGCAGGAATGTGTGATATAAATAAATGTGCAGCTTCTTCGTCTCTTTCCAAGTTTTCCACGGAGACGCTCGGCCATCTTCGTCTGTTTATTTTCACTTCAGTCGGCTCGGTTTGTGTTTACCTGCCGACATGCGGGCCAGCCCCCCCCCCCCGAAAACCGCTTATTTGATCGCTCCTGATTCTTATCTGCTCTGTGCGCTCTGCAAATTCACAGGGGCTACATAAATATACTAAACTTCAAAAACCGCTACGGAGTCTTTGGCCCTGGCCGCTTGAAGGGCGAGGAAGAACAGACCGCAGATTTCTTCAGGATTTCTTTGCAGGCACTGTGAGGACGAGGAGAGGATCGGAACAGCTGTTTGGTTATCCCTCGATAAAATGCGTGTTTTCTTTTTTTTCTTTTCTCACAAGCTGTGAGAGTGTGTGTGTGTGTGTGTGTGTGAGAGTATCAGTGAAGTTCAGTCCATCTGTATTTCTCTGCCAAACCCCCTCCCCTACACTCTCACTCACTCAGTCCTATTTTTATTCCCGTTTAACTTCATGCCACATAACTTGGCAGCGAGGGCGACTCTCTCCTGTCGAACACGCCTGCTCCACATGTAAAAATACGACGACTGCCCAAAGAAAATACTCAAGTTCATTGAGAAAAAAAAAAAAAAAAGAGAGCAGATCTGATGTTGAGCTGCAGGGGGAAAAAAAGGAAGTGAATGAAACGGCAAATCCACAAATGTTCTTGGTTTTAAGCGATGATCCTGGAATCAGGAGGATTTCCTGTGCAGAAGTGAACTCGCTATCAGTGTATCATCCGTGACGTTAGCTTATCTATCGCTGTGATGCATTCCTACCCAGCTTTTAAATATCCGACTTTTATTGCACTTCAAAACCACATCCATCCCTCCCGGCGCTGTCATCGACATCTGTCCCATCTCTGGTCTGTCTGCAGTATGTAATGAACACCGACCCCCTACGTCTTCTCCAGAAATCCTTCTTTATGTCCCTGCTGTCGGCCGTTGACGTCACGCTCCCCAGAATGCTTTTCAAGCAACAAGAGGGGAGTAAAAAAAAAAAAAAGGGAGGGGCGGGTGGCAATATAACCAGCATCAATAAAGTTTAATTCGCAGAGCAGAAGGATATTTCCTGCATCCTCACACACATTTCACTCCATGAAAGCGGATATGTCGCTGGTTATTTACTGCCGCCAGATGCACAAGCAGCGCTGCGTCAAGATCCATTTATCCAGCGCTCCACAACATGCCGCCCTGATTCATTTCTTTTAATCCGACGGACAATACTTTTTTTAATTAACGTAATTCAGTAAACCAACCAATCACCTGCAGCTAAACTCAAACTCCAATCCATTCTTCAGGAAAGTTCTCATAGTGATGTCACGAGTGTGAAAGCGGATGTTTGAGCTATATTAGCTCACTTTTACTCAACTCAGCTTTATTAATAAAGCACTTCACACTCAACGGAGAGTAACAGACGAGAACAACAATACAAATGAAAGAACAAATGATGTTCACATGACACTTACCGAGCAGTGAGCCCGGAGCTTTACAGGTTTATGTGCTCACTTAATAACCCTCAAAGTGATCACCGCTGGTTAAAAATAATATATCACTCCGATGTGTTGAAGATGTTTTAAGACACTTTGATTTGTCTGTCAAAAATGATTCAGAATTAGTCAGCAGGAGTTTCTTGTGCGTGTTTCTCTCTCCTGTTGACATGAAACATGTTTGAATTGCCCCCCGGGTACGAATAAAGGTTTTTTTTTAATTGAATTGTGGACAGTACACACGGACAGACCTGTCTCTGTAAGGAGTGACTGACATGAGGAGAAGCAAAGAACTGGACTGCAGTTGTCTTCTCTGCCACTTGGAGGCGTTGGGGAGTCACCCTCCTCTTCCCTCGCAGCCTCTCATCTGTGTTTGTTTAGTGTGCCTGTTTAATTGAGTCCAAGGATCCATCTCCTGTGTGTGGTGGAGCGTTTATCTTTGAGCCTGGACTGAGATCAGGACCGGTCGGTTAGCGTGCGCGTGCGTGCGTGTGTGCGTGCGTGCACATGCTGTATGTATTCTGTTTTATTGCTTTCTGAACACTTCCTGTAATCCAGCCCTCCCAAACTGACAATTACACAGAATGCACAGCCGAGCAGAATGACGTATATAAACGAGAAAGTAAAAAATACACCGAAAATTACAAACCCGACAGCAACAATGTCCGCCTCTCGAATTAGAAAGCGACGTCCGCAACCAAACGTGATGGTTGCGTCGGAAAACATCCCTTCCTGTGAGTGACTGTAGAGACGCTTTGAGCTGAGAGTCACTCTTAATGAATTTAAAACGGGTCCTCTGTGTAAACGAGAAGTCGACATGACAGCGCTAGCATGTGGCGCGTGCGTCTTTTGACGGTGACGTTGAAAGTCTCCTTCCCTTCCCTCCTCTCTGTCACCCCGCAGGTGTCGGAGCACGCAGAGCTCTCCTGGATCCTCAGCTGTCTGACCAGCATGCCCCGCCTCCGACACCTGCCGCAGTGGAAGGTCAGTTATTATGAATAAAACACAGTGTGTAACATCATCAATGTAAACGACACCAAGTGTGACGAAAAGCTTTCACTATGCAGGTGAAAAAAAACTGATGTTGGGGGTAGAGGTGGTCAGGCGGTTAGTGCACGCCCCGCACTACATCACATAACCGCTACGTCACATCAAATAAACTATAAATAAAATAAAAAAATGAGCTCTTCAGTCAGACCTGCCTGAGATTAAAACAAGTATTTTATATTTGTTTCACAGATTAATGGAAGTGAAAGGAGATGAATGAATGGAGTTACAGGGGAAACATTACATAGACGAACATTTACAGTCGATGCAGCTTTACAAAAGAGCAGAAGAAGAAGCGTAGAGGGAGGTGGGATAAGATGCAGGAAGGATTTCTCTCGTTTCAGGCAGCGGCGGCGGCGGTGCTTGTGGGGACGTCACAGTCGTGCATTTACCAGAAACACCAACTTAGAAACAGTCGAAGATTCAAGGCAGAAACAAAGACAGACGTAAAACACTTTGGAGGTTTGATCCAGGAGGAGAGCAGCTGGAGAATCGACTTCTTGTTTGTGTGATTTGAAGTGTGTGAGGCTCCGAGTCGATTCCTTCATGACTTCATTTCTGATTTTTTAAAGCGTCTCTCGTGTCCTCACTGCTTCACAATCAAGCTGTGACAAACTTAAAGACTGCACTTCACTTTTAATAGTTGTAAATAAATGTTCCTCTCCGGCATCCGTCCAGCTTCCCTGTTGTCTGTTTTTATCATTCAGTTTCTCGTCTTCACCTGCCAGACGTCTCAAACCCGAATAATTAGGCCCGGCGTCATGCAGTTTTAAAACGCGCTAAGGCGGAGTGAGGGGAGCCAAATGTTTCCCACTGCTTCATAGAAAACACCTTTTGTTTACCCAACACTCGAGTGCATCTTAAACATGCTGGAAAATATCACGTGAGCTCACCCGTGCAACCTTCCTGCGGCTCGTACGAGTGTAAACGGCTCCCTCAGCGGGGGGGAGGGGGGGGGGGGGTCAGTCTCTCCCCCGAGTCTTTCTTTTGATTTTTACTTGTTTTTTTTTTTTTTTTACTACCTCACCTCTCTGAACTCGTGCTTTCCTCCAGATGAAGAGCAAACAGAAGAACGAAGGCAGCGTCGGTCTCTACACGTATCCCGTCCTGCAGGCCGCCGATATCCTGCTCTACAAGTAAGGGACGCCGTGTGTGTGTGTGTGTGTGTGTGTGCGCGTTTCTTCAACGTCTCATAAGTGAAGTGGAGGGTTTGATGACTAAACATTCAGAGTGACAGACTGAGCCACATGACCGATCTCTTTATTTGAACCATAAAACAAGCAGCAGTTAATTTCCTGTGAATGAAGGTCATCTCCAGCGCTCCCCTGGCTTTTATTAAAGCTTGAATTAATGGAGCTCTTCCTCCGCACTGACAGTCGCAAAGGTTCCAAACAGTCGGCGCAGAGTGTGTCCAATTTGTGCTCGCATCCTGTCGTGTGTGTGTGTGTGTGTGTGTGTGTGTGTGTGTGTGTGTGTGTGTGTGTGTGTGTGTGTGTGTCTGTGCCGTGCTGTCGGCGTGTGTGAGGAGAAGCTCACGTCGTGTTCTCGGCTTCGTCTCGCAGGTCCACTCACGTCCCCGTCGGACAGGATCAGGTCCAACATTTAGAGCTGGCTCAGGATCTCGCTCGAACCTTCAACAAGCGCTGTGGAGATCTGTTCCCTGAACCCGCCGCCCTGCTCAGTAAGAACACACACACACACACACACACACACACACACACACACACACACACACACACACACACACACACACACACACACACACACACACACACACACACACACACACACACACACGTGATCAGGCCAGACAGCACACGTGTACACACAGGTTTTTAGCAAGAACGGGTTTTTTTATTCCAGCTCCAGAAAACAAACTGGATCCACGGGAGGAAAACAATCACTTCCTGTATTTTGTTGTTTTCTGTTTTGTTTTTCTTGCATTAAAAATATTCAGACTTTTTTTTTTTTCGATGTCAAATCCTCTAAAACGTCCTGATAATAAACAATCATTTCACCCTGATCTCCTTTAAAACACACTGAAGAAACAGCTTTAGTCGACGTGGAGTTTTAACGAGCTGTCACATCTTATTTATTTATTTTAACGTTTGGATCACGTCGTGTTTTACGTCTAAGCACATAACTCTCCATCTTTCTTTCTTTTATTTTTTTTTCTGTAAAAGAGTCTAAAACTTTATTTATAAAACAAATCACAGATCGGTGAATACTCCTTTTGACAGGAAGTTTCTTTGATGCGATTAGTGCTGTGTCACCACGTCTCGTTCTGAACGTAAAAACATCGAGGTGAATCAGAGCTGAGGAGAGACAGAAGCACGGCACGGCTGCGGCGCCGATGAAGGCGCCCGGCGCCGATCTGTAGGCCGCTCATTTCGTTACTAACATCTGCACACGTGCGAGGGAGCGTGTTCAGTTTGAATTCTTCCTCATCGGCACAGAGTGACTTTAAGAGTCCGCCTGCTCGATGAAGCTCTCGTGTTTCATGTGACTGTCCGACAGTTTCACACACACACACACACACACACACACACACACATGGTCGACATGCTCCCAGCTTCTTCCTCGCTGATGATCAGCTTCATAAAAGCTCAAGATGGAGTCAGTCATGTGTGCAGTGCAGCTTTGATTAAAGAGATATCTTCTTCCTCTCTGATCAGAATAATAGAGTGATAATAGATCTGTGGGCGATGTCCTCGAGATGACTTCTCAATGTGTGTGTGTGTGTTAGCGTGTGTGTGTGTGTGTGTTAGCGTGTGCGTATTTCTCGTATTTGTAACCCAAAGAGTTGCCAGTCGCCACCGTCCCTCTAAAATCAAATAATTTTATTTGAATGAATCGAGTCCTCTCAAAGACGATGATGATGAGGAGGAGGATGAAGAAGAGCAGAAGAAGAAGACGAGAAAAAAAGTTTCTGTTTGGCAAGATGGAGGAAGGATGAGGTTGATGAATCAGATGGGAAAGGAAATCCATCCACTGCTCCTGCAGTCATCGCTTCACACTGACACACACACACACACACACACACACACACACACTCTGCATGCAGACGGTGTGTCTTCTTCATCCTGCTGCTCGTATAAATCTCAGTTTAACGGATGAATATAATTAAACTCGTTCTTTACTCCGTCATACTTCAAATAAAAACTGAGGGTTTTTTTTTCTTTCTTAAATAAATTAAATTTCCCAAAACGTCACCGTAGGATTATTTGCAGGTCTTTTCTTGCCCTGCTCTAAAGCTAAACTCAGGATTTTTTTTTCTATATATATTTTTTTCATTATAAAGATTTTGGCGAAAATGGAGCGGCGTAGCGTTGCGACTCGCAGTAGTGATTTTGTGCAATTAATGCACGCCATCTCCTTCACACCTTGTGTGCAGAACTTTCTTTATAGTTCTACCGTTCCAATTTGTAAATCAAATTTCCCTTCAAGCTACAAAAAAGATCTGAACTGAAAGACGCTGTGATTGAACATCTGTCATAAACAAAGGACTGAGTTTTTTTTTTTTTTTTTTGAAAGGAGTGGCTCCAGTTTATATTTTAATTCTATGTATGTGATGGCCAGATGGGAGTGTTTCATGTTTGATAAGAGAGAAAAGTTTTTATGTGAGGCTTCAAGAAATTAATCATCAGCTGCTTTGTCATTTTAAAAAGATTTTTTTTTTTCTCCACATTTTACTGATTTATCTCTCGCTCTGATTTGCGTCCTCAGGCTCCACACGGAAAGTCAAGTCTCTCCGGGATCCTTCTGCGAAAATGTCCAAATCCGACCCCCAAGCGATGGCGACCATCACCATCACAGACTCTCCTGAAGACATCGCCCTCAAGATCCGCCGCGCCGTCACCGACTTCACCTCCGAGGTCACCTTCGACCCCGAGACGCGGCCGGGCGTGTCCAACCTGGTGACGATCCACGCCGCCATGGCGACGATCAGCGTGGAGGAGGCGGTGCGGCAGGCCCGAGGCCTGGACACGGGGGAGTATAAGAAGCTGGTTACGGAAGCTGTGATCCAGAGGTTGACGCCCATCAGGGAGGAGGTGGAGAGGCTGAGGAGGGACAGGCCTCACCTGGAGGAGGTGCTGCGTCAGGGGACGCGCAGGGCTCGAGAGCTGGCTGCTCCCGTCCTCAGCGAGGTCCGACACAGGGTGGGATTCTGCTGAGAGGAAACTGAAGCTGCATTTATACCGCAGACCGAGCTCAGCACGTTACTGCTGCCGTGAAAACAGATCTACAAACTAACGGACGGATGAGCTCTGAGTTTGTCTCCTCCCGACATGAACCAGGAGTCTGTTTATTTATGTTTATTTATGTTGTCGGCTGTTTGTTTTCCTCAAACACAGGTCAAGTCACGTGTATTTAAAAACAGCAGCAGCAGAGTGCTGAGCATGATATACAGGCGTTGACAACATTTACAAGGATGAAAAAAAATAAAAATAAAGAAGGCAATAAACAGAAACGGTCTGTTTCAGGACTCAGGATGCTGACGCGTAAAAACACGTTTGGAGGCGGGGCTTAAAGGAGTCAGGAGAAAGAGTAAAAGGGGTGAGGAGGTTCGTCATGCCGCTAAAAAACAACAACTTCAGAAAAACACCTGAACAAATCTCTGATCCAAAGTTTTTGAAGCGGTTTGTCGTGTACTGATTCAACCTGAAGCATCCTGACCAATGGCGGGAAAATATCGGATTATCTTCTGCAAGAAGCTCGTGACTTTGTCCTTCATTCTGTACAGTTGGATTATTCGTGTATATTAATTATGTGAACATTTTCTTTCCCTTGGTAGCTCATGAAAAATCAAATGTATTCATTACCTGCAGAGAAGACGTGTTGGACACGAACCTTCAATCTGCTCTGACGAAGAGAAAAACAAAAACCCCACTTTGATGCAGATAAGAGTCACGTTGGATGAATTCGGATGGACACATTGAAATACTTTCAAAACAGATTTTTATGCAAACGCGAAACATTTAATGTCACGTGTTTTTTTTTTTTTTTTTCAGACAAAGGAATGAGAGAAATTAGAGGAGTGTTAAAAACACCAAAGTACCAGTTTAATAAAAGGCCTCCACAGATGTGCAGAATACAACGTTTGGTCTCCAATAAATCCTGAAGACATAAAAGTTACCGAGTGAAAGAGGGATTATATTTGAGCGATAGCAGGAGACGTTTTCATGTTTCTGGGGCGCAGAAACACGACTCGGGAGGATTTTGTGTTGCAGCAATTGGAGATTAATTAAAATGTTATTGGATGAAATAAATCAGAACAAGGCAGCGAACACCTTCCAATCAACATATATAAAAAGACGAGTTTGCCTCTGTCCTTCTAATGGGACATAACTCTTAGTACTGTCTCGCTAAATACATTTCCATACAGCTTCTTTTACCTTGTGAAAAGTCGTTGTAAATCATGCACAACAACAACACAGCAGTGGGAATAAAACAGTTGGTGTGTTTCTGCCTCAGGCACTGAATGAATGTCTCGTCTGCCCTCTTCAGCTGCAGAGAAACACCTGAAGACACTGCAGGTAACATTAAATACGGCGCTGATGTGAAGGGGATGAAAGGGGAGAGTCACTGGGTGTTCTGCTTATCAGCTTGTCTGCTCCTCTTTGTTGTGTTGTTCGAGTCTCACTGTAAAGAAAAAATAATTTCCTTGAACATCCTCCATCACAGTGCAGTCTCTTCCTGCTGTTTCTGATCCCATTACTCCAGCTTTATGCTCTCTGCCATCACACTTTCTGTAATTGAAAATGCACCTCTGGTCGGAAAAAAAACACGCACACCCACACACACGCACACCCACACACACACACATACACAGACTGGAGCTGGACCATGTGGTGTTTTTTCCATCCTGATGTTTACCTGGGAGCAGATCGGTTTGTTTCCTTTAACTCCGTTTTTTTTTCTGTTGGCACGAACAGCCAGCGGTGTGTAAATATAAATGTATAACCACACACACACACACACACACACTCACACTCACACACACACACAGACTGTAAATCACATCGACCTGACAAACACGCTCCTGCAGTGATACCGGGGCCGTGTAACCCAGTTTTAGTGTGAAAGCGACACCGTCACTGAACCGTTTAATACGCACGAGTAAAAACTTTAACAAGCTCGTAATAAACAGACTGATTAACCAAATCTGGCCTCAGTGCATTTAAATAAATACATGAATTAAGGAGAATAAATGTGAAAATGACATGTGTCCGCGTGTGGGAAGGAGACTATAAACTCAAGCATCTTAAACGTCGCACGAGCGCACAAAATCCACCTCAGTTTAACGATGATAAATGAGACATTTCAGTTATTTAATGAGAAACAATGTCAAAAAAATATGTTTATTTTGGGACATTTGCTCGTAAAGATGTTGAAATTAGAAACAAACATGGAGACGGAGAAATAAAGCAGGAAAAATACTGACAAATAGTTTTCAGTTTAAACTTTAAAATGAAATCAGAAACGGAATACAGACTTTAACACAATGATTAACACGTACAGCATGAACATGTCAAATGTCAAATCTTATCAAATTGTATTCATTCATTGCTTCAGAGCGTTTTCTGGGGTCCAAACTTCAGAGTCCGGGTTTTTTTTTTTTTGGTTTTTTTTTAAAGATAGAAGATAGATATTTCAGCATCTAATATCTGAATACAAGCTTGGAAATAATCCTCGTTCAGCAGGGATACACATTTACTTTAACCTGCCGGGGGACTGATGTGAACTATGTGTGCATGCTCCCTTTATAAATAAAATCAGCTGTTTGTCCCCCGGAACTGCGTGGCATTAATGCCATTATAAATGTGGAGAACACACAAATACAAGGCCATACAAGTATTTAATCATATATATATAAATCCTGTGAGGTTTATCTTTTGTATATCTGATAAATCATAAACATGATATATTGCGTCACAATTTATGCAGAAAATTCTTGTATCTTCCTTTTACATTTTCTAACATGTAAATTCATTATTTTAGAGTTATGTCATATTAATTTTAAAGAAAACAATCGTTCCACAAAATTAACGTTATTGTAAAAAACTAATTGAGATTATTATTATTTGTCTTATAAAACGTTTGAATGTTAATTGGCCTGACACCTTGCTTATAGCCTGTTTACTGTTAACTACATAGCGAGTCATCATGTCTAAAAAAAAAAAGAACATTTTCACGTCTAAACATTTTACAGTCATGAACACAACCACCACTGACTTGCTTTTGCGCACAAATAATCTCAACACATCATATTCTTGTTCATGTATTTTTTCTCTTCCTCAGACTTTTGACTCTCTCACGTTACTTTTTAACTATTTAGAGGAAGGTGTCAAACGAAGCAGCTCTTAATCTGTGAAGCCTGAATTCTTTGACCTTGATTTAACGTCATTTACACAAAAATGACTGAATCAAGCGAAACTGAACAACTGCTCAACTTTCTCTCACTTTGCGGATGCTGCTTGTTTTATGTTTTAAGATCACTGCAAACCGGCCACTAAATTGACCAGTCTCCATCCTCACATCTTTATCTTCTTGTTCACGGTGATCTGCGCGTGCAGCAGCTCTCCACGCCACATGGCCTCAGTCCTAACGCGCGCGCGCGGAGTCTCGGGTCCGTGGACCGGGTTAGAAGGTGCTGAAACGAGCCGAGAGCGGCTGTCAGTTTGGATGCTTTACTGCGTTCTGCCTGCTTCCAACCACCCCCCCCCCCCCACCACCCCCCCAGGGGTCACACGGGGTCAAACGCTTTCTTTTCTTAATTGAATATCAACGGCCCTTTTGACCGTCTCCGCCCACACTCACACGTGTCCTGTCTGGCAGGAAAAAAAGTGACAAAACAAAACTCCTTCTGAGAAGTTCTCAGTTTTATGAGTGCGTGTTTTGATTAAACATTCTCAGAATCCCACAGTTTGGTAAAAAACAACAACAACAACAACAAAACAGGCAAGAATAGCGTTAGGAGTTTAAATGTAAAAAATGACTCCCTGATGAATTCAGAAATTGTGTGACAGCAAATATTTGCATCCAACCAAACCCTTAAAAAAATTCTCTAAAACCCCAGAGGACATTTATCAGATTGGGTTAAATAGAAGGTAGAATGAGAGATGTTCAGATGTGGCCTTCGTGCTTCAGGTTTGGGTTTCTGAGAGGAGGGATCTAAACAGCAAACAGTTGGTTTTAGGTTTTTACTGCTCGTGTTTAACGAGTTTCCTCCCACAGGGATTTAAATCCACTCTCACGATATTTCTTCTGCCACAACGCGCCAGCATTTAGTCTACTAAGTTATATATATAAACGTACAAAAGTAGGATATATATGTGCGTCTTATGTTTGAGTAAATCTGCGGATTTAAATATGGAAAACGGTGTGTGATCCACGAACAGGTAGGTTTAATCGATTAATCACGAGCTTTCCGTATAGGAGCAGTTCGTGTTTGCGCGCACTTTATTTCCACTAAAGCCTCAGAAATACACAGATTGTCTCCAGCTTTATACTCAGGTTCAAGACGTTTACTTGTTGATAGTGAAATATCACTTCCTGTCAAGTTTGCGCATGGTGATAACTTCACTGATCGATTCATGTGTGACCTTTAACGCGTGAGATATTTTAGATTTCAGATCGTTTTGCAACGATATGATTTTTTTATTTTTATTTATTTATGGACACACTCAAGTTTGAGTTTGCTTTGTCTTTCTCCTTAAATATTCTGGTTTTAATCCCACCGTTCCTATTTCCTTGGATTAATAATTCAAGAAATATTTCTCACTTTACATTTTGTTTCAGGACGACAGGGAGCACATCAGCCAGCGGCCTTCTGGAAATCTTCTCCGGACCCACATGTTGACTTCACCCCGGCACAAACCTCAGCTCCGTGCGTCGTGAGTGATCGCTTCGTTCAGCCGCTGACAGAAGATGTGTGACTTATTTTCGCCTCGCCGGAGGAAACTTTTCTCGTTTTCTGCTGAAGGTCAGGAGTGAGGACAAACACGGTGAGGAGAAGAAACAATCTTTGCAAACTGGATCTCATTAAAAAAACAAGGATTCAACTCAAAAACTCATTCAACAAGGTGATACTAAATACTAATAATACTGTGTTCCTGTTCTTTTTATTATATTGTTTTATTTATTTTGAGGCTGATGTCTGTATTTTTTTTTGTTGTATTAGTTGTTTTTTTTGCCCTTTTGATTGTTGTAGAACTGACTTAAAAATAATTACTAATAATTATAGAGAGAGACTTCACGGTCTATATTTGACTCTTATACAGTTTATTTTTATTTGCCAAGTCATCTACATTTTTATAAATTACTTCGACGTCACATACAATAATTTATTATATTATAAGTCTGTTAATAACTCTTCAAATAATTGTCTTGAAGTTCGGAGATAATTTACATTTTAATTGTGCGACTATAATAAGCGTCACGTTCATCCAACTCGAGGAAGGAAGGAAGGAAAATAGTCCAATTTAAAAAAAAAAAATCTTTACTTCTTCTACTTTTAAATGATCTCCTTTTACATCGTGTCTTTTTGAGTTCATAGTGTGTGTGTGTGTGTGTTTGTGTGTGTGTGTGTAGTTTGAGTCTCTGACCTGCAGATCTCCTGGAATAAGCGCTCAATCCTCTCGTTCCTTTATTTTGGTGCCCACCTGTCCTCCCTGCAGCTCCTCTCCTCAGCTGTCAGAGACACAATGAAGCTGTAAATGTGACTTTTCCTACAACCACAGTAATGATGCAGTCAGCGGCTCACGCGCGCACGCGGTGAAAAGACACAGGATGTTACCAGGACTTTGGGCAGTTTGTTATAGGGAGAGCGAGGCCGCGCGCGAGGCCCTCTTGCACAGTTTCATCCAAAGTTGTCGGAGTCAGACTCCGGTGATCCAACATTCAGAGAAGAAGTGAAGCTATACAGGATCTGAGTGTCAGAGAGGAAAGACAACAGGACCGGTGAGGTCAGTGAATAAATACTTTGAATTTAAATGACACAATTTGGGGATTTTGTTTGTTTTTTGCAGATTAATCTGCGTGTAAAGTTTATATTGGTTGAATGTAAAGTTAAAGCACCAACTTTTTCTTTAAATATTAAACACACAATCAGTTCATCAGAATTGTGCAGTTTTGATGAAGGCTCTTCTTGGAGGATGCGCGTGTCTCTCGTGCTGCCATTGGACAAACCACTTTGTCTCACTCGCTTTCCTCACTTCTCATTGGCTGCTATGGTTTGACAGCGCGCAGGAGCCCCGCCCCCTCTAAACCAGAGGGGGGGGGGGGAAACTCCTCCAGAAGTGAGTATCAATCAGCGAGAAGTTGGGGGGACAGAAAGAGAAAAAGAAAGACACCGAGTAGAAGGACGGAGAGACGCGCAAAGCGGCACACCGCATCCAAACGCTCAATTCTCCCGGACTCGAGCTCACGCGCAGCCATGATGGCACAGTCAGCCCTCCAAAGTTTGACGCGGCGTTTCTAGACACAGTTGGGATTACTTTGGACACTTGGTGAGTTTGCCTCCCGCTGTAAACACTGACGTGTGTTTTTTTTCTGTTTCGCTCGCTGCGTTGGACGAACGGAGAGGGTTTTTGGCCGCGTCCTCCCCCCCCCCACTTGGGTGGATTTGAGAGAAATGAGTGAGAGGAGGCGATCTGCCGCAGCTCTGAGCTCGAGAGCCCACGCTTTTTCCGTGGAAGCCCTGATCGGCTCCAACAAGAAGAGGAAGCTGCGGGGCTGGGAGGAGAAGGAGCTGGAGTTGTCCATGGAGAGCCTCGCCGCGGACGGAGAGGACCCGGCGCACTGTCTGGATATGGACCCGGGTCAGTGCGCAAGACATGCACCATGCACACCGTTTGAATGTCCGGAGCTCCGCTATATCACACAGCGACGAGTCCCGAGTCAAAACATGGCTCCAGTTTCAATGAGCCAACCCACGACAGAGCACTAGGCTGTAACATCCACGGCCTCGGTGTGGACGTAGCGAGTTGTTCTCTTTAAACCTCAGAGAGGGTGAGAGAGGTTCAGCTCTGCTGCAGCGCTGTAAGGAGAACACGCTTTATTGTTGAAGGCCTGTAGAGAGAAAGTCAGTCATGTTGGTAGGCCATCAGGGATATAAAAAAAAAGTCAGCTAACTTACAGCAGCATCAAATCAAGCCATCACAAACGATTATAGAAACATCTTTTGGTGTTATCCACCATGACATATAGAAGTAAGAACAGAATCTACGAAGCGTGACGTTGTCTGTTTTGACGCTGTTAGTTTCTTAAATGAGCTGCAGGCCTGCGCAGAGGCCTCTGCGTCTAAAGCGACCATATGAACCAACATAATGCCCTGCCTGTATTTTTTTTTTTTTTGCGTTTGAATTTGCTACATTTCATGCCGTTGGGAAAATTGTCCCAGACTCTACCTGCGGAGTTATATTCTAAATACATGTTTGCATATAACGCGTCTGAACGGAGCCGCACACACACGCACACGCACATACACACACTCACACTCATATCTAATATATTCAGGTGTGAGAAAGCGCAGACAAGATTTTAAAGAGAAATGAAACACTTGATCGATTTTTGACGCAGGATGTGCTGCTTCCTTTTTAAGCACGTTTTTAAAAGAAATCAACAATAAATAAATCTGGATTATGACCAAGAATGGAAAAAACAGCAGGCACGTTTAACAAAACAAAACAGACAAAAAATGCTGAAATACATTTTTTATAAATTAAACAGTAATGTGAGATTAAAATATGTGAGTCATAAGACTTGTTAGATCACGAGTGGTGACCTGTGAACATTAAGATAAAGTGTTAATAATACTTTTTCAATAATTGTATTTCGACGAGGCGAGTTGGAGACATTTATATTTATTATATTATATTTATTTTTTATCATTGAACTTCTGAGCTCTGTTGACACAATTCTTCTTCGTCTTGTTGATTGCATGTTCATAGCGGTCTCTTCTTTAAGAGGTTGCTCTCTCTCCGATGAATAGTTCCGTTTATTGGTGACGTGCTGCAGCGCTGAGGAGAGTTCTTCTGATTCAGACCTGAGGTGACTTTTAACCTTGAGGCGTCGCTCTGAGCTGAGTCAAACAGAGAGCTGCGTGTTTGTTTGAGCCATGGAGCTAAAAACGTTGTTGTGTTTGCGCTGGAAATTCAAGGTCATTCAGTTCAAACGGTGTTTAGAGGAACGTGTGTCCTCTAATTGATTTGGTAGAAATGAGCGTCGTGATGCTTATAAATCCAAATGGGGTTTTTTTGATAACTGGAATTAAATTGGCTTTCACATTTACATGTCTAAATATTGATTCGTGATTTAAAGTTACAAATGTTGTAAGAAGACAGATACTCAGAGAAATGATGCAGACTCTCTTCTGCTGCTCAGACAGTCTTAGGCCGGGTGCAGGCTGACCTCCGGGGCGCTGCGTCTTTACGCACGGCTGAGTCTGAGGAGGAATTAGAAAGATATTTCTTCCCCTTAATAACTCGTAGACTGTTTCGGTGTCTGATATTAAAAGCAGTGTTGTCAAACGGGGTGTGTTAAATTCAGCATTGATAACAGCTTGTTGTTATTCTGTGTTTTTAAGGGATTCAGATTCCTTCAGACATCATTAAAAAGCTCGCGGTCATTTTCTAATCACCCCCGAGTCCATGGCGCAGAAAGCTCTGTCTGTTCATCACACCTTAAGGTTTTTTCCCCCATGGAGTTTGGGGGATTTGTGACTGAATTAATTACCAAGTTCCCGGTCTCTCGCCCCCCTTGGTGCTGCTCATTAGCAGGCGGGCTCCTGGCAGGTTCAGCGGGTCGCTCAGCTCGAGTCCTAAAACCTCCGCTTTGGCCATGACCGAGAACAGCGAGTCTCTGTGGTCAGATTATGTGGTCTGAAAGATTCCTTAACGGAGTGATTTTATTTTTTACTGAGCTGCAGGCGAGGCTGGAAGCCGGTTGGTCGTATAACACGTTTATTAGCCTCAGAGACAAGGGCTGGACTGAGGGAGGCACAGGATCTGAACCAGGCTCACATTTAACGGTCTGTCTGTAAGAGCGGAACGGTTCAGCTAGTTAGACCTCACAAAAGTACAACAACCACATCCACAATATGAACCCCTTTAATTCAGTAATTAACGAGATGAACTACACCTAGTATAACCTAATATTAAATGTCACTGAGCCAAAACGAAGTGGATTACAAGCTAACACTTTTACGCACAGATTTACGCACACAACGCTTTTAAGAATAACACTTTAACATCTCCCAGGTATAAATTAAGACATTACTGAGATTACCGCTTAATACTCGCTGCTACAATTACCACAAAAAAATAAATAATAATAATAATTAATAATTTCCGATGTTTCCCTCCAAATGAAACTCTCACTCTGATTTACGCCGGCTGATAAGAGGTGTGTGTGCGCGCGCGTGTGTGTGTGTGTGTGCCCCTTCCTTCGTGCCTGAGACAGAACAGGTGTTTTCAGTGTGTATATTTGGTTACTCGGTGTTTTTAAATGGTCGAAAGGTCGCTTCTGTCCTCTGAAATAATCTGCTGCAGCAGCTTCATTCAGTGCAACAAATTCCAAAAGCTTCATTTTGCTCCAAACTATAAAGGCGGTGTTGTAGGTCTGTCGTAACTGTTGATAGTTCATAACTAATGTTTCCAACCTTTTTCTCTTGGAGAACATCTTCAGTGTCTTGCTCGTAAATCTCCCAAACTGTCTGATATCTACACTGGACTCTGTTTGTTCTTACCTACAAATCAGAACATTTGTGTCCGTCAGAAGCACGTGGAGACATGGAGTATAATATGTAATGCATTTTTACAAGCTTTAAAAAATATTCCTGTCTCCATATTCGGCATGTTTAGAAACGTTGTGTTAAAACACATTTCTACAGGTTTCAGTCTGGCTGCACAAAAAAGAGAGAGATGAAAACACAGCTGCATGCAGCTTCACATTTTCAAGCTGCTACTACTGTAAAAAAAAAAAAAAAAAAAGTTCAAATCTTCAGGTCAGCTATAAAGGGAAGAATGATTCCCATGGTGAGATGATGCATCTCAGTACATTATTTAAACTCTGCTCACATGTGAAGTCTGATGTTAAGATTATAACCCGGTTTCTCTTGAATTATAGTCATCATTTTATAAAATGTTTGTGTAATTAAGAAACATTTTCTGAGCTGTGGAGATGTGATACTCACTTCAAAACTTGTGTGAGTGTGTGTGTGTGTGTGAACTGTGACACAGTGTAATGTGATGTACAGCACTGCCTTGATTACATTTAAACCAATTAGTGGCCTGCTATGGATGTTAGCTTCATTTTAATGAGGCCTGCATGAGCTGATTGGGAGTCTTCAACCACAAGATACAGCCCCTGACTTTGTGTGTGTGTGTGTGTGTATGTGTGTGTGCGCATGTCTGTGTGTGTGTGTGTGTGTGTGTGTGTGTGTGTGTGAGAGAGAGAGGGGCTTACCACAGCAGATGTCAGGGCAGCGTTGTGCTGAGTGGACGAGTTTTTGTTCATCAATAAATGTCACTTTTCATTCATTCAGCTCTTAAAGAAAATGTGAAGTGAAGCTTCGACCCAAAGACTCAAAGAAAACTGTCTCATAAACCTCGCTGCTGTGTGATAATTTATCGAAGGCTGTTATTAGTTTCTGCATCGTTTCTATGACGATTTTATTCTCGGTGTTAAAAGTTGAGGAAGTCGTGTCTTCAGGCCAACTATGAATTTAGCAGCTCCATGCTGTGCGTGTGTGTGTGTGTGTGTGTGTGTGTGTGGTTGGTTTGTGATAGGGGACACATCCTTCAGCATGCATGCAGTGCGTCCACACACAC
This sequence comes from Symphodus melops, assembly GCF_947650265.1. Classification (NCBI taxonomy): domain Eukaryota; kingdom Metazoa; phylum Chordata; class Actinopteri; order Labriformes; family Labridae; genus Symphodus; species Symphodus melops. The sequence continues at coordinate 2,408,252 of NC_136702.1, read as the reverse complement.
ACACACACACGCACACACACACACACACGTTAAGCTTTGGCCTGTTCTTCCCTCCTCTGCATCTCGCAGGCGTCCCTGCTGAAGTCGAGCTCTCTGGAACGTGTGTGTGTTTCCTCCGAACGCCTCGGCCACACACACACACACACACACACACACACACACACACACACACACACACCGACTTCCAGGTTCAGATGCTTCTTGTAGATACGGGTAAAGGCTTCAGCAGATTTCAGTTCGGATGCCTTCAACATTGTGAGGAAGTTTTGAATCCTGTTGGAAGAAAACAAACATCCAAAACTCTCCACACTGACTTTAGATTTGTCACCTAATGAAGTCACACAGCAGTCAGGTTTATAAATGAGAAAGTACAAAACTTTATATAAAGAGAAAATATACAACACAGCAGATAAAACATTTTGTCCTCTACCATCTGTTAAACATGTTTTAATTTTTTTTTAATTAGAGCCTGAAAGTAATAAAAACAAACAGCAGTATCTGTCTTAACACTCACAAGAAAAACAGCAGCACTCCTAATGTCAGATTTAAATAGAATAATATGACCCACAAATACATTTAAGGTCATAGTCCAGTTTGTCTTTTTTATATTTATTTGTATTTATTATTTTATAAATGTAAAAATACATTTATTTGAAAAAGCACATTTAAATGTAGATAATCTGAATGAGCTATTAAAACGCTATGAAAGGTAAAATGAACAAAGGCTTCTGCATAGGAAGAGCTACAACTTAAATAAATGAAGCATGCAGAGTCCATCACTCAGCACACAAGGAAGCATTTAAAAAAAAAAAAACTACCACCACCACAGTCCTTAAAGTCCTCCGCGCCATGTTTGATCAAAGCCTGAAGAAAGCGTGAGAAAAAACGGCGGGAGTCCTCGTGAGCTCACCGTGTGTTTGTGTCACACAGAGAGTCAGATGCAGAGGCTTCACATGAATGTAATGCTGGAATATTAGTCCATGTCAGAGGACGGGGAAACACTTTATTTATCCGACACAGTTTCATTGCATTATACACGTGAACTGACGGAAAGAATGATCTCCCTGTGTGACATAAAATCAGATTTTGTAATCCTCATTTTTATGATTAAATTAGAGCAGATCAGAACGGTGGTGAACCTCTTTTTGTCTTCTTCTTTAAAGACTTCGAGTTTTAATATGGAGCGAGGGGACAGCTGTGTGTGTGTGTGAGTGTGTGTGTGTGTGTGTGTGTGAACAGTTAAAGGAGAAGAAGAGCAGAGTAGTCCTGTGTGACAGACTCATTGGCTGCAGTGACACTGAAAGGATCTCCCAAGAAGATGATGGAAAGTGTGTCTGTGTCTCTCTGTGGTCATTACACCTCCACCCCTCTTCCTCCTCCTCCTCCTCCTCCTCCTGTCTCTGCTCTTCCTATCTCCATCCCTCCTCCTCCTCTCCGTGCTCGTGTTTCCAGCCGGCTTGGCTCGGCTCGGCTGCAGCGGTTTGGCCCGGGACTCGGTCCAGTCTCTCAGCAGCTCTGCATTTGCATAACCATATTTGTGCGCCCGTCAGTCTGCCAAGTCCACCTCCTCGTGTCAGGGCGTTCAATAAATAATGCATTATTAGATTTCTTTTTTGGGTGGTGGTGTCGGAGGGGATGAAGGATATTTAACAATAAACCACGTCTGAGAAAAGAAAGGAGTGTGTGCTGATCTTGGGGGAGTTGAATCTGGGTGAACTGCAGTTTTTGAAGCGGCGAGTTTTAAACATTTGTCCTTGCAGCTGGAAAACTATACGCTGCTTTTTGATTTTGAACCTGATATGGTCAACTTGAAGGCTCATTTGTTGAGACATTGTAGGACTTTCTTTAAGGAGATTTTGAAGGTGTTAGTAAACAGTTAAAAAAAGGGTTTAGTAATTAGCTGGTTATATGAGGTGAAATACTGTTGGAAACGATGTCTTTAAAAAGAGCAGAATGAAAGGAAAAACTCCTGATGCATTTTCAACCTGCAGCCTCAACTCGTAACAAAGCTCATGCATGTTTTTTATATGAATAATACTTATTTTATTTGGGCCTTTAAGAGTGGATTTACTTTGACATAGTCTTGATGAAACTCACGTGAAGGATTCTGAGGTCACCCCTGATGGTGTCTGGGAGTTTGAGTCTCAGGCGGATGGAAAGCTTCCCTGTAGGTCTGGATGAGTTTCAGGATGCAGGAAACAGTTTTATCTGCTATGACATTGTGACGGTGTTGATGGTCAGTCCATTAAACTCGATCCAGGAGGAGAATTGAAGGGGAACTTCTTTTTTCTGAACGTTTCCCTTTGGAGTTCTTCATTGTGTGGCCTCGGTTTAAAATTTAATATTTTCTACAGCTCGGTTCAAAGGCGTTACGCAGCATTTATTCTGCTTTTGACATGAACCCAAGGCTCCATGACTAGCCGAGTCAACCAGCCAAACTCGGCCGCTTCTCTCTGAGCTGCAGACTGCAGGTGATTTGGAGTCAGCGGAGAGAACCGCTGCACCTCCTCACTGCGCCAAGTTTCCTGCGTAAAAAAAAATCCAAACGCGAATTAATCCCACTGTTTTCAGAGCCTCCTTCTCATCATCTTCTTCATTTCCCTCTCAGACTCCGAGGCAAGTCCCGGCTCGGACGGAGAAGGTCTGGCCGAAAGAACGTCGTGCTCCTTCGGCTCACCTGACGACCTGGCTCCGGGCCCCTGCGAGCCGTCGCCCCCGGCCTCCATGGAGGAGATCCAGGTGGAGCTGCAGTGCGCAGACCTGTGGAAGCGTTTCCATGACATCGGCACAGAGATGATCATCACTAAGGCGGGCAGGTAGGCCGGACACACACACACACACACACACACACACACACACGCACACACACACACACACAAATCCTTAATTAGCTGAAGGCCTATGCAGCTCTGCAAGGGCCACGTTGTTCGTAAAAGTGAGTTTGTGAACTTTTGCGCGCAAAGAACCAATTCCACACATCATTAGTTACCTGTAATTTTCACTTTTAGGTCGGAATACAAAAATATGAGGTGAGATAGACAATTTAAAGACAAGTCATCACGCAACAGTCAACAAAGTCAGACGCATTGACCTTCAAACGCACACGCGAAACAACATTGAGCTCCAGCCTCTGCACTCAAACACGCCTCTGCGCTGTGATGGAGGGTGTTAATGTGTTGCACATGCAGGCCGCTGTGTCGTGTTCAGGCCGTCGTGACGCGGCAGGTTACTCCTGATGATGCCTGAGAATAAGTGAGAGCTGGATTTCATCAATCTGTCTGTAACATGTTCCGGTCTCTCGAGCCAGCAGTCCAAAACCACGAGAGCGAGAGCAGAAAGTTGACCTGCAGATCCTGCAGGAAAAGACCTTTCCCCTCGCTCAGCTGCGCTCCCCGCGACTTACATTTCCCTCCCTCTGCTCACATCTGTGCGCATGGCTCCTTTTTCAGCTTTGCTGCAGCTTTACGGCAAATAACACGATCTTTACCACCGTCTTTAAAGAGCTTAATGCTTTTATAAATACACAGCATTGGTAATCAAAGATGAGTCTTTGAATTTTAAATGAAAGGGATCATCTTTAAGGGACATCTAAGAATAAAAAGGATGAATGCAGGCAGGAAAATTTTTAAACGTGTTGAACTGCAAAAAAAAAAGTCACGAATAATTAATGACATCTAAACACTTTTTTTTGTTGCCAATAATAACTTATTGTTCATACACCTATAAAAAATACACACATTTTAAATTGACTTCAAATTTGAAAATGCAATAACCTTTATATGCATTTCTTTCACCATTGTAAAATGAGTGTAAGCACAAGTGATTTTTACTCACAGAGACGTGTATATGAGTAAGAATCAATTGGGTTGTTTGTTGTTGTTTTTTTTTACAAAATCCGTGATAGATTCACACCATATAAAATACATTCACATGTGTTTTAGAAACCTTTCCTTTTTTATTATTATTTTGTGCTCCGCCTTCAGATTACACTCAGCTCTCATGCTTCTGTCCTCTTCTCCTTTCTGACTCCACTCTGCTGCTTTTTATGAATTGGCTTTAAATTGGTTATCGGCCCATAAACGGTCATTTCTGCGCCGGAGCTCTGCGACCCTGACCGCGTGTGTACTTCACGGCCTGCTCGTAATAAAACCATAACTCTAGAAGCGGAGGGAAGCAGGAGAACAGCCTTCTGTTCTCATTAGATTTACGACCTTTAAATGAAAAGCAAAAAAAAAATGCTGCGTTTGATGTACAAAACGAGGAATTAAGTCGAAATGGCTCCCTCTTTATTTCATCCTTTTTTAGATCTAAATTCTCATGGTTCAAGTCTGGAGTTTTAAGCTGAGGTTTTTAGAATGGGTGGAGCTGGTTGCTATAAATATGTCAATGATAAAAAATAATGACATATAAATATTTTCCAGTCAGATTATTAAAAGTGGGCACTTTCTGATTAAAAAAAGAGAAGAGATGAAAACTGCAGAAAAAACTCATTTTCTTGAGAGCAAAGATCACAGGTCACAACTGTTTCCTCAAGATGAAAAAAAAGCAACTTTCAAGGGACATATTTTTAAAACGCCACATGCGACATTAAAACCTCCAGAATAATGATGTAAATGGATTTATCTGATTTTAACAAAACACACCTGACCTCTATGTCTCCAAACGAGTGATTTGTGACAGGGCAAAAAAAAAAAAAAAAAAAAAAAGAAAGCATCTCCTTTAAAATCTAATGAGGAAAAAAAAAACAAGCTAAGAGGAGGGTTTTACTTTAGGCGTGACATGATTGGATGGAGTGGTTGTTAAAGGAGCCAATCAGGAGCAGTAAGTGTGAAACTGCAGGCCAAACATATGAAGGAATAAAAAACATGCACCTGAAAACGACTGTGTAAAACACATCTCAGTGTTTACGTCCTTCGGAGGCTGTTTGAGTGAAAGATGGGGACTATTTAAAAAAAACATGCAGATGATGATGTGCTCGACTGACTTTAAAAATCCGAGTTAGAAATAAGGTCCCTTTGTGTGTTTTGTTGTTTAAGGACAAACATATTGTCTGTCAGTAACAGCATGTGGACATTTATCAGGATCACATCTCTATAAAACGCTGATATCTCAGAGGAGGCCGAGCAGCATCCTTTAAATAAAGTCACCTGATGCAAAGTGTCGTCAGGTTAAATCAGTTCATTATGGATTCTGTGATTTTCCTTTTCATTGAAATCATCATCCATGTGCACAAACACGTCTGCTGTTTGCTATGAACCCTTTAAAAGGTCATGATCCGTATTGTGCCCCTCGTGTTTTTGTAGTTGGGTTTAAAAAAAAAAAAAAAAATTCTGCTTGTTTCTTTCTTTGATAAAATGAAAGAACTTCACAGCAGCAGGCTGGGAGTCTTGTCAGTCCGTCATTTCATAGACGCGCGCAGATTTTAGTCACTTTTTTTTCAAGGTTTCTTTTGGAGGCTTTCATGTCTTTCTTTTAGAAACAGGACAGTGGATAGAGTCAGAAACTGGAGAGAGAGAGAGAGAGAGTAGGTGAAAAAGGAGCAACATGTCAGATTCAAACCCGGGGCTGCCAGCTTTGGCCTCCGTACATGTAGTGCACACACTAACCACTAGGCCACCGGAGGCCCTTTAAGTAACTCGGCCTGCATGTTGTAAAGGTGTTATTTCACCGGCGAACTTTGACGTCTCTCATTTCTGAACCGACTTTAAACAAAGAAAAGAACAAAGGTCATTCAGCTCCCTTTATCAGAATGTACATGTTCCACTTTCAGGAGGATGTTTCCTGCCATGAGGGTGAAGATCGCAGGTCTGGACCCTCATCAGCAGTATTACATCGCCATGGACATCGTGCCCGTGGACAACAAGCGATACAGGTACCCTCCTCCTCCTCCTCCTCCTCCCTCTCTGCAACACACCAACAGTCGTCTCAGACTGCAGAGCAGCTTGGCATGTGACCTGCTGTCTTTGCATATGTTATTTGCATTTTGGTCCGTTTCCAAAACGCAGGAAAAAAAAAAGAAAAAAGAAAAAAGAAAAAGATCCCTGAGTTTCCTTCAAGCTGCTCTGAAACCAAAATGATTTCATTCCTCTCGGTTTCAGTGGGGAGATAAATGTCCCACGACGGTTTTAATGCTGTTTCTGATGCTTTTCAGACTTGACAGGAATGAAATAGCGAAGAGATTGCTGAGTAATTGGTTTTGCTTTTAGAAAGGAATGAAGGAATGTCACATACACACAGATGCTGCGCAGAAGAACAGCTTTCAGCCACTTCGGCTCTGTGCAGAAATTAATTTGAATGAGAACACAGCCGACCATAATATGCACGAGCACAGTCAGGATCCCTCTACAGCTGGACACAGAACTTCATTTTCCTGGATGCATCTCAAATAAGAGAGCCAAGCATAAACATATTGACCTAGTTGGATGTGTTTTATCTCAGTGTCATTTCTCATCCGAGATTTTTCGTAACAGGATTTGGACTAAAAAAATATTCCAGCCCTCTTTTGTCATTTTTCTCATAACTGCTGCGAGACATGTTTCTGTCTTCCTCTCTGCTTTTGGAAGGGCAGCTCCTCCCCATCATTTGCATGAGTGAAGAGAAGTGAAAGTGATTAAAGCTTGCATGTGCTGGAGGGCGCCTCGTTTGTGATGGATCTCTCTGGATATGCAATAAGACCGACATCCCGGCCCTGCAAAAAAAAAAAAAAAACGAGTCAGTGAAGTGGGAGCCAGAGAGAGGAGATTGAAATGTATTCATCATCCCACTGAGGCCGCCTGCAAATAGGATAACTCTCAGCATTCAGGTCTGATGCTGGAAATATGAAAAAAAAAGAAAAAAGAGGGAGAGATGGAAAGAAAATGTGAGATGCGGCTGCAGGGAAACTTTTATAGAGTTTCTTTTATGGCCCAACAGAAACTTTACTGGTATTATGACAGAAATAAGCACGAGGGAGGACGAAGGTTAGAGAGAAATATGTGAAGTTTATCTACCTCCTCAGTGCATGCATCTTGTTTTATAGATTCTGATGTGAATACAGGCTGTGAGATGAAGTGCTAATCATGTAAATAGCACAGAGTCAGCCTGGGTGCATCTGAAATAAGAGTCTTACCGGTTAAAGAGTGAGCTGCTGTTTGTGTGCCGAAGCTGCTTGTTGACGACGACATTCTCTGACCGATCGTCCTCATGTGACAGAAATCGTCTGAGAAGAACAGCTTAGCCAATCACAGGAGAGCGAGGGAGACGAGTGAACTTCGGCGAGAATTCGAGGTCCCACGTTGCAGGACGTGAGATTTCTTCGTCTTTTTAAAAATGCTCAAGCAGGTCCAGGTGACGCATCGTCGACGCAGTGAAAGTTTCACGACTTAATCCAGTCGGATAAAAACACAACGTGTGGCTCGAGAGGAGGCGTCAGGACTCTAAGGGGTTCAGTCAAAGTAACGCAGCAGCGATCATCGATCCCAAAGAAAGAAAGTTCATTACAGGACAGAACGATGTTCCTCGCTCTCCGCCTAACTCTGCATACACAGTGTGTGTGTGTGTGTGTGTGTGTGTGTGTGTGTGTGTGCATCCGTGATCAACTCTTCAGCTGTCTGTGCAGCACTGAAGTTTGTTTAACGGGGAGAAATTGTGCGTCTGTCGGGAAAGATTTCACGTTACACGTTTGGAGTTCTTTTGACGAGAAGACCAAGATGATGTTTGGGTTTGACTTGAATTATAATCCCTTAATTTACAGCACAGAACGCCTTTAAAAACAGATGTTTACAAAGTGTTTTGATGGTCACAACAAAGGCAGAGACTCAGGACAGTAACAGTCAAAGTCTGCACAAATAATAAATGTGCAAATAAAAGGAGCAGTAAATAAAGAGGCAGGTCGTTGGCAGGTTGTGCAGAAAGTTTAGACAAGTTGTTTTGTTCTCAAAATAAAGTACGAGCGGAGTTTTAAAGGCCTTCATGGAATAAATTAGCACCATGCTAACTACTAACATACTTCAAGTCTCCTCCCTTCAGTTCAAGTTAAGTCCGACCCGATTATGAAAACAAAAACTGGTTTGTCAGAAAGAAATTAAATCGTGCATGACAACAAACAAACAATAAAGTCTGCGCCTTCTGCGGTTTGACCTAATCCTCCTCCGTCCCTCACTTCATATCATACTTAATGACTGTAAAATGTTCCACCCGAGTGAAGCAGACGTGCACGCTGACGCCCCTTCCTGCTCCCCCCACCACTGAACCGGCACATCATGGCGGCTCTTTAGAGGCCAGAAGATCTTGTAAAATTAAATAGGATTTTCTTCCTGGCTGGGAAGTTTACCGCAGGGCTTTGCAGACTGATCTGGGATCTGTCACTGGTGTGCGTCGCAGTCCTGCACGGGGAGTTTGAGGGTCTGGAAATAAGCTCTTTATTGGAGTCGACTTTTCTTTACTCGGGCTGCCTGCCTCTGTTTAGGAACGTCTCACTGGTACCACACTTATTAAATCTCCATATTTCACTCTGTCTTTTATGTGGACAGTGGCTCTGTGAGTGTGGAGCGACGTCTGCCTCTTCAAACCTCACTTCCTCAGCCGTGTCTGCAGGTTTTTGTCTAACACACATTCAGGTTTCCATACATGCAAAAGCATGAAAACACACACACACACACACACACACATTGGTAAGCAGTGAGGCTGGTGCATCTCTTCTTAATCTAATGAGTTAATTTCAAACTTGAACTGGTCCTGTGCAGAAGCGAGTGCTGGAAAATGATGCATCAAATTCATATCATGTCATCTGTATGCGTCTGTTTTTTTTTTAATGGGATTTTAATCGTGCCATTCTCTCGCTGCTGCAAAACAAATCCCCCTTGTGGCCGGGTAAAGATGATCTGAATACACAACGCAGGGCTTCCTCCTGAAGCCTCTACGTCTCACCTGACTCTCGCTCAGTAAATGTAGGCCGTACTCTGAATACAAAAGGAGCTCAGGACTCTTTTAAGTGTAGAAATATGAGATCGAACAGATGCAACCTGATGCACCTCCCGCTCTGTTTGCATGGGAGAAGAAGAGAGAGGCCCGCTCAGGTAGCCTTCATGTCGTCACAGCAGCACAACAAACGTTCAAACAAAAACAAAAAAAGATGAATGTAACAACTGAATCAACTTTGATATGCACACCAGTATGTGACATGTATGTGACTAAATCTGTGCCGTAATTATTAGAAGACATTTGGTCCTCATAAGTATAGGAATTTGACAAAATAGACGTGCTTACATGTGTTTTTGTGTGCACGCCCTTTCATGTGATACTGATGAGCCCACCTACTCACACACACACACACACACACACACACACACACACACACACACACACACACACACAAGCATGCATCGACGACCTCTGACCTCTGTGTGTCTCTCTGAGTTTTGGATCATTTCTGTTAATTCCAGTGTTTTCAATTGTGATAAAAGAAACCTCCCCCTCCCGCACACACACACACACACACACACACTCCTCCCCTCGCCCCCGTCTGTCCAGTCAGAGTGTCACATAAAGTCCAGTCTTTATTGATCGTGCCGGAGCCAGATGGCAGATTTATAGAAGATGAAAGCTGGCGGGGGGGACTAATCAGATTTCCAGTCCTGTTTTGGGGCTAAAGTTTCCTCCTTCTTTAACACTTTCCCCGCTACACAGAGCGTAACCCTAAACAGCACTCCAAACAGGAAATTACACAAAACGCCTGGCACCCCCCCCTTTGTGGGTGGATGTGTCGAGGTCAAAAGGGCGGCGTGTGGAGGTGTTAGCTTGGCGTTAGATACAGTAATCAGGAACAGGTAGTCAAAGCTGGTGTGTGAAGTTTGTTGCACATGAAGAGAATCTGCAGACTCCAGCTTCTGCCTCTGCAGCTTCTGCAGCTCATGCAACAGAATCAGTGTTAGCATGAGTCACTTTGAAGGTCTGAGGCCGAGCGAGGAGACTGAGAGGAACAACATCACAGCTCAAGGTCGTGAAAGAGTCGAATAATTTAGGACAAGTCGGGAAGATCGACGAGTTTTTAGACTCTTCTTTCCCGTCTTTCTAATTTCTGATGTTCTGTATGACCTGCCCCCCCCCCCCCCCCTTTTTGTAAAGTGCTCAACCAGATGTTTGGGGCAAGGACTTGATCTGAAATCCTCCCTGTCAGGAGTTGGTTTTTACCTTCACATGATTGTTGATATTTCCGGTTTGATTGTTTGATAAAATCGTCTCTGGCGAGGGAACGACCTGAGCTGAGGTTGATCTGTGCAGTCTGGCGGGGCCCCTCCCAGCAGCCTTTTTCTCTCCTATACACAGATAACTCCTCATCATTTTTATTTATTTCTTGACTTTCATCGACAAACGAGAAAAGAAATGCATGCAAGAAAAGGAGAGTGCGTGCTGTCAGATCGGGGCCCCTTAAAGGAGGTTTCCGACTGTCGTTGCAAAATTTTGGACCGTTGCTTTGGTTTAAAGTTTGTGAGCCCTCAGGGGCCCCCCCCGTAATGTTCTGGGGCCCCGGAGCAGTTGCCTGCCTTGCCTGTTGACAAGCCGTTACCTTCAATATGGCCGACAGATCTGTGATTTCGCCTACATCCCTTCAAACCCCCCCTCGTTCTTTTTAATTGCAGAGAAAGGCTGAGTTTGTACTGAGTGTATTTTTTGCTTTTACTTGAACGTAATTATACACACCGTGACCGTCTGGTGTGTGAAATGGGGCGGTGCAGAGCGCGAGGACCAAATGAGAGTTCTAGTCCATGTTTCAGGAGTGAGTGATGACTCTGGCAGAGACGCAGCAGATAAAACACTTTCAAGCGAGCGCGCGGGCCAGAACTAAAGGCAAACAGCTGTGCTTCACACTCGCTCTCCTCCACTCACTCTCAGCCTCGCTCCTCCTCCCATTCTGTGTTCCTGTGTGACTCCTCTTCCTCACACTGCACCTCTCTTTAATCTCACCAGCCACCGACTTTCGATGACTTATTATCTCCGTCTTGATCTCTCGCTCTGACTCGCTCCTCTTTGTTCTTTCTTGTCTTGACTTTTTTATTTCCTCGTTTCTCCTCCCCTCCCTTTCTTTATTTTTAGTTTCTTTTCTTTTTATAAGGCTGCATACATTTTTTGGCTGGTGGTTTGTGGACTTTTTTTAAAGAGTGGGTGTCTGTCTTTCTTCTCTCTCTCTCTCTCTCTCTCCCCCCTCCTGCTGTTTAATGGGTGGGACGTATCGGCGTACTCACACTCAAGCACAACATCATCAAATATTATGGCTGGGTTTAATTGAAACTATGCAGTCGAGTGAGTGTGACTGCATATGGAATAATTTATGCTGCCCTTGTTAGAAATTTCAAGCACAATGAAAAAAACAACAGATCTTTTTTTTTTTTTTTAAACTGGTGTTGTGGCAACATGGCCGAGTGTTTGGAGTTTGTTTTGCAGCTCAGAGGCGCTCCGGCTTTTCTGAAATCCAAACAGCTTTTATAATGACCCATTGAACCCTGAAGTAACCTCAGAGACTCAAATGAGTTTTCAAAAACACACAGAGAGAGAGAAGGGATGAGGGAACATTAATCCTGGGGAGTGCTGCAAACTGCTGTGGAATCAAAACACGAGGACGCAGAATCACACAAAATGCACAAAAAAAAAAAAAAAAAGGATTGCATCGTGCTTTTACAAATTAGCATCAGCTCTTCTGGACAGCGAAAAAGAACTCTTCTCTTCAAGGAAGTCCCAGTGCTTTTGATTTACATGACTCCTCCGTGTCAGAATAAATTGATTCTGTGCTGACAGATACACGCAGGTAATCTTTTTCCAGGCAAGCGACCCGAGTTCAAATCCTCCTTCATGCACGTCATCTCTTCCTGGTTTGTCCAGTGTTTGAGCAAAACAATGACATAAAAGCACCAAAATGTTCGTACGTACGTGTGAATACACAGTCTGTTTCATACAGATCAGGTCGGGCGAGCTGTCAGGAATGGAAATGTTCTTCATGCTGACAAATATTACAAATCTCATCTGGGAAGTTTCATCCTTTGTGTTTTGCATAATACTTCTGGAGCACTTTTTTAATTTATAATGAAGTTGCCAGTAGTCAAAATGTAGATCAACAAAATGCATGTTGAGCTTCCTTCTTTGCTTTGCCCAGGTCAGTGTCGTCCGTCCTCAACACCTTCAGATTCAAAGCTTGTCTTATTCCCCCCCCCCCCGTCTCGTCTTTCAGGTACGTGTATCACAGCTCCAAATGGATGGTGGCAGGAAACGCTGACTCCCCGGTGCCTCCGCGGGCTTACATCCACCCAGACTCTCTGGCCTCGGGAGACACCTGGATGAGACAGGTGGTCAGTTTCGACAAACTCAAGCTGACCAACAACGAGCTGGACGACCAGGGACACGTAAGACACCTCTCACTCCGCACACACACGATTTTACTGCAGCAAACCCAGTGTTATAGGATGATGGGATTATTAAAGTATTGCTCATGAGCTGCATGCAAGAAATGAGTCATCATGATGTGAGTCGCTGGCTTCATTCACTCACTCATGACACATTTTCAACCAACTTTCTGCATCAAGAGACGAACGAGAGTCCAGCAGAGATGATACAAACAGTTTAGGTTTAAACGTTTCAAGCTGCGGCTCGTTCGTTTTCTTTTATTCTCTGTCTTCACGTCTTCCTTCGGATAGAAATGTTTCTGATGCGTCTCCTTGAAAGGGGGGAATTTGACACAGCTTTCTCTCTCTCTCTCTCTCTCTCTGTCTCGGACTCGATGCTCTCATGGAGCCGTGAGACTCGCTCACAATTGATTTTCTGCAGAACTCGCCGGTCCGCTCTGCCAAAACGCCGCCCTCCCACACTGAGAGCGTTTCCACTGTTGAAGACGGTTCATCCCGAAAATGAGGATTATTAGGTTTGAGGATTACTGTGGAGAAATTGGAGGCCTGGGATTTGAACCTCTGTCCCAGTTTTAATGTATTATATTCATTTCCTTCATGGCCCTGTGAAGCATTTTTGCAATGAAACGGTTTCGTTAGAGGCACTTAATGATTGGATTTGATTTGTAGTCCGCTCCAGCAGCCACACCACAGAGCTCAAACTCACGTCTGACCACAATCTGCCTGATTTACTGCCTCGCTCGTAGCCAGTCGGTAACAGAGGTGGCGAGCTAAAGTAAGTCTCTTATTGGTTCTTGGCTGCTCTAAACCTCTAATGTGGCTTTCATAGGTGAAATATTTAACTGTAATGCAACAAGTTCGACCACAATTTGTCTGATTTACTGCCTTCCCTTATGTTTAATCAGCAAGCGGGCGGCAAGCTAAAGTGACTCTCCCTTATTTGCACTTTTAATGAGTTTCATGGGAAAGGGACAATTTTAGGTGGAAGGAAAACTGTGTTAACTTTTCTACCATGAGCTTCATTTGACCCTTAAGGACGAACCTGGAATGACTGCTTAGAAAGTAATCACCCAACTTTTCTGTTTTTTTGTTTTTTTAAAGGCAAAAGTGAAAAGCTACAACGACATTGACTCCTGTTTCTTTATGATGGCGAGAAAAATAGAAGTCCCAGGGACCAAGTAATGGTTAATCACTTATTTCTGGGATGTCACAAACCCATTTTTCTAACGGGGAGGGGGGGGCGAGGAGCCGAGCGTTACATGCTAGTGCTAACAGGAGGAGGTAAGAGTTTCCTAAACATGCACAAGACACCTGGAAACCACTAAAGAGCAAATGAAACCAGAAAAAGAAGAATATTTGATCTTTAAAGACAAATGCACAGAAATAAACTGGTTTTTTTTTAATGCAAAAACAGCTTTTAATAGACTATATATATATATAAAAAAAAAACTGGACTCCATCCTCCTTATAAGTGAAAGCTTTCTTTGAACATCATTTTATTTAGTCTTTGTGGACTTCAAAACCAAACCAGTGAGAGCTCAGTGTCCTTTGATTAGCTGATGTGGAGTTGGCTCAAGCAGCAGATGATCTGAATCCGCATCATGTGAAGGTGGAATCAGCTGGAGACGGCTCAGCGCCTCCTGTTATGACTGTCAGACTGCGTCAGCGGACGCTCGTCTGACGGCCGCGGTCTGGGAGGCCGATGAAAGAGTTTGAGGAGCTGTTACAAATCAATTTCTGCTTCGAGTTCACCATCACTGCAGAGCTGCCAGGTAGAGTGATGGCTTTTAGTGATGATTCCTGTGCTGTAACAGAGAAGGGGCAGCATCCAGCTATGGCGGGTTAGCGCTCTGTCGCAGCTCTGCAGATGATCACATCAGCTCAGTGGTGACAAATATAATCACCCATGGGTGTAAGTGGGCGAGCTCTTCCCTCTCCTGCTGCTCTCTTGTTTTCTTAATTTCTGTCTCTGGAGGGATTTTAGAGGCCAGAGGAAAATGAATTTCGGAGCTTCCTGTGTTTTGGACGTCTTCCTCGTCTTCCTCGTCCTCCTGACTTGCGGCGTCATAAAGTATCTGCCTCATCAGAAGCAGACTACATACATGTCGTAAATCACAAGACGTCGGGGCGCTCAACAGAAGCAGAGTCGGAAATGAAGAAGAAAATTTTATTACAAGATGTCCTCCAGACTGGTAAACAAACGCAGCCTCCACAGCGGTCTTGATTGAGTGATTAGACCTGCAGGTTTGTGGCTTTATAACCACAGTTATGCAACACAAACAAACATGACGCACGCTTAATGGTGTTTATGCATGCCTTCAATTCTCCCAAAACCGACACGTATTTATCTGTGACAGTACATATTAAAGATTCAACACTCGACTTGAAATGATCTTTATATGTCATGTCATGAGAGTCACCGAACAGACAGCTACATTTCAATCTCAATCAAAAGTTGTGACATCATCTCGTTACAAATCGTAAGCCCCGCCCCCCCTGAAACCAGCACAGGGAGAAAGAATCAAGGACCCAGGAAGAGAGAGAACAGATGATTATATCTTTCTGTATGACAGCACCATCTCCTGTGAAAAGCTGGGAAAGTAAAATAATTTGATATATTTCATATTTAATAGGAGCAGCTGCAGAAAAACAGAAAAACAAGGTGTTATCTAGAAAACATGATTTTGTCATTTTGAGAAAACAAATCTGTCAAAATCTCCTTAAATGACTTTTGATCACAGGAAAATGGATGAAATAAAAAGTCTGCTTCAGGCTTCTGTTGGATACCGACCCGGTCGCTTTGGTCTGATATTTAAGGAGAATGTTGTTCAGGAAACATTTTCACAGAAGAAGAATTGATTGCACGAAAAAG
This sequence comes from Symphodus melops, assembly GCF_947650265.1. Classification (NCBI taxonomy): domain Eukaryota; kingdom Metazoa; phylum Chordata; class Actinopteri; order Labriformes; family Labridae; genus Symphodus; species Symphodus melops. Next base: position 2,393,006 of record NC_136702.1, on the reverse strand, counting down.
AAAATCCAAAGTCTTCGAGACGCCTCATTGCCTGTCTGGACTGATCGGCCTCACGCTGTCACTCTCTCTCTCTCTCTCTCGCCGGTCGTTTTCTTCCTGTCTCTCCTCACTGGTCTCTGGGAAAAGCTAATAAAAACGCTGGAGCTCGCTGGACCAGCCAAGAGATTTTTATTTTTTTTGTTCTTGTTTTGGCCTTTCTTTTTCTTTGTTACTAATGATCCGTTTCTTTGGAACAAACTTTTTCGCTGTTGTGTGAAATCGTTCAGAACAAAGAGTTTCGACGCAGTCTGCTTTAAATATTTTCTCCTCTTTTATTACATCTCATTAGTTCGGCCTTTGAGGGATGAAAGCTTCACATCATATCAGCATGTTTGTGATACATTTCAGAATCAGGGCTGTTACCAGGCTGGTGGGGGTCGGTCGGGGGGGGGGGGGGGGGGGGGGGGGGCGTTGTTGTCTGTTGGTGGTAATGTGACATCATTTCCCAGGTGAAATATTAACACCACAGTCTGTGTGGGTTTTTTTTTTTCATGGTTGTTAAAACGTTTGAACTGTTTCACAATCAGCGTCTCTGTGTTTGTGTGAAGTTGTGTTTACGAACAGAACTCGACGTGATGCGACTCAGTCAAAGACCGCTGGACATCTGTCGGCGTCCATTGCAGGATGTGTTTTTGCGTCTCTCGGGTGGAAACGTCGATGAGAGGAATGACAACGTGGCTCATTTAGCCTAATTGTGTTTGAGTGTGAACAGCGGTCAGATGAAGTCCTCTGGCTGCTCCCTCCGTCCTTTTGTTCTGAGATCAGCGTGTTGATGTGCGATCTGCTTTGTTACGTCACCGCAGGACGACACCGGGGACGAGAAGCACGAGTCCTCCGGGCCCTGAGGCAACACGTCATGATAGCTTATCTGTATCCTCATTACAACCTCTGCTCTTCTCCCAGATTTTTTTTTTAATGTTTATTTTTTTGGCCTTTATGTCACGATAGAGTCTGAAATCATCAATCAGTCTATTTCCTGTTTTGAAGTCACATGGTACACGATGCGTTTGTGTAAAAGGCGTGGTGGGAACGTCTGCTCTCACTGCACCACGATCATTTATGCACTCAGTCTAGGATTTTGAAGTCTGATCTACGTGTATGTCAGATGTCTCATATGCACACACACACACACACACACACACACACACACACACACACAGCTTGTTCACAACATTCGGAGGTCTGCAGATATTTCCTGCCAGCGTTTCTTTCATGATAGGACAGGGGAGGACAGATTAAGCGGGCGGGCGTGCCTGCTGTTGCCGTGGTGATTCTGGATTCTGCATGCCACTTGTTGTGCAGACGCCAACCAGGAAATGCAAATATTAAAAATAAAGTGATTTAAGACTAGACGTGTCTGTGTGCATCCAACCCAGTCGTATTCGTATGTATTTATTTTTTCGGATCGTGTGGGTTTCGTGGTGAAACGTATTTCACATTCTCTTCGCCCGTTCTCCCTGCAGGCCTGGTTTGAAATGACCTCCTCTGGTGTAGCAGATTTAGGGGAGAGGTTGAGTGTGTTTGGCTCTGTGTCGGTTTTCTCACTTTCGGATTAATCAAGAGCAGGCCGAGGCCCCGAGGCGATGCTGGGGCCGACACAGTCCGACGCCTCGGCTCTGCCCTGGAATACTCCTCAGCCCTCCTCCAGCGTCATCGCACTGTGAACTCCCTTTCCGCTTCATGTCACGTCGCCCAGGACGAGGAACGCTGAATGATGGAGCAGAGGAGCCGAGCTGTTTGTCGTGAATTTAAACGTTTTAGACGCCAAACGTCACAGATTCACGTGCGGACTTGTGATGAAGATGAAAAGTCATAGAAGGGGTCGTTTATCGAGTCGTCACTGACACCTGATCCTCTGAGCTCTTTCTGCTTTGTTCCTTTAAGAAAAAACATTTTCCGCTCTCTTCCTGATTTTTTTCTGCTTAATTATTTATGAAAAGCAAAAACAGATTCATACAAATTGACTGTTTGATTTGGCCTGCGGTGAAAACAAATTCATAAGGAATAAAGATGGCGACGACAGGACGAATGTTCTCAATTTGGAGCATGACCGTCCTAATTGTGATTATTATTGTTCTGCATAAAACCATCACACACACACACACACACACACACACACACACACACACAGTTGCAGATACAGATAAAGAGACGCATGTTTGTTTTTTTAGACACAGAGACAGTTTTTTTCACTTCCTCTGTTTCTCCATTTTCAGATCATCCTTCACTCCATGCACAAGTATCAGCCTCGCGTTCACGTCATCAGGAAGGACTTCAGCAGCGAACTGTCCCCCAACAAGTCCGTCCCCAGCGGAGAAGGCGTCAAGACCTTCAGCTTCCCCGAGACCGTCTTCACCACCGTCACCGCCTACCAGAACCAGCAGGTATCTGCAGCTCTCCGCCTGAATCCCTCACACTTCAGATTCTCACTCTGGGGGATGATCGATCAGAAAAAAAAAAGTTATTTTACAAGCCTGATTTTCTTACCCTGCAAAGAATCTTTACAAATTTTTCGTTTTTTTTTTTTCTTATATGAGTTGAACTTCTTCAAGCTACCTAAAAATGTCCTTTCCATGTTCGTCTTGTCTGCAGATCACCCGACTAAAGATCGACCGCAACCCGTTTGCCAAAGGGTTCAGGGACTCTGGCAGAAACAGGTACGTCACTCCAGAGTGTGTTTAACAACCGACACGCTGAGAAATTCAGCTTGTTTCTGTGTTTTTTTTATTTTCTCCCACAAAGAATCTGATTTTTTTTATTTTTTTTGTTCTGTGTGCTCTTTAATATGGAAATAATCCTCAGAAGATTTGCACTTAGCTCCAGATGCTGCTCCTTATAAAAACAGCTGCTTTGTCTGTTGCCAAGAGGAAAGCCTTCAGATCTGCAGCGCACACACACACACACACACAACACACACACACACACACACACACACACAGATAGAAAAGTGGATGTAGATGGAGTCAGTTTGAGCCCCAAACATGCCCACATTCTCCATATTTCTCCCATGGTCTCGCTCATCTCATGAAATGTGCATGAACTCTCAAAATGCAGACTCTGCTCTCCAGGTGGAAAAAGCAGAAACGGTCTCGTGCTGCACTCTCATCTCGTAGAGTCTCGACCCAACAACATGCAGCCTGTTGGAATCACACAGTTCATACAAGGGAGAAGAAAGAACGTGATGTTGCGGCTCCTGTTATGTGTCACCTTCAGTGTGAATGTCACAGAGGCATCAAAGATAGTAACAGAGGCGTTTCAGGGGGGGACGAATCAGACGAAGGCTTTTAGAACAAACAAACGTGAGAATCGAAAAAGCGTCTTTAGATTCTGCTTCAACCGATATATACATAAACAAATGTCTAAAATGACCTGAAACTACATCTTAAAGACTTTAACTGGCCAGGTGAGACATCGACACACACCGTTTGAGTCGTTACGTGTGTGTGTGTGTGTGTGTGAGAGAGTGTGTGTGTAAGAGCAGTCTAGCTGTATTCATACTGTGCAGCCTGGATAGAACAGAATCAGAATCACTGAACACACATATCAAACTGGGATTCTTCAGAGTCGGGATCAGATCACAAAGGACGAGCGTACGAGGTGTTTTATTTATTTATTTATTTGAAGTTTGAACCTCTCTGCACGTTTCTCTGAAGCAGGACAGTCACTGATTGTTGCTCGTTCGAAACTTAAACCTGTCACCAACGTCACATACAGAGAATTGAACCATCGGCCCTGCAGCGTGCTTTGTGACAGCACGGAGCTCACACACACACACACACACACACACACACACACACACACACACAACTGCTGCATCGCCTGTCAGTCATTAGATTAATTAATGTAGGAAAAGAAAACGTTCTCCCTGTGTCTTTATTGTCAAGATCTCTCTCTCTCTCTCTCTCTCTCTCTCTCTCTCTCTCTCACTCTCTCTTTCTCTCTCTCTCTCTCTCTCTCTCTTTCTCTCTCTCTCTCTCTCTCTCTCTCTCTTTCTCTCTCTCTCTCTCTCTCTCTCTCTCTCTCTCTCTCTCTCTCTGTCCCTCTCTCTCTCTCTCACTGACTGTCTGAATTATCATATATAACATTTGTGGATGGAGGAGGAAGAAGAAGGGGGGTTGTACCCCTCCGCACATGAAAGCAGCCCCCTCATCTGGTCCGCATTATTGGCACGCAGATATTTGAGACATCTTTTTTCGTTTTTCAAACAATGGACTGTTTGATTTACGAACTGGCGTTAGAATTTCATTGCAGAAAAGCTACAGATGAAAAGATAACGTGGAGTGAGATATTTGTCCGGAGAGAGAGAAAATGAATTTATCCTCACGTTCTGATCAGGATTTCTCCCCCCTTTCCTGGCCTGCTGGGAATTGTTGTTTTTTTTTTTTTAAATCTCAGATTCAAAAAGGAGCTGCAGAAAATTGAGTGCAAGAACTCGTCTTCTGTCACCTTAAAAACTCTTCCCTCGGTAGTAAATCAGATTTAACGCTGCGTTTCTGCTGCAGCTTTTTCTCTTTGATCTGTCATGAATATTGGAAGTGAGCCTCCACCCTTCTGCTGCTGTTTTGCATAATTATGCTGATTTACGAGTTTAATTTGGTCCTTTGTTGCGAGTCTCTCTGTACGAGTGTATCTGCTGAACGTAGAGCGTAAACACCTTTTTTATTCAGGGCGTTTTTACTGATTGTTTTCGCTCCTCAGAGAAGCAACAAGGGGTTTGCATGACGTGATTGTTAAATCTCCTTGATTCAAATTAAAGCAAATGTGATGTGTTTGATCAATACTTGTTGTCGGTGGTCAGGATCAACCAGGTTAACATTAAAGTTACATTTTATCAACAGACAAGAAATTACAACAAATTAAAAATGACGTCTCTTTGAAGGCGGCCGTTTTGGACGCCCCTCAGTTTGTCAGATGTGAGAGCAGTTATCAGGTCAACAGGTGTGGCAGCGATGGAAGCACAGAAAGGTGCGGAAACGGACGCATGCAGAGCTGGCTAAACACTGAAGCTTCATCGTCCACCACCTGCGTGTCCAACGCATCGACTCTTAAGAAGTGAGGATAGAGACAGCGATCTCAGTGTGTTGAATCTGAGCTGCAGTAACAACAGTTACATGTTGCTTCTTTAAGAAAACACCAGGTAGACTTTCTTGGAGTCAACCCGCATTTTCCAGATTTGCCCTTTTTGACTCCGATGAGCCGAAGTTGCTCGGAGTCTTAAAGGAGCGGCTGCAGTTTAAAGTTGGAAACTAGAAGCTGCGCACATTAAAACCAGGTGTGACATCTTTTGCTATGGTTTCTCTGCAATGTGTGTCTTATAAACATTACTCAGTTTATATTATTATCGGATATGAGCGACGTTAACAGCCATCAAACAACACTAACACACTTTACTTTGGACTGCAGCGGTAAAGCTGTGGAAAATTACCAGCTAATTCCACATTGAGGGGAAATTTAAAATGGATAAAAAAAGGGGCAAACCTGCTCTGCTAATACTCAAATTAAGTACCAGCTTGTTTTCCTTTTTTCTGACTTTAATGGCGTCTTAAAATAGAACTATCCCAGGCTCTAAGTTATGG
>NC_136702.1:2258623-2387191 GCF_947650265.1 Symphodus melops | reverse complement strand
AAAAAAAAAAACAAAAAAAAAAAACAGATTTTACTTTAAAAGAAGGAAAACAGAAAGTCGGACAAGGCTTCGAACAACGGGAACAAAAGACTTAAAGTCGAGGTCTGATATAAAATAAACTAATGGATGTATGGACTCCACAAAGGATGGGGAGAATGAATATTTATCCAAGATTTAATTGAATATTGTAGTTTTCCTGCCACTAAAGATTTGAGTTAAGTTGTGAAGTTTACATGTGATGCAAGTTCTGACCCTCGTCTTTAATACAATACAGATTCAGATGTAGTGCTGTAGTCTTCAGCCTAACATATGAGACGTCTGTATACTCGTGTAAAGCAGACGTGAAAAGTAACTTCAGATATAAACAGGAGTTAAAAGAAAATCCATGGAGTGTAAAGATGAATCGGACTGGAGCGCTGATGGTCGAGTGGTTACGTCGTGCTCTTTGTATTTAGGTTGTCGTCCTTCACAGTGGTGGCTCCGTTTCAAGTCCAGCATGTGTCTCCGTCCTCGCTTGTAATTCCTCCGTCCTCTCTCCTGATTTCCTGCTCTGTCTGGGAAAAACCCGGAATCTGAATCTATTTTAGCAGTAACAATCAACTTCCCCCTAATCCCTCTTAATTCATGACGTCTGGTTGAGCACACGCAGGTTTTATAGTGTCGTGTGTTTGTGTGTGTTTCTGTCAGGACTGGGCTGGAGGCCATCATGGAGACTTATGCTTTCTGGAGACCTCCAGTGAGGACCCTCACCTTTGAAGACTTCACCAACATGCAGAAACAGCAAGGTGAGTAAAACTCAAGTTCAGTCTGCTGTAGGTTTATCATCATGACCTTGGCGTGTGTTCTGTCCCGACCTGAACTCTCCCTCTGCATACTTTCCCCGCATATATCAGCACACACTGCATCAGCTCTGCTCGTCCTTCGTTTGAGCTTGGCCATACGCTGCTCGTCTGGCACGTCGGCCTGCGTCTGCTCGCGCTCGGCCCTTCAAAATAAAACTGTTAAACACAAGCCACCCGTGGCTTTTGGACGGCTCAGCGACACGAGTCGTGGCCGCCTCCCTTGGTTCCGGCTCCGGGGTCGGCTCAGGGTCTTTGTCGTGGCTCGTATCAAGGGCCACCGTGCTTTTAAAGGAGCCCCGTTTCCTCGCTGGATCTGTGTCGGTTACCTCAGCGGGTCAGCATGACGTGACGCTGCGAGTCTGTCCGAGCAGACGCACATGTGTTTGTTATCGTTAAACTCTTCATGTGATGAGGATTTAATGAAAGTCCTTGTGTCGCCAGTGAACCCTGTATCACCCTAAAAGGACACTGCTGTACATGTGTGTGTGTGTGTGTGTGTGTGTGTACATCTACCCTTAAAGCACCAGGCGCCCTTTTCCCTCCAAGTAATCAACTCTTCCCCCTCGAGCTTTTCCAAGTGCAGGAAAACATGACATCACCAAACTCTCATCTTCTCCTCCTTTCTTTTATTTTCTTCTCGTATATGTCCACCTTGCTTTCTCCTTCTCCCTCAAACTCTTTCTCCCCCCCCCCCCCCCCCCCCCCCCCCCCCCCCCCCCCCCCCCCGTCGTCTTCTGCAACCATATTATCGAAGGCATATGGTGCAAAAAATCAGAACCCCAGCCAAGCAAGTCCTGGATTATTTAGTTATGCCTCCTCCCCGTTCTTGGTTCAAATTGAATTTCTCCAACGGCAAGATGAACCCCGGCCAAATTCTCATTAATAGAGAAATATGCGATTGATATCCCACAGCTATCATTTCTCCCTCGACTTTGAAAGGGTGCAATTTGTGCCAACAATGCACACATTCTTTTTCCTCTGATATATAAAGTCCCTCTCTTCCACGTCAACTGATTGGTAGAGTCGAAGAACTCGGAGTCAGCGGCTTTTATTGAGGGATGTGGGCTCTGTTGACCAGACGTGGTCAAAAACTGAATCCATATTTATCTCCACATACCAGCAATACATATTTCAGGATGATTCATGTTGTTGTTTCCAGCAGATTCAGAGGAAAAGGACATGAAATTAGTTTGACATATGGAGTTTGAAAAAGTCTATTTGGATCAGCGGAGCATAAATGGACTTGTCAACGTGCTAATTAAGTAAGCAAACATTGTCTCACTGGGGTTTCCTACGAAAAGTAATGCGAGCGTTTAATCATGAGCCGATATGGAGGCACGGCTTTACCTGTTCTATACATTTAACCAACACAAAGCAATGTTCACACATTAACTTCTGAACATTTCTGGAGAATTTCACGCAGGGGGCCGAGTTAGTTGTGCACACCGTCACCTCACAGCGGGAGACTCAGGCGGGAAGATATACGCTGCAGAAACGGCGAGGATGCATGGAGGGAGGGATTCCCCTTACAAAGATTTAAAATGTCAAATTTCGTACAAACAGGCTTGTGTCATTAGAAAAGATTTAAAGAATCCGTCATGTTAACGTGAGGTCTGAACTCCGGTATAAATGCACATGAGAAAAAGGAACATACAGACTGGTCCTTTATTTAATTCTGTGTGTTCTGCAGGTGGAAGCACCGGCACTTCTCCCACCACCTCCAGCACAGGAACTCCCTCACCTTCCGGCGCCGCTCACCTCCTCTCTCCCTCCTGCTCCCCTCCCACCTTTCACCTCGCCCCCAACACCTTCAATGTGGGCTGCAGGGAGAGTCAGCTCTGTAACCTGGGCCTGTCTGAGTACCCAGCCTGTGCTCGCAGCAACATGGCTGCTCTGCAGGGATACGGCGGCCTGGCTGACAGCTCTTACGGACGTCTCCAGGCTGCAGGGGGCGCTGTGGCGTCTGCTCAGTCCTCTGAATCCTTCCTGCCGCAGAGGACTTCCTCTTTGATTGCTGCTGGCATGCAGGGCGGCGCTCACCCCTCCCTGACTGGCGGAGGGAGCAGCGGGAGCGCCGGAGGGAAGATGGATGCCTATGGCGGTCAGCTGGGCTCCTTTCCGGCGTCGCAGCTTCAGTATGTGATGCAGGCGGGAGGAAGCTCCGCCTCTGGCTCCTCCTCCTCTTCTGGATCGTCCCCTTCCTCCGCCCACATGTTCAGCGGGAGCCACCACCACGTGCAGCAAGGCTCCTACAACGCTTTCTCCCTGCACAACCCTTACAACCTGTACGGATACAACTTCCCCACCTCCCCCCGCCTGGCCGCCAGCCCTGAGAAGCCTCAGGGAGGTCTGCTCTGCTCCTCGTCTCCCGCCGGGGCCTTCGCCGAGCGTCAGTACCTGTCCAACGGAGGCATGGACACTATGCACATGATTGGCAACTCCTCCGGCGGCCAGCAGGGCAGCAGCTCCTGTGACGGGCGTCAGTACGGCTCATCGTCTCAGATGTCCATGCACATGGTGTGAGGTGGAAACGGGCATCAAACCTCGCAGTCCTCGAAAGTCTTTCAGCTGAAAAGCAAATCTACGAAGCAGGTTTAGTGTTTTTACCATAAGTGTTCATGAGATGCAAAAAAACCCTTTCAGAAAAGGAAATCATCTCATGTTTTTTTTTTTTTTTAAAGACACTCCACTTACAAAACCTTATACAGGGAGTCAAAACTATTATTTAATTATCTTTGTTATGACTAAAGCAAGAAATTGTGACGGCAACTTTACTCTCTTAAAGTCTCCGACAGACGAGAGACAACAAACTGTAGCTGTGAGACATAGGATGTGGGATTATCAGTTTTGAATATGGTGCAATATACAACACTCATTTCAAGGGACTCATTCTTGTTTTTGTTTTTTTTTAACTCAAACCGGTCAGGACGTGATCAAACCAAAGAATCTTCACTGTGATCCAGAAGTTTGGACTCCACACAGAACTTGTGCCTTAATGTTTTACAAATGTCAGAGGGGTCAGTAAGGTCCGAGGCTGTGGCCGGAAAGAAAGGAACAACATGGACAACATGGAGCTCCACGAACAAGCAGAAGAAGGATTTTCACAAAGATGTGGTTTCACTTAATGTGTCAAACAGGGTCAAATACAAGTGGCTGCAGAAGTTTGGTTCTCCAGAACCTGACTTTATCCACCTCGTTATCCTCACAGACTGGACAAGCTTCCCTATTTTAGAGTGAATTACGTTTTTTTTTAGGCATATATATATAAAGATGGCAAATGCAATCAATAACATAAGCTTAAAAGTTGTTGTGTGAAAAGTTATTAAATAAGCAATAGCAAAGCAAAGTAAATAAAAGTATGTTTTGGTGTGTTGTAGAGATGTGTATTTAAGTGCTGAGCAGTATAACAATTTTACAGCCAATCTGGTATTAAAAAAAATGTGTGAAAAAAAGGGAAATGGAAAACTTTTTGAGGCATTTTAAAAAAATGTAAATATAGGTGCCAAGCACGTAAAAAAAAAAAAAGCTCAATAAAGGTTTTAATTCATGTACGAGGTTTCTTTTTTTCCCCTCTTGTCATTTAGATGGTGTTCAAAATGAATTGGACATTTAAAGCCGCGCGATTTTTCTGCTTTTTACCCTCAAATTTGACTTCCAAATGATTTATTTCACCGTAATCTTCAAACTCTGTCCGCTCACTTTGTAAATGTGAATGTATTTTATTTATACAGCCCTTTACAACAATCCTTTCGGTGAACCAAAGTGCTCTACAATAAGTCGAAAAGAGAAAGGAAAAAATAAAAATCCAATAAAAAAAGTTGAATAAAAGTAATAAAATACAGCAAAGTAAAATAAAAGTGTCAAAAGTGGATTACGATGACACATTTGTGGACTGATTTTTGAAATATGTCAGTCATGACTGAGGAGACAGAGAGAGATTCAAAGAAGCCACAAATCCTGACAAAACTGTCTGATGAAAAGTTCAGAGGGGCGTGGCTAAGCTGACGGACAGCAGGGCGCGTCGTAGCCGTTTGTCAGGAGGCCGAGCGCTTGCCTAAGCTCCGCCTCTTTGTCACGGGACTGATCAAAAGTGACCTTGAGGCAGCGTCTGCAATACGGCGCCTCCGATCGTTCGACTTCAAAACTCCTCTTCAGAATGCAAACGGTGACATCACTGAGAGGACGTCCATGTTTTCTACAGTCGATGGTGATAACTAAGAGCAGCTGCTGATAAAAAAAAACTTTTGACCAAATTAGTTAACAAATAGAATTAAAGTGTTTACTGGAGATAATCAACAGAATGATTATTCAAACATGTGCAGGGTTTGCTAAATGTTTCAGCTATTTCCGTACTTACAAACTGAGCAGGAAAGTGTGATTTGAAACACTTAGAAAAACGGTATGAAATCGATGACTCAACAGCCACATTACAGTCGGTCAAAAGCTTCAGGCTACAATAACAATGAATGACCAGATTATTAATCACACAAGAGAGTGTCTCAGCTTATAAAACACACATCTGCTCTGCACCACATCACAGGCCTGGGCTTCAAACGCTGACGCAATGCATCGATCATAAACCAAACTGGGGGAAAAAAGACCCGAAAAAAAAAGAAAAACACACAAAACGTTCTCCCTGCTGTTTCTGTTTATTAAGAAAAAGAGGAATAAAGCTCACGTGCCGACTTGCTCTGTTGGTGTATTTAATGCACCTTAAAAGTGGCACCTGCCTCGAGACGACCAGAAATCATCCTGTAATCATTTCAACCTCCAAGAAAAGAAAACATGCAGCTTTCGGGTTCATTACTGCTGCAGCTTTGTGGCTCCCTCTTCTTTTTCCACAGGCTCAGGCTCCGGGGATTTAGCCGGGGGCCAATCAGCGTCTATTACACGCCATGTCTTTCTAGAACGGCTCTCCCCAATCACTTCCTATCATGTGTACTGCCCGGGCCATGAAATATCATATCTGAACCATCATCACAAAACGAAGGCCTCCGTATTGGAAACACCTGTTTTTCCAAGCATGACTTCAAATAATGAGCGCAGTGATGTACCGGAGAGAAGCGCATGATTTCACAATTTGGCTGTGCTCCATCTATCTGGACATTATTTCCAATAATTATTCACATTATTTGTCTGATACACGCGGCTCTCTCTCTCTCTCTCTCTCCCTTAACCCCCCCTCTTCTTCACCGCACGTTTACCTCAGGCTCTGTTGAATTAGGAGATGCGTTTGGTATTCGTATAGAGAGGAGCAGCATGACATAATGCCCAGCAGGTCTGTTTGTATATCGTGAACTATCCATCAGCTTCTTAAGTGGAAGAGCTGGAGCTGCTCTTCATCGTGGGGCGCTTAATATGAAAATAAAAATGCAAGAAGGACACTGAATGGATGCTGCACTCACATCGATTCAGTCTGTGAATGTTAAAGCTACTGTTGCGTTTGTTTCGCTGTTCAGTAAACACACACACTCTCACACACACACACACACACACACACACACACACACACACACACACACACACACACACACAGTGAGAGCAGAGCCAAGAGCCCATTCCCCAACTTTGGGGATTTATTTCGTCTTTCCCCTCCAAACGCTGGCAGGAAATATTTATTACCATTTAGCAGCTAGTAAGATTTTGATTATCGGTGATGCAGATTGTTTGTGAGCGAGCGAGCGAGCGAGCGAGAGAGAGAGAGAGAGAGAGAGAGAGAGAGAGAGAGAGAGAGAGAGAGTATTGGAGTCTTTCATATGAGACAACCTAAATACACGTATTCATACAGAAGAAGTTAGAAGACGTTCATAAATCTAGGTTTCCAGAGGGTTTAACAAACAGGAAGATAGCAACACGTACTAAAGGTGTTCACTGTCTGCAGTCTGCCTACAAACCTACATCCATCAAGCTTGATCTCAAACATAAAACCAGAGCAATGATAGGTCCAGAAGTGGATTTTTAAGGACACAGATCTGAGGGAGATCTGGCGCCCAATCTGCTGCTTTGAGCCCATTTTGAGTGACAGGACACTAACTGCAGGGTATCCCATAATCCCCCTGTCACAGCCATTGATCTTTCCATCAGAACACATTTCAGGACATTTTAATAGATAGACTCTTTTTCTGTGGAGCTCTGCGGGATGCAAATCAGATCCAGAGGGGGGCCAGTGACCATGCGATAAAAAGTGGAAGAAACTTTAATTTCTTGGCTGTAAATGTCTGGTTTTGATATTTTAGATCACAAACTACAATCAGAAATTCCTGGTTAGCTGTTGCCCTCTTGTGTTTATCCCTCTCTTCTGCTCGGGATTCCTCGTCCTGACTCATCTTCACAGTAAATTACGGCCGACAGCAGACGGAGACTCTCACTTTTCTGAGGTGTTACGGCGCACTAAATCACTGCTGTTTCACAAAGGGCTTCCACACACCTTCAGCAGACGATTCTTTTTTTTTTTTTTTTTTTGTCCTCGGAAGAACATCTTGAAAGTGTTTTAGAAATTGATAAAGTCATGATACAGATGTCAAGCTTGAAAAAAGGGAGACTGTGGTGATGTGGTCAGTGTTTTTACAGTCCCGGAGGAACAGGTCTCTGAAGGCAGGTTGTGTATTATCTGAAGCCAGGATGATTCAGAAAGTGGAGAAGTACATGTACTGCGACAGATGTGATGACTCTACATGAAACACACACACACACACACACACACACACACATCAGATCTCAAGGTTATGACATCAGATTTATTTCTGATAAACAGCTGGTTAACATTTAATTAATCACATTGTTGGGATGATTCTTTGGGATGTGGATTCAAGCTTCAAGAGCTAAACAGACCTTTCATTTATCACAACATCAGCTCGATGTAATGTTGGAAAAGTGTGTGTGTGTGTGCCCCCCCCCTTGCAGGCCTCGTCCTGGCAGCAGAAGCCGGGCTCTCGTGCTCCCCCCCCCCACCCCGTCATTCAGCGAGGTGATCCTGCACTAAGACCACCTGACGCCCTGCAACCAACATCGGACTGTGTCGTCCCCACCAACACCATCCTCCTCCTCGTTCATGCACGGCCTGCTCCGACCTCGGGTCAGACTGGACCGTGAGGACTACAGCCTCCGTTACTTGAGCGGTATTACACCCCGTCTGTATGATCGAAATCTGACTCAGAATCAGAAACACTTGGGGGGGATATCTGGGCGTAGAATTTCTACACAGATGTAGCATAAGACATAAGCATGAAGATATTAAAGACATTATTATTATTTATCCATTTGGAAACTAACTCGAGAACAACACAAAACGAAACAAGAAACGTCTCCAGTTGCATTGGTTTAGAGACACACACATGCACATGCACACACACACACACACACACACACACATTTTCTCACACTTCAGTGATGGCATGCAGGTCAACAGGAAACAGTCTAAATGATTTTCTTCTTCCTTCTCAGGAGGGGGAAGGAGATGTTGGAGATACGGTCGGCCAGTGCAGGCAGGTGGTTCTGATAAAACCCTCAACCCAGAATGTCCCATGATGCCTTGCCTGCAGAGTACAAAGACGCCCCACAGGGAAGCCCCCGTGTCTAAATGAGAGAGGTCCGGTGCCATGTGGCGGTTTTTGCAGGCAGGTCCTCAGAGATCCAGCGGATAGTGTGACTGACCGGGCAGGTGACCTGGAAGCTGAAACCCCCGCGGCGGGTTGATTCGATAGTGTGAGAACTGGACTGGTGAGAGTGTGAGAAGGGAGCGATGCAGTAAAGGTAAGCAACGTCGAAACATGTGTGCTGAAATGTAGCTGCTTTCATTTCTCTCTGCACCTGAAAGCAACAACATGTCACGTTTCCACCTTCAAACACAAGTTTCATTAAAAGCCTGATAACTTTCAACACTCTTTTAAAACATCCTCTGTGAGTTGTTCTCGTATCAGCTGATTAAAAAAAAAGACTTCTTGGGAAACATTCATTCTTGTCATCAAGGCTGCATCATTAATTTCAAAATTAAGAGTTTTTTTTAAAAACCCAGATTACAAACCAAAGACTGTATTTTGATGTAACATAGGTCCTCACTATGAGGAGAATTACATATTGAGTAACCATGACAACGAGAGGTCAGTGCTTTACAAAAAAAAAAGAAAAAAAAGGCCGCTTTATAAAAACAATAATACTTGTAAGTGTGTGTCGGAGTGCGCTCGGTCCTCGTCAGGCCTTCTGAGAGGGCATCCAGAGTTTTCCATTCTCCACATGGCCGCAGGAAGTGGGGGTGCTGGGGGTGCAGCCTGGAGAAAGGCTGCACCCCCTAGTGGCGAGGGGGAGCTTTTTACAATTTAAAATATATATATATATTAAAAATATTTTTGCAAAATTTATAAATTCTATTTTCCCATTCCTTTATGAATGGGAAAATGGAATTTGACATGCGTAGGCTACTACATGTATTTCTTGATTTTGATTTAATTATTTTTAGGCCTAATCAACAGAAGTTCACGGAAGTCACGTGGTCAACGTGAGGCCGGCTCGTGGTTGCAGACGCCGAGTAAAGTGAAAAGGTTCCCTGCTCGCTCCATGCTCGGTCTACGAGTGTCACAGTCCAAGATGTAGCATTGTGTTGGGCTAAGCTCCAGAAACAAACAAGAGCCATGTTTTCAGAGACAGAAACACTGATTGAGTTCCGTCTGTGTCTTCACGTCTCTGTGGCCTCACCTGAGCGCACTGTCTCAGCCTTACGTCTGTTGAAGACACGCAGCACCATGATGACCCAGAAAAGACTCACAAAACATTAATTGATGTATGCCAACACAGACATCATGAACTCTCTGGATATTCGTCCCCTCATTACAGACTTTATTTCCACGACCCCAGAGCGCACGTGGACATTTGGACACCTGTAACCAGGGCAACCTGTCTGCAGCTCAAAGTAAGATCATGGTGCCGCCGCGCACTTTCATATATGCAGTTTAATGTCACACTACAGTATTTTTGCAAGGTGGTGGGGCTTAAGAGTGTTACTTTGATCGTGAGTTCTGTGCGTAATGGATTTGGAGAACTGTTTAATGTATAAATGGTTTGGATTGTTTTCTTGTGGCTTGCGTAAAAAGGTTGGAGATGGAGAAAAAAATGTGATTCTGTGCGTATGTTTGCGTGATGAATGTGGAGAGCTATTCAATAATGTGCTTAGATTGTCTGAGATGATTTCTTTGCGCTGTGCGTAAAAGGATTTTGGAGCTAAAAGAGTCGTGCGTGACGTAAATGTAGGTGCAGTGACTCTGATCAAACCTGTTGCAATGTTAAAGTGTTATTGTGAAGTTTAAGTAATTGTGCAGATATTCCTCTGAGAACTGATGGTGTCTGTGTGTGTGTGTGTGTGTGGCCCTGGCTGTGTTCACTGAAGAGTGTAAAACAATGACGTGGTGAATCTTCATCTTTTAAAAAAAGTTAAATGTATATATTATAAATGTATTCTAAATAGGCTCAGAGGTTTTTTCTTGTCCAAAAAAGAACAAGAGATTTTTTCCAGCACCCCCCTGTTCAAAATAACTTCCATCGGCCCTGATTCGCCATGCTCATTATTGTAACAGGAAGTTTGTTTAACAGTCGAACCAGTTGGATTTGAGAAAGCAGAGCGAATGACCAACACTGAAAAACTCAAGCTAACCCACATGCCTTCTATAAATCACCTTTATAATGCTTGTCACATAAAATGTTACTACAACTTTGGGCCTGAGAGCGTGTCCGTTGTATTAAAGCTGGTCTGATTTCAGGACTGTATGCTGCCCCCCCCCTCCCCCTCCATCAATCTATCTATGGGGGCCATACATGCCTGCTGGTGCGTGTCTGAATGTGAGTTTGAGAGTGGCAGCTGCGCTGTCTCATGGACCTCACCTGCACTGGCTGGGCGAAAGCCAGGGACAGATTCACGGAAATTTCACGGTGACATTTCAGTGAGCAAAAGTGTGTGACTTATTACTCCTGATAAAACAACATGCTATTGTAGTCAGGATTCGCAGCATTAAACAACGCCGGAGTAATCCGTGGTAACAGGCCTGCTGAAAGCTGAATCACACCCGCGCTCATTGTCCTGCATTGCGACGTGCGCTGAGAGGGGAAAACAGGAAGCTGGGGGTCCTCTCTCGTATCCCTCGCTGGAATTTGAAATGTCTGCACATGTTCATCGAGCTCCTGAAACCTGTGCGTCAAAAAACTCAGGCCAACTCTTTTAAGTCCCTTGAAATTCACAGCTGGAGGACGAAGGCAGGCCGGGGATGTGTTTGCTGCATGTGAGCGGCTTTAGCAAAAACAGAACGTGGAGTAGGACGACCTGTTCACCGATTCAGAAATGTCACGTGTGCATTTCATGTATTCTTCAGTCAATATGTTCAATATGTCTTCACTCTACTGGAAACTTGTCAATTTAGTTATTTTGTAGCCTGGTTTGATTTTATTGTTCGACATATTAGTCTCTAATATACTTGTATTATCAGAATCAGCTAGCTAGCTAATTGCTATTGTTTGGTGTTTGCATTGTACAGAGAACGCACCGAAGTTACATTCCTTCCTGTGTTAAACATACCTGGTCAATAAAGCTAAGTCAGTTAGCTCAAAGCTAAAGCTAGTATTGGTGTCCCATTGTGTGAATTCACTTTGCATTATAGCGTTGTGAAACTCCACACACACACACACACGCTCACCCAGGCATACACACACTGATGTTACACACTGAGCAAGCAGAAGGTCTGGGGTTCGATCCCTCAGCTCCTGCAGCCACATGTCTGACGTGTCCTTGGGCAAGACACTTAACCCAGAAGTGCTCCTGCTGGTATACCGTGTAGGCGGCGTGTGGATGGGATCAGGTCCATTTCCCATTCCCCTGTTAGGCGACTGTCTCTCCCTCCAGAGGCCGATCTGCAGGTAGAACGATCATGCAACCGTGCATGATGCTGCACTATAAAGGGGCAGCAGTGACGTTAGCGCCAAATGGTCATTTTGGCCATCAGGCTGAAAAGCTAACAGTATTAGTGAATGCTTCATTTATGATGAAGCCTGTCACAGGTTGTTGGAGAAAGGTGAGCGACTCACATCTACTCGGTCTGAATTAATAAATTACCTTTTTTTTTTTGCCTCCTTGTTTGTTGTTCGCCGCAGTCACGATTATTACGTCTTCAGCCATTAGCTTTACTGCGAACACGTCTGTGTGCTCAAATGTCTCACCGTTTGATGACTTTAAAAAGTCAACTATGAAAGCATCAAGAACTCATCAGGAATTATAAAGACACATTACTCTCTGCAGACAGGCTGACATCCACCTGCAGCTCGTCTTCATCGCTTAAAGAGCTTTTAAAGGAAACCGTAAAGAGGGACGCTCTTCAGCAGGATCACGTGTCTTGTAATGACGGCAGGTGTTGAAAGAGCTCTCAAAGGTAAACCCACACAAACCGTTTGAACCACCCTCGCTTTTTATTTCTGCGTAAAATCTAATTTATGAAAAGCTTCTCCTCAGTGTGTGAAACAATCTGCATGTGAGAGTTGAAGTTCAGATGTCTCACAACATGTACAGTTTGTGAGACATCTGAGCCTAATCCCTCACACCTGCTCCATAAAGGAACGCCAAGTTAAATTTACAACCGCGAGCAAAGACCGAGTGGAAAGAAGATTTTAATTGAGGATGGCTGTGTGACGTTTGGACAGCAACAACACGGATTCAATGGAGCGATAAATAATAGTGTCAGGATGCTGAATATATCGAGGTGGTGTCAACGTTTCTGCGTCTGTTTCTTTTTCTGCACTTTAAAACAAGCGAGTTCATGTTTTTAGTGCTGCAGGTGGTCAAGTCAGAATCAAATATGTTTCAGCCAATCAGACGTTAATCCATGTGTGCAGGTGTTGTAGCTACTTTAGGAGGAAGCTAGCACGCTAATCACATTTTCAGCGTGCCGATTTGAAGGCTGAAATTTGAAAAAAAAAAAAAAAAAAAATGCCGTACAGATAGTTTTGGTTAAAAACAGTGAAGTTTGTGATACTGAGATTTCTCAGAGTTACTTTTTAACCGGAGTAAAGATGTTTCTTGAGACTCAACTGGGTGGACGAGATGGACTCAGAGGTTTGAACTGGGATATTCAGATGTCGACAACATGCAGCACTTTGAAAATGATCATCCGTGCTATTTTACAATATACAGAGTTTTTTTTTTTTTTACACATTTTTTAAGATACATTTTGTGCATTAAGATGACCTCCAGACCAAAACCAAATCCCTTATTCACGAAGTATCTCAGCCCTTAAGAGAGCCTCACAGAGGACTCTTGCCCCTGCTTGTTTTTGTACCTCAGGAGTGCACGTGTGAAAAGTGTCGGTATAGTGAAACAACAATTTTGTGGTCACATGGTGTGACTAAACCAATCAGAAAGCAGGACTGGAGCATCATGTTGTATATTGCTCGCAGTGAGCATGACGCGGCGATAAGCAGACGTGTCTGTCGTCCAGATTGAGAGCTCATGCTCAGCGACAGGTTGTGTTTGGACTTCACATCTCGGGCCAGAGATACTCGGCCCTGCATGGCTCCTAATCCACTGAAAGCCAATTACACGACCATTACTGTGAACGCCTTCCTGAAAATGACAATGCAGCCGCTGCTGGAGGGATGGAGGGAGCGGGACGAGTCCTCTGCAGCGCTGCTGCGATCGATACGATCACCGTTTAGACTACAGAGAGGTGTTGACAGGTGGATTTCTATTTGGCAAACTGAGATTTTAGAAATCGTTTTGCAGAAGAAGAAAGGTAATAAAATGCAAAAGTGGATTGCATGTTTTAAGATTACTTAAAACCTCAGAGCTTCACAGAGCAGGGATTTACTTTTCTGTTCTTAGTTTATTTAACCGGCATCGAGGATGCAAAGCGAAACCAAAGAAGTGGAGTCTAAGATTTGTGTCAGGTGACGACAGTTAGACTCTGAGCTGGACTGTCCACGGTGTAAAGGGACAAAATAGCATGTGATTAAAAATATTACATTTATGTCTCGACCTTAATTAATCCAGTTTAACCAGTTAATGCAGACAGCCTGAGTGAAAACTGACACGCTGAAAGAAACGCATTAATTCCCCCACACTGCTTCAGTAATGCACCACATAACTGAGGTTGCTCTTGGAGGACAACGTTTCATCACTGAGGCAGAAAATGTAAAATGTTGGCAAGCGAGAAAGTTCAGTTTAAAAGTGACGACACCTCATCTCTTCTCGGGCTCAGTGTTGCAGGAAGTCGTTGTTTATTTTCCTTCTTATCTTCCCCCCCCCCCCCCCCCATGAAGATGCTCTTCCTGAACCGGCCGATGGTGGGCAATAAAACCTTCAGCCGTCTTTATTAAGAGATACACAAACGGTTTTATGTTCGCTCGCGTGTGTGTTGTGTGAAGTACAGTAGACACACAAAATGCTGGCGGGATTGTTGTGTGTCCTCCAGCATGTGGTGCGCACACACACAGGCGCTCTCCAGCATCACATCTTGTACAGCACATCGTTTTAATTAGACAGGAAGCGGGCCTGTGACATTCTTCTTCTTATTTATGATGTGTTACAGTCGAATCCGTCTGAAAAGCAAGCGAGAGGGGGAAACCCGGGGCGGCAGTTAGTCAGGAATTCAAACCACTTGTGTGGGGAAAACACTCAAAGTCACTGCGAAGGCTATCAAAACAAATGCAGTCATTTTCATTTCAGCAACAGGAAGCTGACTTGTTTTCAAAAAGTGTGATTGATTTTATTAAAAAAAAAAGTTAGCAGTGAGGGATAACACGTGTTGATAACAGCAGGATTATTGTGGTGTAACAGATCAGCCTGCACAGTGTGTTATTGTGCTGAAAGCCACAGACAAAGAAGCTGAGCATTTCTTAAAGTGGATTATTCTCTTCTTTCATGTGTTGCCTCATCATCTGCATACAGTAGATTCTTAAAACGTCTTTATTTTCATTGAGCAAGAACAAGGAAAATAGTGAAGCATCTCCAAAAGATGCATGGTGCAGACTTATGCAGATATAAAAACTAAAAGCATTGATTGATAAAAGCAGTATTACATGACGGGGGAGAATAAAACAGAAATGATTAAACAAAATAATGTAACATGTTTACTCAAAGTAACTCGCACACCTGCTTTCTGCATCTTGCCTTTAAAGAGAGAATGAGGCGGTGAGGTGTGTTTACATCATATCTTCTATTTAGCAGCGAACGTTTCATTGCACATTGCAGTGAAATATACTAATTTAGTCGGTCTGACTTTAAGCCTGACGACCACATTTGATTTATTGTTTTAGAAAAACGTTTTACAAATGTTGCTACAACGCTGTAGAAATCTACGGTCGTCCTCCTGGCCAATCGAGATTTACACCATAACAACGCAAAGACTGAATCATTTTTCTTTTGTGAAGCAGTTACATATTCAGAAAACAACTACAACTACAAACACTGTTAAACATATGTAAGTGTAAGTTGACATTTTCTCAAACGGTACTCAGGAGCGCGCCATTGTTGATGGTGTCTCCCAAAGCGCTGTTGTCAGGCAAACATTTGGCATTTGGCTTACATGGTTACATAAACAGGGCCTTTAATTCACTCTGCTTGTCATTATGGGCAAAACTGACCTGAAAATTTGGCTAAACAACCTGCAAACAGCTACAAACCCTTTTTTTATGGACGTGAACTACAGTACTCACCATCAGATGCTTTGATGCAGGAGTAAAAAGCTCAAATGTTTGGTAATATTTAAATGTTTAAAAACCTCACAGAACTGTTTTTTTTTCATGTTGTTAAAAAAAAGAATCTGTAAAATTCACAAAATGTATTCTTTGTTTTTGTATGCAGCGACTTCACAGGTGTCGTTCCGCTCATCCTGTCCTGAGCTGTAGTGCAGAGACTGGTCTCTTTAAAGCATCGGTCTTGGAACAGTGAGACACGCTCATCAGATGCCTCGATGTCTCACTGTCATTTTATATTTTTTATCTCTAGTGAGTGAGTTGCCAGCTTTAGTTGTGTAGGTTACAGAGCAGGCACGCTGGGAGCTATCTTATTACCACTGC
Organism: Symphodus melops; assembly: GCF_947650265.1. NCBI lineage: Eukaryota > Metazoa > Chordata > Actinopteri > Labriformes > Labridae > Symphodus > Symphodus melops. The sequence continues at coordinate 2,371,304 of NC_136702.1, read as the reverse complement.
CTGTGTGTGTGTGTGTGTGTGTGTGTGTGTGTTCGTGTGTGTGTGTGTGTGTGTGTGTGTGTGTGTGTGTTCGTGTGTGTGTGTGTGTGTGTGCCGGCGGGGTATTTGTTGAGTGGAAAATGGCCTCTAAAGCTCCTCTACTCACCTTTCGCAGTGACAACATTTAGCACGGTGCACCGACCCCCGACTCCCCTCTCTCACCCGTCAGCACCCTGTGATTCTTACCCCCCCTCCGCCCCCCCCCCCCCCCCCCCCCCCCCCCCCTCCTGATTCAGATTTCCCTTTTTGAGGCTTCACAACCTGTTTTTGCAGCGATAAAAGGATAAAGTGGTTTTGCAGGAGTGAATGCCCTTCAACAGATGGTCACACTCGACAGGGGACGGCGGGTGGAGGAGGTGGTTTACAGTTGGGGGTTTCGGTTCAGCACCCACTGCAGCCGAATGTGACAAAATGCAAAGTGGAATTCGCCGCCCCGCCCCCCCCCCCCCCTCCGGTCCAGAATTGGCGCAAGGAAAAAAAGAGCATGTGAGAGGCACGTTGGCATGTCCTTCGCAGGCCGGGCGAGCTTGTGTGACAGCTGCGATGTTTATAGGCCAGCTTCGATGACAGTCAGCGGGGGACGGCTCGGCTCTTTTCAGACAGGAATTAGGTTTGTCATCAGATTCTAAAATCCTAATGATTTATGACGTTTCCACTCCTGTTTTCCCTCATACCCCTTTGACCCACACCGACAAACGCCCAGCGGGGAGACGATGACTTTCAGCAGAATTGTTTGTTTGTTTACTTCTTACTTTCACCGCAATGGATAGATTTCCCGCCCGCACCCACGAGCCTCATACTACAACCCCAAACACAGAACAGCACATTTTGCTGCTCTGCATTTGTAACATTTTCAGAAAGCTAATCACCCTTTGACTTATTACACTACAATGGAAGCCACTCACCAGAACCAGCCGACTGGTATCTGAAACCTCGAGGTTTCATGGTGGGAATTAAATGTCAACCAAGTCTTCTGATGGTTAAAATGTACACACATGATGAGCAAGTTAAAAAAGAATCAATGAGAGAAAAGTAATATCCAATCACTGTTAGCCTCTCATACACCACCCAACCTTCAGTCGCTGAACACGTCCAAACATGGAAGCACCTTTGAACCCAAAGATTTGCTTCATCGTGTTTGTATGTTTGGAAATAAAAACGTTTTTTTTAATTGATTTAATTCCCTGATTTTGACTCTAACATGGAGGTTCTTGATGAATGACTTTATATCTCTTCTTATTGGCTCTCGTCAAACTGTCTGACATCCTTCAGCTCGGCCGTTTGTCCCTGCTTCCAGCTGACGTGTCTCCACCTCTCACAGGTGTCCAGGTAAGACAAATAATTGACATTATTCACTTTCACCTTTCACTGGACACAATGTCATGGCTGATCAATAGATACAAACTCAAGTTTTTTTTACGGTGTAGCTTCATTCAAAATTGGCAATGACCAAATATCACCAACTGTGAGTGCAGTCCTGCACTTTACTCCGCACGTATCAGTCCATTATGACCGGCCGGTTTGATGAGCAAGGTTTCATTTTCACTGGTCCCTAATCTCTCTGCTCCCCTCCCCCCTCCATCACTGACATAGAAGCAAATGAGCAGACTGATATAGAGATTACACGCACAGCAGGGTCTGATTTGAACAGGGAATGAAATAACAAAATACGTCTCCTGACAACCGATTAATGAGGAGATTATGTGTTGAACATCTCTTTTAATAGGAGGGTGTCATCAATACCACGAGGGTTGTGTGGCAGTTATGTGTGGAGGCAGGTTTACAGAAGGGGTGGGGGGAGGGGGGGGGGGGGGGGGGGTTATTTTAGGAAAATGCATTTGGGAAATAACTGTGACATTTTTGGTTTCACAATACAAAGTCAAGCTCGGATCAGTTTCTGAGTTTCTGCAAGACTAACATCATGTCAAATCATCAGGTGGTTGACGTCATCTTTGCAACATTGTGAGTCTTACAAAGTATGTGTCTGACTCTAAATTAATATATTTACATATAATCATGCATTTCCTACAGGAAGTTTATTTCCATCATACAGCTTTATGTTCATGTCGCAATTTTCTACTTTAGTAGTTGAGATTCATGACTTGAACACTTTTAACATTTGGAAGCATTAGCAGATAAACTGTGACTTTATGTAGCGTGAAAAGAGGCAGCTGTAGAGATTCACATTGTTCCCCAACTCTGCAGTTCCCCTTTGATTTAATGTTCATTTTGTTGTTTTGTTTTCAGACCCTTAAAACTTGGTTTGGGTCAAACTTTGACTTTCACAGTCCAGACAAAGACAACAAAAAAATCCAGCAAATATGAATGTTTGCTCTGGTGCATCAACTGGTGATTGTTAGCAAGCACAATGCTAGATGCCTCCACGTTGTACGAATGCAGATACATACTGGTGGATAACATGTACATGTGGGGTTCGGATTTGATTGAACTCAAATCGCTATTTTCATCCGTTTTGGATTTCAGAAGGAAATAAAACTTGGCGGCATTTCCTCACATCTTTAAGAAAAGGACAGCCAGCTATGTGACCTTTCCCCTCTCCTTATCATGGGAATTTATAAGCTCTCCTACAAGCCATGTGGTCTGACTGTGGAGTTTGAACACACACAAAATCCCTCACAGACATTTGCAAACGATTGCCATTCAGATAAACCTGCATGTTTATACTAGAATGAATACTTAACCCTTTCAGGTTTTACACCGATAGACGTCCACACACACACACATAAGAGCAATATTCTGTGTCCCAGTGGACCAGCCCCTCGTTCCTCCAGCTAACCCCACCCTGTTTATCCATTCTCTCTGCTCCTGCTCGACACAAGCTGTAAATTCAGAGCAGATATATAAATCACAAAGATCACAGCTCGGAGGGGCCCAGTGACAGGATCTGCAGACTTTTGCCCTGGGGGTCACTGGTGCTATTCCAAACCCAGTCAAGCTTTTCCACAACTGATGGGAAGACAAGGAGAGTTGAGGGAGAGGAGGAGGAGGAGGAGGAGGAGGAGGGTGTCACCGTACCTAGAGGGAGTCAAATCCACCCGACAGGTGAATACATGGGGTCTGATTAACAAAAAGATCGCTTGACTTTTGCACCCACTAAACCTGTGCAAATGAGTCACGGTCGAATTCACAGAACACGAGCTGAGGGTTGACCACGTGGCTTACGGCGCCGCAGAGCAAACAGTGTTTGTGCTCCAAGGATGAGGCACTTCATCTTTACGTGGACAGATTTAAACTCGTTAAGGATGAAAGCATGAGCACAGCAGAGCTGCAGAAATCTTCTCTCAACTTCAGTTAAAAAGTCTAAACTGAACAGAGCTGGACGTCGTTATACATGTGGATTAAACCTTGAAACGGAGCAGAGAGCAAACACAAGTTTTGGTGCAGTCAGTGGGTGCAGACCTTCCTTGGTAGATCCCCCCCCCCCACACACACACACACACACTTGTCTTTATTGAGGAAATCCTTGGGGAAATTTGTCTTGGATCTGTGGACTGCAAAAATGCTCATGATTGTGTCCCTCAGGGGGGTTTCTGGGGAAATGTGGGCTAGCGTGGCTGATGAATCCTGTGAGAGTTGAGTCTGTGTCAGAAAGTCAAGAAATTCTTAGATTTTGAAAAAAAAGAAAAGGTTCTTCGAACAGAAACGGTCACCTCATATGTGGGCTGACACGGCTGTCACGTGTCGATAAAGTTAGCGGTCTGGGAGTCAGATTTGTTTTGAATCTGTGACTTGGCAAGATGTGAGTTAAATACAGCTCCAGCCAATGAGCAAGCTGCTAGGGAATCCATGTGGAACTGAATACACATGTTAAGCCCTCCATCTATGGTTGGGACCAGAGTAAACAAACTATCGCTGCGATCAGGGTTTGGGATTGTCCGGGGGCTTGATGTTCCGGCACATGGCTCGGCGGCTGAGATTTGTTTTCCTCTGAACCGCTGTGTTGCAACAAGATGTACTCCAGTCCCCTCCTCCTTTCTCCATCTGATCTGCTTCTGTCCCGCTGATCCATCATTGGATGACAGAGTCTGTCTGTAGCTGAATTTCAGCTCCACAAATAGCCCAGCCAGACAAGCCTCACTTTTTTTTTTTTTTTTTTTTTTTGAGCCTCTGAGATCTCCTGCTATCTATACAGAAAGTCATGCGTTATGTGTGCTAGTCTGCGAACACACTCGGCCCACTGGGGAGACCTGTGACCCCCGGGTGCTGCCCCTTGAGACCCCCCACATCAGGGTATTTTAGTCCCACAACCCCTCATCTTTTTTTATGTCCTTCTCTCTCTTCCTCCCTCTTCTGCCGTTCCCCTCGTCATCAATCATCTGCCCGCCGGAGGTGGGAAAAAAACAAAAAAACTCAGGACCCTCTCCAGGACACAAGGGGCGATTGTCAAGTGGATGGCAACAAGTTTGCGACTTTTTTAAAAATATTCTTGCCCCAGCGGGAGGTCCCAGTCCGCCATGAATCTGCCAGCTGACAAAAGATAGCACTCAGCGGAGTCTGTCAGTAACCTCAGCCCCCTGTCTGACGGAGAGACATCCACACCAACAATTAGAACTTAATAAATCTGTTCCCCGTTTTAACACCTTGATTCTCCACAGCGAGGGGCGTCCGCAGGGCGTGGTGATGTCTTGGTTGGCGACGTCTTCTTTGCTAATTAACTGTTCAGGCGCGTTGGCAGGAACACAGACAGCTCTGGTGAAACAATATTTCAAGTTTTTTTTCCCATCACTATTATACATGGAGCGCACACACTGAGCACTGTGCTACCAGCGCCACATACTCTGAAATCGATTTTCCATCAAATACATCATTTAAGTAAAAATCTTTCAAGAAATTTTGTCAAGCTTTTCGAAAGATGATGCCAACATGTTTTTAAAGCCCAAGTTGTCCACCCTGTGCTCTTAAATAAATTATCTATAATGTTGCAGGAACCATTTCCTCTTGATTGATTTCAGCTCACAGATAAATCTCTAATTACAACAGCGTCTCTTTTCCTGACAGAGCAAACTAGAAAGTTGTTAGAGCCTGTTGTACGTTGTGTTTCTCCTAAACGCACCAAATGATGAACGCTAAGTCGTAGCTTAGCAGGGCAGAAGAGCAGCTACGTATGACATGGCATGTGTATGTGTGTGTTTGTGCCAGAAAAGGGAGGGGGGGGGGGTTGTGAAGACCACCTGTGCAACGAGCAATCTGCCTCCGTTCAAAGAATGTGACAGTGACCCTGAGATGAAGGAGAGTGTGTAATGTGTGAGTGTTTGTCAGTGCTCAGGAGCAGGTGCTCAGTTATTGTTCACATTAATGACAGACAGTAAGTCATAGCTTTTCAGAGGCAGTCCGACTGCAGTGTTGAGCCCTATTAGGTGATTAGCAACGACAGAGGCCGGATGACATTACAGCGCAGTGCTAATGGAATAACTGTCTTCAGTTTGGAAGCTCAGCGCCAGGTACAGGACAGACAAACACACATTTACATCATAGATTTGGTTCTTTGTGAAGGTTATAAAGACAACTGTTGAGTCTCTCCTGTATGCTTTAGGAATAAGCAAAAATACCAATCAAAACAACAACAACAATGGCCACATTCACTTCTTCTATGACGGCCTAAAGTGAAGAGAACTTCAAAGGGAATAGACTTCCTCCAAAGCTGGACGTCCACTATGAATAATAGCTGCATTTATTTTTTAATTTCTTGTTATTATTTTTTTTCTGGTTTATGAGCAGGAACCGGAATGGCTCCGAAATGGATGGGTTTCTTCTCGACCCTTACTTCACCGTTTACTCACTTTAATGAGAAGTGTGCACCTGGGTCAAAGTGCAATGATGATAAAACTTTTGCAAAAGGAAATATTAGTTGTTGGGTTGGAATAGGCTTTACAATCAAAGCTTTGGGAAACATTGGTTTCCTGCTAGTTCCTTCACTGACCAAGGTCAACTCACAGTTTATAACTTGTTTTGAATAAAGAGGACAGAGAAAAATATAATTATAACAAATATCATATAATATATAAAACTCAATTCAGGCCATGTTTACACTAAAGTCTTTTTTGTTTTTGTTTTAAAAAAAAAAAATATTCCGATGATATTTGGATCGCAAACCGCCGTGCATACGGATCTGCAAATATGACTGAAGACACTGGACCAGACCAGTAGTTGTTGTACACAAACACTGGTGTGGACGGATGATGACGTGAGGGTTTTATACTCCAAGTTCCCCCAAACTAAAAAGCCAGCAAAAATCATAAAAAAAAAAAAAAAGTAGAGTGGGATCGAGCAGCACAAACAAAACATGGTAGACCGCCATTGTTATCGTCCACCCACTCCCTCTCCGTATGTGTGTAAGAGCGTCCCAGTATTTACAGTTTACAGGTTCAGTTTCTAAAAGTTTGCACTCACTGCTTTATAAAACTGAAACTTCACGTTGTCATCACCCAAAACAAAAGGTTTCTTTCTTCGGCTAAACGTGTTGTCGTGGTAACTTGGCCTCAGCGCCATGGAAGGATGCCGCCGCGGCCTAACTTTAGCACTTCTCACCATCAGTGTCACAACAGAACAAATGGAGCTCATTTTAAGATGGTAGACGGAGGCTATACAGCCAGGAGAGCGTTATTAATATGACAATGACAGTTCACACATCAAATGACTATCTTGGCCGACGCTTCGCCCATCTTGTTTTTTATGAGCTTGAATGTTTAGTTGACTGCTACAACATTAGAAGGTCTAGTGTAACTTAAACCTCCACCTATCGTTCTCTCTTGGTATGCTCTGGATGGTCAAGTGGAACATTCCCGCAGCGTGCATTTCACTCGGTTGGCTCAGATGTGCTTTAATCACCTCGGCGATGGCTGAGACGCAGATATAGAGTTACAGTATCAGGGAAAGAGAGAGAGAGCGAGCGAGCGAAGGCCCCAGGACTACTTTTCCATCGTTGCACCAATTGGTGGTTTGTGATTTGTGTTTTTAAATCAATGCATCTGAGAAATCTTTTATCTGGCACACTGAGAGTGATTTTTCTTTCACAACTGAACCTTTTGTGATTCATTCGGCCGTTTTCTGTTAAACCTCATCTTGGTTGGATCCTGGATTGGATTGGTTGGATTCTTTTTGCCACTTTGAGGCAGCTGAATAAGATGTAAAAACAATACAGTCATATTTGTGAGCAAACGGCCAGCAGACAAAATCAGTTTTAACTTTAAAAAAAAAAAACAGCTTAGTACTGACTTCTCCTACAGGTTTGTTTGGTTTCCACCAACTCTGAAGACGAATATTTAGGTGTTTCCCATTTGAGCACTGAAAAGCAGGAAAGTTTCATGTATCAAGCTTTTAGGTTTACAAGATCCCTGTGACAGCGAATAACAATGTAGGCCTAAGAAAAAATCAAAAATGAAATCTTCTGGAAGGTACAATATTAGTACGTATAAAACAGTAGAGTCAGGATGTTAGTTTTTTTTGATTGAGGACGCTTTGTGATTTGAGGAGCGTTGAAGCTGGCTCTGCCAAATCTCCATTTTCTACTTATCCTGAAACTACCAGGACTCCCAACGCTCAGATTCAAGGAGAGCTTCGCTCCATCTCTGGTGGCCTGTTGTTACCGTTCAACGAGTAAACTGCGCATCTAATGTAACATTATACATTTTCCCTCCCCCCTCACCTACCCACTGTCCCTCACCCCTCTGTCAGAGAGCCATGTGCCTGATCGTTTACACGGCTCATACTGAGTGTCACCAGGTCGTTACGTTTATTTCGGACGAACACCAATTAGCTGGCTTCTAATTAATCAGCACTTTCCCTGATTCCACGTGTCACACGATATCTGTCAGTCACCGCCACAGAGCCCGACCAACGGTCCACTGATTGTCCACTAACGAGGGAGAGAGTCACCTTTCTGCATGTGGACTTCGCTCTAATGATGTCGACTCTGATTGGCTGCTCGGAGGTTTTATTAATCTGCAGCTCTCGACACAGGATTGGGGGAAGCCCCTTGAGTATCCCTGCTTATCAGACTTTATTCTCTCCATCGCCACCACTTCTTTGCCGTCTGCTCGGTGTGTCGGGGCCTCGAGTAAGGAGGTCTTGTCAAGTACATTCTTACAAGGTGTTATGCAGTTTTGTAATGCAGGTATTTTATAGCCTGACAATTATCTGACTCGCATACTTCAGTTCATGGTGGCTGTATAAACACATCATAGTATGGACCTAAATACATCTGTAAATGTGAATGAAAAGTTCTGTTAATGGCGTTACACGTTTGAACATGGGTGAAAGAGGAGAAGACCAAAGTAGTCGATGTTCTGATCGCTGCATGCTAATCATTTCACGAGACATAATCTGAGCCCATGCTGACTGATGAATAGTGTTGTCTGTAATTATATCTAAATTGATTTACGGGGAGACATTTCCAGAACGCTTTGGCTGCATGTAAGGTTGCACCTGTTTGAACAGATGGAAATATAGATAGACCAAAAGGTAAAGGGGCATATGTACAATGTACTCTGTGTATAAATAGAAAGTCTGCATAGTAATACGACTTGCTGTTGAAACGATAATTTAATCACAAGTTACTTGTGTGCATTCAATATGCAGCAAATATGCAACACCATCAGGTGACGCCTCATTTGAACTGTAATGAATTTTAAATAATTAAATTTGATTCAACTTTAAACCAACTTGATGCTTTTTATAGGCTGACTGTCCATTTAAGTTTTTTTTTTTAAGCGACTGTCCCTTACTGAATGTAAAATCTTAATTAAAACAATAAATCTGGATATTTTATTAGAACAGATTTGAATGAAGCAACATGTCAGCTGGTAACACATTGACTGTCCGGTCTTGGTGTTTTCCTGGATGGGAACACTTGTGGTTGCCATAAAGTTTATGTTACTACTTCCTCGGTCAGTTGCGTTGAAATACTGCGCTGTGCTGTCGGGCCATTTACACGGTCACCGCAACCTTTCCCGTCATTGACTCACTTCTCAGTTTTACTGGGGTGCAAATGACAGCAGGGTGGGCTTTTCACATTAAAGGCCAGAGGAAATCTAAAAGCAGGACTGAGAGAGAGCGAGCGAGAGAGAGAGAGAGGGGCGGGCGGGCGTGCAGCCGCCTCATGTTCCAGATATTGTCACATCACATGAAGATTCCTGACTGCACACATTAATCTCCCAGCAGGAGTCCAGCAGTGTGTGCAACCACATGTATATCAAGAAGAAGCGTCTCCGAGGGCGTCGGATACATGGCTGACTGATAAACAAGGACATCCACACTGTGCATCTCTCTGTCTTGTTTTCCAAAGTGGCAACCTTCAGGGTTGAAAAATAAAAAATGTGGAGAAGTTCAAAAACTGCTCTTCCTTCAGAGTCCACTTAAGGCGGAGGTAAACCCATGAAGGGTTCCTGTTTTATAATTCTTTATTTTACAGCTGAAATAAACATGTTAACAGAATGATACCGCCTGAAATTTTTTAGATTTTACTTTCCAGGAAGAGCGATCACCTGTGGATCTTAAATCTCTTTTGAAGGTTTTTGGTAGGAAACCCAAAATCACTATTTCTATTGAGGTATTTTTGGGCTGCTGTGGCTCAGTTGGTGAAGTCGGTCGTCTCTTAACCGGAAGGTTTGGGGGTACGATTCCCAGCTCCTGCAGCAACATGTCCAATGTGTCCTTGGATGAGACACTTACACTCACCTCAATTTACCCTCTCGAGATTGTCTGCGGCGTATGAATGGAAGTTGAATGAAGTTTGTTTCTTACTCTTAACAACTTGTTTACCAAGTCCAAGTTGCTCGAGTGTCACGTTACCCATCGGAGCGTCGACACTTATCAGTCTATTTTACCTTCACACAGTTATAGTCATTCATAGTGGAGATGTGCCCGGTGCAGCCACAGACCTCCTCTGTTGCTCTCTCCAACCTGCTTTTATCCATTTTACATTTCCAGGTATTTGAACTGTTGGCCTTTGGTATCAAGCCGACTTCATAACCTTTAGGCTGTACCTACCTAGTTAAAAAAAAAAACCTTTAATCTCAGCCAGCCACAGGACAGGAATGTGAAAGTCAAATAAAAGTGCTGAGGAATCAGAGAGCTCCGCGTGGTAAGAGGAGGCGTGTAAAAAAAAAAAAAGCAGCACCAAAGTTGACTCTGTTTTTGGCCACAGATACGCTCAGAGATATCCAGCGCCAGAGATTACATCTTTCTCAAAGTAAATAAATGGACTTATGATGTTTTTCTTGGCCGCGCACATTGTTTATAAAAAGCAGAGAGAGCAGTCCGTTCACACTTTAGGTGATAACTACAGTGGGCCTTTGTGAGCGCCAAGTACTGGCCCAGGAACCATCGTTTACTTTGGACGCCAAAATCGAGCTCAACTTTGTGTGCAAAGTTGTCAGGATTTGTACCTTGTTTACAGAGCGTGACCCGTTTGTGAACTCGTCTGCGTCGGTGTGCACAGTGCGTCGCTACAGTAGCTTTGAACACTTGGAACTTGTGGATAGAAAAATGAACTTCATGAAATGTAACTGAGATATTTTTATAGGTACGTTTTTAGAGGAGAAAGCGGTGTTCTGGCACGCCGCCGCTCGGGTGATGGATGTGTTTCTGAAGCGGAACAGAAAAGAATGCTTAGTACGAGTAATTCAGTAGTGACTCCAGAAGTTTTTAGCATTTTTAGCCAACGGGAGCGTCCAATATTTGACTAACACATCCATCTGTGATCTAAACGTATCACCACAGCAGCTTGTTTTTTATCTTTTCAGGAGGGGAAATTACGCCTTTCTCACTTTAAGGTATTTAATATGCTGCCGTGCTTCCAGCTTGTTTCGTCTCTCTGAACCTTTGTCAAGTATGTACACACACGTGTGTGAGGTGTGAGAGTGACCAGAATGTCACAGATATAAAACAGCAGAATGATTATGTGCAACACAATGTGATGAAATATTCCATTCGTCCAACCATGAGGATTCAATATTTGTATTTGTCACATGCTCGGACAGATGTGCGGTGAGGAAGCGAGGTCAGACGGGGCCGCAAGCCGAGGGGACAGTTAAGGACTCTGATAGAAACTGACAGGTCAATAAAACCAGAAATATCATCAGCTTCATCATTAACCACGGCGCTGGCAGCTGCGAGAATATCCCCTCCAAACATCCCCGCCTATCCTCTGAGATAGGTGCGAAGTTTATGACGCTAAAACCTGCAGGTACGATAAACAGTTCAGCGCCGGATTCACCTCATTGGAAAACTGGGTGCTGGTCGTTTCCCAGCTCGTGGCGGTTGTGGCGCCGGTGATGCTTACATGGGTGCCTGAGCAGCTTTCCACATATCACCCTGTTACCGACTGATAACTCAGAGCGCGGACCACCTCAGCACTGTCTCTCAACACCTTCATCCACGGAGGTGTTTACTGACAGTCTTCACACGTGTAGTACAGGAGGTCACACTGCTGTGGCAGCCCGCTCTAACAACACTCTTACTATGAGCACACGTTGGATTTTACAGCCGATAATCCCTCAAGGTGTATGCACCCAACTTTATCTGCAGCTCGCTGATTAGACCGGAGAAGTTGAAGCACGGATCAAAATGTAGAATAAGGATTCTTCAACTTTAAAAAACAGGTGTTAACTTCAGTGAAAAATAAATATTATGAAAAGTGAAAAGTTGTTTTTTTTAAAGTTTTTTCCTGTGGGGATTTAGATAGTGGGCTGCACACTAACTTTAATGTTTTTGCTGCATTAGCAGTTTTCACATTTTTGTCTGCACTGTCTTTTTAATAGATCATATTTTGCGCCCATTTCTACAAAAAAAGCAAACAGATGAAAATCACTCCTTAAGTGCAACAAAAAAATAATACCCCAATTTATACAAATACATGATTTACATCCATCAAATCAATTTTTAGTGAATTAAATTCTGCACTCAGGAAATGTCAACGTAATGATGTTCATTCCTTTTAAAAGTAAAAGAATAAATCACAAGTCTCTGCTTTAGCTTGTCATACTGTGGTTGGTATATAAAAATGTAAAACATGCGACAAATTTAAAACGATTCTGATAAAATGCGAACACTGTTAAAGAATCACACTGGTCATGGCTGACTCCTGCTTAGTTTATTTTTTAGTTTTGTTGCTGAGCTGTCATTTCATGTCTTATTGTAGTGTTAGTGTTGCTTTCTCCCTAGTTTGAGTATTTTATTATATTATTTTAATGTTTAGTTGTTTCTCTCTCTGTGCCCCTTGTGTTTTTATTCATTTTAATATTCTGAAGATTTTAGTTTCATATTTTATTCTGTAGTTTTTGTCCACAGTGTTTCTAGTCTTTAAGACTTCCTCCCTTTTTGGATTGCACTCTTTACTTCCTCCTTTCTGAAGAGAGAACAGAAGGTTTAATCTCTGATTTAAATGTCAGATTAATGAAGTCAGACGTGGACAGAACAAGCAGGTGATTGTGAAACTCCTCGTGCCCTCCAGTGTGTCAGGACTCGGGATGGATTCCCGTGTTATATCAGAGCGGGTGGCCGGCCGGCTGGTCGAGTCAGCGTTGTTTTGCTGTTGTCCGAACTGTTTGATGTTCTATTTCTGCCCGCACTTGAAAGACCTCTCTGTCACATTAATCAGGGCTGCGGTGGATGCCACGCAGGGTTTTCTGTCAATCTGGAGGCCTCTGACTCCGCTCAACGATTTATTGGGAAAAAAAGCGGCTATATTTGTAGCGGCAACCTTTCGCTGGACCTCACCAGCTGATGTCAGTTAATTATTTGTCCCCTGAATCTAATACTTTTTCCTCCGGTGCCAAAACTCTGAGCATGGAGAATCGAGATCCCTGCGCATACACACGCTCATAAGGACGGACACACACTGACGCACACACTCGCAGATGTCGTCTCTCACTGTGGGTCAGTGCGGAAAATCAGACACTCCATCCATCTGCTGCTGTTATTCCTAGCAACCAAAGTTGTGTTGCCACGGTGAAGATCTCCCCACATGAACTTGTCAGTCAGGCAGCAGCGACTTGATGTTTTTATTGTTTTGTTTTCCCCTCCACTTGTCTTCCACGTCTCATTTCAAAATGTGTTTGTGTCACCACATTTTGTTTTCCGTGCCTCATCAGGTTAATGTCTTGTTGTTGTTTTTTTCTCCTTACGTTTTACAGGCGTCCTCGGCTGACTTTAGACGCCTGTGAGTCAGTGTTGAGGGAATAAAAGCCAAGAAGGAAGAGCTTCATGTTTTCATAAAGTCTCTGACTGATCTGAAATATGACAACAGACGGGATGAGCTCTTCCCATCGGTGCCAGTCGCTGAAAGTTCGCCTTAAAAAAAGGTGCTCAGTACAAGCTGCACATCATTCAGGGTGAAACCACATCTGTTTGGACCAATGTGTGATTTAGTGTTGAGGGTTTAAGGGGGGGGGGGGAGAGGGGGGAGAAAAGCCAGGAAAACTTGATAAACCACACAAATCCACCATAACCACAGAAAGCCTCGGTAAACTAGAGTAATGCCCAAATGAAGTGTGAGAAAAAGGGGGAAAAGAATGACTTTGTAATACCTTTTAACGACACGGTTTACTCAGGGATGAGTGTCGTGTTTCCGCGGAAATATTGCTGCGTCCGAAACTGTGAGTCTGCATTTGTCTCATTTTGCACGCTGACTTACGCTTCGGTATCACACTGGAAATAGTTCTGCTTGGATTTCAAGCCGGTGCACCGTCGCACTGACCTTCATCCACGTCTTCCATAAAATATATAATGCATTCCCATTGTATGTGTTTATTGGCCGGGGGGGAGGGGGGGAGGGGGGGAGGGGGAGGGGGGGTCCGAGGAGCAGTTGCTGGTTTTATTTGAGACGTGGTCCAGCTCGAAACATTTGTCTGATGTCCTGATGACAATAATTCATAAATGAAAACATACCAAGGACACTTCTGTTCAGACTCTGCAGCTGTGACCTCACAGTGCAGGACTTGATTATTAAGCACAGAGTATTTATATTTTATGATACTTTTGACCGTCTACAATGGACAAAATTATCTGCACATTTTTTAAACGCACATTCAAACTTTGAACTTTTACTGAACATGAAATGGGTGATTTTCAGAGAACAGGTGTTTCCCATGTTGGCCACAAAACGACCAAACAACAAAAACGACACTCTAGTCACAACAGTGTCCATTAAAGGTGTAGAGACAAAAGGCCAAACCGTAGAGGACAGAAAAACACAACTCGTCCTTGAAGGTGAGATTGAACTCATAGAAACATTCACGATAAGTGTCTCTTGTATTAAAAAGAAAAAAAGGACATTAAGCTGTTTCATTGTTAAGCGAATTAAAATAAAAGATGTCAATCTTGTTTTTTTAAATAAGAAAATCATGAAAAAAAACAATCAGGATACAATCAAGCTGTGACCCTGAACCGTGTCTCCTGAGTTGAGTTCACAGTCACATCTCGATTAACTTTGTTAAAACCCTACAAGTGAAATACTCACAATCACAATTCATCAAATCCAGATGTTTTCAATCAACATGTAAAACTGTATTATGGCTCATTTCATTGTCTCTAAATTCTAGAAATCTCACTTTTTTATTGTGTGTACCTTTTTAATGTAGTGAAAGTCGTATTTGATTTGGAACTTAAAAGAGGCTCAGAGCGACGAATAAAGCAGAGAAGATGTTGAGGGTTAGTTTTTTCATCTCGACGTGTTCTGTGGCGGAAGGAGGCAGAAAGTAACAGGTGTCTAAGTCACAGTGACGTTGATGGATTTCTGGGAAGACCCTGTCCCAGCAGCAGCAGCAGCACGAGCACCTCTCATCATCTCCAAACCGCTGACCTGTGACAACACGACCTTGCTCTCACATTATACAACCCGGACGGCGTTGAGGCTGGGGATGTAATGGAAAAGTTGGGTCGTTGTTTTCTGCGTTCCTGTTTCCACTGAAGGCACGGCTGGTGTGCTGTCGGCGGGCTCAGCTCGTCTTTGTAGCTTCACAGAGTCTGAATCTGCAGCCGCTTCTATAAAACCAGTCTTTGAACACGATGGGCAGCAGGTGGGAATGTCGGGCGATGGGAAGGACTCTGTGGGGGCTTAAAGATGCCCCTTGGCACCGTGCAGGAGACCTCTGCGGGGTTGCCCTTTAAGGCTACAAGACCAGTGAGAACCAAGTTCAGCTTGAAGTCTCTACATGTGAACCTGTCACTCTCACAATCTGGAGGGTGTAACGGGGCGGAGGGGGGTCTGTGTAAGGGGGGGGAGGATTTAGACCATTAGTTCTGGGCTGCCCGGGCACACACTCACATGTGTGTGGAGAGTCACTGAGGTCTTTCTGCTAATTATAGGCTGAAATCTGACAGAGAAAAATTAGAGGGAAAAGGGACAGCTGCAGCGACGACGGAGGGAAGACGAGAAAGGAGAGGAGGGGGTTTTGATTTCTCTCTAAATCCTCAAACCCCCTTCCTTAAACCTGAAAACAAAATTCAATCATCTTGGTGTCCTCCCTGCGCTCAGATAGCGTCTCAACACAAACCCCCCCTCCACCGCCTCGCTCGTCCGGTCACACTGGAGGTCAAAGGTCAGTCCCAGATGGGATGACAGGGGTTTCACAGGACGTTCCAACTTTTCCCTGAACTAATGCTGCTTCCTCAGGAGGAGGAGGAGGAGGAGGCGGGACGAGATCCCTGAGACCCGCTCTGTGAATGTGGTCACATCAGCGACTTACACACTGACTCAGGTGCACACATGATGCATGATGTCATTATCATAAGGGGAGAGGCCATCATTTTAAGAGAAAGGAAAATACATGAAATAATCAATACATTGGGCATCAGTGGGTCGGTTTCAAAATAAAGGCATGCTATAGTTTACTTCACAACTGCAACAATTAGCTCACCGCAGGCTAATTAGTAAACACTGTCAGGATTTCATTATCAAAGCAGGTGCCAGGCGCTAAACTTCAGATTAGACTCTTATACATCATGGTTTTTGGTTTGATGTCATATGTGATGAATAACAAATGCAGTATCGATGAGTCAGTCGGATCAAAACTTTGTCCAAGCGTCATTCTCATGCATGGACTTTTACATTTCTGACGGTTTTACCTTTTACAGTCTAAGAACGGTTCACCGTCGAGCAGCGTTTCAAACGGTCAGATCACCTCAGCCATACAGTCAGATTACCCCAAAGACGTACAGTCAGATTACCCCTCAGACGTACAGTCAGATTACCCCTCACTTTAAAGAAGTCATATTTACATCATCTTTGCTGGTGGAGGTAGTTTTAGTACACAAGGCTAAGCTAAAAGCTAACTGAAGTCCATGAAGATGAGTGACGCTGGATTTATGACAACCACAGAGGTAGATTCAATTATAGATGCTGCTGAATATATTTAAAAAAGTATCAATATGAACTTTGTCAACTTAAATGTGTAAAAAGTTAACAGAATAAATGTTGAAAACTTGTTTTTGACTTAAACTTAAAAACATGAACTAACTCAAATATACTAAAGCTCGCTGGACCTGAAGAGAAATAACAAATAGTCGACTTGGACCCTGGGTGGGTCTTCAGAAAAGTCTCACCGCTCTCAAATGAAATGTTTTAATTGTCAAAATCAGACTGGAACAGACAAAAAACAGGCTTTAGATTTAGTGTGTGATGTTTAAATTATACCAAACAACAATGCGAGCAAACATTTTTGGACTGAGTTTGATTATCTATAAATACAGTCGGTTTTAAAATGATTTAAATAAAAAAATCAAGTTTTTTTTTAAATTTGGGGGGAGGATGGGGGGGGGGGGGGGGATTATCTCCCCCTTCCTAATGTGCCTGTGTGCAAAATGTTCTTCCATGTCAGTGTAATATCGTAAGATCATTATCTTGTTACCGGGGTTTCCGTGAGAATGTCCTGAGCTCGCCTTGGACCAGCTTAACCGTCTTACAGCTGAGGCACAGTAGCCAAGCGTAGATTGTTTCCCTCCCTGCTCTGATTGACAGGTGTCCAACAATCCCCCTGGCTTTGCGCCGGAGATCCGAAGAGGCTGGAAGGAGCCCCCCCCGCCCCCCCGGTGCGGTCTGGTCTGACCTTGCCCGGCTCATCAATAGCATTCATTGCTCCCAAGCTGCGCGTGACAGGTGCTCAGGCCCCTCAGACCTAAATCCTGCCCGTTTTTTTATTGGTCCTCCTGCCTTTCCCCTCATGCGTGTTTCCTCCAGGGACATTAGGAGCGAGGCTCAGGTCTCCTCGGGCTCAAATTAAATGCCTGTGGTTAATTAGCTGGGGTTGCTATTGCCAGCAGAGGTGGAAACCTTTACCAGTGCACCCCGGCCTGCATGGGAACCCGGGGGGGTTGTGTGGCCTGCGCTCTGAAACAACACAGAAGTTGTAGTTTTTTTTTAAGTATCAAACCTTTAAACAGGACACTCTGCAGACTGTCAGGTTCCTTCAAACTGAGTGAAATGCATCAGGCTCTCTGCAGACCTGCAGACCCCAGAGGAAGACTCACACCTCCCCCCTAGTGGCCGCCTCTGTAAAAGCACCCTTTAAAACAACCCAGTCTCTTGATTTCACTCTCTGTCACTTGTTCCATTTCTCTTCATTTGTCCTCATCTACCTTTTCCCCGTGTCTCTGCTGAGAGCATGGTTTGTGATTTAGCCTGGAAACACCATTATAAACCCCCAACAGAGAGAGGTTTCACCAATGACAGGAGCTGGATACCTCAGCAGAAGGTCAATCTCTGCGTGTGACTCTGTGTGCATGTTTCTGTTAAGTGAGTAAAATAAATATATGGAGCTGTTTGTATGCATCAGTTATTTATGTTGGAGTGGGTCTGCAGTATTCCTGTGCACACATCATGTATCTTTAAAAGGTGATTTCCAAAGGTGCTTGTTTTGTTGTTGTTTTGTTTTGTTAAAAAGACAAGGAGTCGTTGACCCCTCGGTTTAAAAGACGTTTAAAACTGGATCAAATGGGGGGGGCGCTGGTGGCGCAGCGGCAGTGCGCGCGCCCCCATGTATTGAGGGGAGGCCCGGGTTCACGTCCGGCCTGTGGCTCCCTTCCCCGCATGTCTCTCCCCACTCTCCCTCCCTGATTTCCACCTCTATCCACTTTCCTCTGTAATAAAGGCCAAAAATAAAAAAAAACTGGATCAAATAAAAAAAGTCTATTTAAGGATGTTAATAAATTTACATGTGGATCATATTTAAATTGAAAATCTGCTGCTGTAACATGATTCATCACACAAGGAGTTTGTTTGTACATCTCATTTCAACGAACACAAGTCACTTTTGATGGCAGCTTTTTTACACTTAACACAAGACATTTAGGCCTCATATACATGTATATATATGTGTATATATGTGTATATATATATATATATATATATATATATAAAGATGTATATTGTCTCGGATAGATTTGAGTTTTTGCGGTGCATTTCTTGTGATTTCATGGGAATTTAAATAGTGACAGGATACAAAGAATTTATCTGTTGACCTTTTGCATGGTAGCTTTGTGATGCCTTGTCAGCATCACTGTGATGGGGACTATCTATGATCTGTGACATGTATTATACAGTCTGATTTATTATACTTTGACATAAAAAGCACAAGGAAATACGTCTTCCGTTTCAGCGAATCCCTTTTTCTTTTCTCAGAGGTAAAAATAAGTATTTGCTGTCCTCACATTTCTCTTATTTATTGAGTGACACACCGCGTAACTCTGACATCTTACATGCCTTCGGTCTTATTTGAAACACTTTTGTATGTCTCATGTTTCTGTTTTAAATACCTACAGCTTCAGCGTCTCCCTTGTTGTTTGCAGCCAGTGCTGCTGTACGGCTGCACTGTGTGAGAAGTTGTTAACACTGTTATTCCTAACTCAGATGAAGGCCGCCGGGCTGGTTGTTCACAGCCACGAAGCCTTCGAGGCATCCTGAAGGAGCAGAG
This sequence comes from Symphodus melops, assembly GCF_947650265.1. Classification (NCBI taxonomy): domain Eukaryota; kingdom Metazoa; phylum Chordata; class Actinopteri; order Labriformes; family Labridae; genus Symphodus; species Symphodus melops. The sequence continues at coordinate 2,352,336 of NC_136702.1, read as the reverse complement.
CTGAGCGACTGTCACATGACCGGCGGCATTAACTCCTAACACCTGTGGGAAGGAACAAAATAGCCTCTCAGCCTGCAGTGGTTAAATATGAGGGGCGATAAGTCTTTGTGACTTTGTGCTGATCAGTGGAATTCCTTGCCCCATGTGTTCTGTGCGAAGTAAAGTGAAATGTTGTGAGCTTTTTAGGGTTTTTAAAGTCCTCTGACTTCAGCTTAAGATGGGCATAAACATGTCAAGGTGCTTGAGGTTTTGTTTTTAGTTCGCCTCCTCTGTGCTGATAACTCGACTTTAGTTTCTTCGTCGTGATTGTCATCAAACAAAGCCACAGTTGACATTTCCATGTGACAGATTTGTGAAGGTGGAAAAAAAGCTGAGGATCTAAAATTGAACCCTGGGGAACTCCAAATTCAATGTTACGGCTTTTATCGACATACCCTTACCTATACAAAATATTTTATAAAGATGGAGGGAATGTGCTGTATGTTAAATATTATTTTACATTTAACGTCTTTTTTTCCCACTCATAAGGCTCTATGTTATTTTCTCACTCACATTTCCCCTTTGTGCGTCAGTTTCCCTCCTTGCAGTAACTGCTATCATTATTAGAGCCTGAATAAACTGGACCCCTTGCTGTTGATTAAGTTATTAGATTAGGGAGAATTACATCAGTATATCTGAGCATAAAAAACAGTGTGGAATCGGTTTCCCTGCCCCAAGCATGTTTCCACTTTCTACATCACAAATCCCACAGGTCGAAACCAAAGTGTGAATGTGCAGATGCATTCCTAAACATGTTACTGTGTGTGTGTTTGTGTCCAGGAAGTGTTGCTTGTACATTGTGGAGTTGAGCTCTCTCTCTCTCCACATCATCAGGGAGTCTGTGCTGGGAAAGTAACGGCTAATGTATCCTCATTCAGCTATATGGCGCGTGCAAAAGGCTTCATGCCAAAAAAAACCCCTCGCTCTAAGCCACACCGCCTCAACTGGAAGCATATGGTAACTTGCTTTATACGAGTCCGAGTCCGTGTCTGTTCTTCACAACTGATGATGTCGCCTGATTTACACTGTGCTGCTCTGTGTGTGCTGGAGGAACATAAGTAATCATCCACAAGTAGCCTTTTCTCTCCAGAAAATCTTTATGACAATTTGACCCTTCATTATTTTATTTAACATCAGTGTTTTTCATTTTTGTATTTGCAAAATCATGTTGACTACTTTTTTTTTTTCCTGGAATTTACTCGGCAAAATCTCTCACACAAGATAGAGACACTCTCAGCTCTTAAATAACCTTTGTAAAAGTAAAGCAGATATGTAAATAAGCCTTTTAGAAGAGAGTAGCTGTTTCACTGTATTCACTGTATTGTACCTTTATTTTCTGGAAAACAGCAGCACAAAAAGTTTCACAGAGGGAACAACGATACCAACAAAAGGCAAAGATGACATTTAGTCAATAACACCAGAAGTGTAAAGCAGTAAAACAAGCGAATACACGGTTCCATAATTTGCTCTGATTGAGGAACCTTTTGAACTACACAATGCTCGGGTTTTGGGTGACCTTGTAGCTCAGACTAAGAAGATGGACAAAAAACTTGAAAATCTCTTTTACCAAAGACAGAGCGAGCACTTATTCTAACCCAGCTGAACCAAAAATGCTGCAGAGAAATCAGAAAAACTATCAGATGTGCCAAAAAAAAGTGCATGTCATGGACTTAGGCTGTTTGCTAAGTCCGTTGTTTACTTGCAGAAATCTTCAGCTAAATCTACATGACAAGTCTCAAGCCGATGATTGCGTCTTAATGCATAGCTTTATATGTTTGCATATGTATTTAGTTCTGGCATGTGAGAGTGTATTTGTGGCTTTGAGTACAGTGTCTGCTGATGTGCACCAGAGAGCCGCTCAGCAGCAGTGAAGAATGAAAAGTGACGGCTCGGTCTACACGATCCTAAATCCAAACTCCATCTGCTGTAATGGCCCCTTTGCACACACATACACACTCGCGCACACACATACACACTCGCGCACACACACATTAACACTCCCCCTCCTGTTTCTCAACAGCGCTCTCCCTTCCAGTTTCTTCCTCACTTTCTTCTACAAACCTACCTCTTCACTTTTACACAAGTCGAGTTGTCTGTTTTAGCTCATAAGGTTTTTGTATTGAGGCGGCAGTAGCTCATTCCACACTTGGGTTGGGATCCGAAGGGTTGCCGGTTCAATGCCCTGTGCAATGCCTTGTGCAATGCCTTGAACCCCCAACTGCTCGGAAAGCCGCCTGTGTGCAGCCCCTTCGCGTTGGCATTAATCCATGTTTAAAGGTTTCTGCATGTTTGCATTTCAAGACTCGAGTGTCTCTCAGTCAGAGTGTTTGTTTAATGAATCTCCTGTTGACACATTCAGGTTTGTCCTCAGGGTCACTGTGTTTGGAGCTCTGCGTCAACTTTCATGTTCAGGCTGTTAGGTGCAGAATTCATTGCCAGTAACAAACATCCTCTTGAGTGGGAAAAAGCTACACAAAGGTGGCACCTCCTGTCCAAGTTCATGAACATGAGAGTTCTACATTCAGGCACCTTCTGTAGCAGGGGCGTCCAAAGTGCAGCCTGGGGGCCATTTGTGGCCCTTGAGGAAATTTTGGCCTGAGGCCTCATTCAGATTTTCCACATTTTTTATCAACTATGAAAATAAACTTATGCATATTTTATTATGATTATTTTTTGTTTAACCATTTAATAACCTGAAATAAATACAGAAAGATAAATACACTTGAATCTGACTTGAAAAACAAAAAAACAAAAAACAGATAAAGAATGTAAAAAAAGGATTTGATGTTCTTTTATTAAAGGATTTCTTTTGTGAACTTTTTGATTCTGATCTACATATCCTGACTACTTTTTCAAAAAGCTGAGAAAATAGTTTCTCACTGTAATTAGTTATTGTACGTTTACGTTATTTTTGTAGAGCTCACAATACAAACAGTTCCTTACGATATTATTTGAAAAAAACAAAACCTGTGGCCCGCGAGCGATGCTAAATAAAAGGTTTGGACCCCACTGAATTCAAGAGTACTGCTGTGTCGATAGCATCGAGGAGTTTTGGATGGAGAGAAGGTCAGAGGCCTGTTTAATCTATGAACATTTGAGCAGAGATTTAAAACGTTAAAAAAAGTGCCTTTGAGTTCGCCGCTGACGTTAAGAGAAAAGGAGGAGATGATTCTTTCAAAGCCTGCAGGATTAGTCGATTACCTGCTACACCCATAATCACACACACACTCTCACTAACACGCTCCCTCAAACCCACATTTGCTCTCAAGCATTCTCTTAAACACACTGGGGCAAACACTTGCTGATACACACACACACACACACACACACACACACACACACACACACAGCGACACTCAGACGTGAGAGGTTTGAGAGGCAGCCAGCCTGTGAGCGCCGTGGGGCCACATGATGGTTGGAGGGAGATTTGAGAAGGCTTATCTGAGGATGGATGGAGCAGCAGACTGCAGCTGTGCTGAAATGATTTACATCAGCACAAACACACACACACACACACACTTTTTGAAGCTGGAACACCAACAGACGGGTGAATGTGTGTGAAACACAAGTGCATGTTATGGGAGTGAAACAGCACATGACACGAATACTTCACTGTAAAATCAATTTGCACATTTGTGTGTGACAGAGCCTAAATGATGTAAGTAGATTATAACCTTTGTTTAGTCACAGTTTGCATTTTCAGTGCTCTCCGTATTCTGCAGATGTTCACTGCTCGAGACTTCAAACATCAATTTGTTGTGAATTTAACACAAAAACAGAAAACGGTAAAGTTATCTAGCATGATGGAAAACTGTCTATTGTGCCAATTATTTGGGCGATAAACCATCAGAAGTAGGATTTATTATTTAAACATTTAAATGTTGATAATTTAATAATTTAAATTACTAAAAAATGTCTAAACCCATGTTATGTATATTTCTTTGAGTACTTAAATATTTTCAACAGAGGTCAAAACCAGGGAAATCCTTCATTTCAAAGTCTCTTCGTGCCGCCATGACGGAATGTTTATCGCTGCCATGGAAACGCCGGATGTGACGTCAAAGACCGCTGCATAAGGAGAAGACAGCTGCCACTGAAAGCTGCCGTGCTGTCGCCGTCTGTGCTGCTGTGATTAAAAAAAAAAAAAAAAAAGTCACGTAAATTATTTTGTGTATTTTTATTTATTTATGTAAATATTCTCTTCCTCAGGTGTGTTCCACTCGTTCGTCTTTCCTACGTTAATGCAGAGTTTGTTTTGTCCGGGGTTGGAGAGAGTAGCAGAGAGAACTCCCATGATTCCTTTCCAGCTTCTGTCTTCTTATACTAGTATTCATTGAGAGCCACCTGACAGTGGAATCTACATATTGTTTATTTATTATGGACATACAGCAACAATGGGGCTGTTGCATTTAACCAAGCACTGCTCTTAGCTAAATGCTAAGTTGCAGCTCCTGCACAGTTGAGAACCACTACATACTGTAGCCTGTCAGTTCAGGATACAAGGTTTGAAAGGCAGTCGGTCTGGCAGAGACGACCGAGGAAGACCACAGAGGGATGTGTGTGTGTGTGCTGATGCTGTCAGCACACACAGATCTGTCACGTTCACAACACTTTCACACCACATCCACACTTTCTCAGATACCCAGACGCCATTTTGAGAGAGGCCTTTCATCAGCTTGCTTTCTAACACAAACACACTTCGCTCACTCTACCCTCTGCTTTTACATCAAATCTCCAGCAACCTGGATGAACTCAAATCATAAAAACCTTTATTAGACAACGGGGCTTTTTATGTTTTAAAGTGAGTCTGTACTGGGACAGCTATTTGATAGGATATAATGATGCATCAAGATTCACTTCCCCTGAAATCTTCTGCAGCGGAGTCCCAAAACTTTCTCCAAATATTGTGACAATGCATCTAAAGGGAGAGGTGAGTTATATAAAGTTATGTTGTTGTAGTTGCATTAATTGATCAGGGATTCAAAGATCCAATATATAACTATCACATAACATTTTTAATCTCAACAACCAAAACATCCCTCCACTTCATCCCTCCATATGAACCCAAGGCTGGCTTCAGCTCTGTTTGACACTTCCTGGTTGAGAGACAGGTGTGCACTCAAGTCAGTGGAGCAACAGGTGACTTGGCAAGATATATTTGATGTGTTAATAAAATATTTTAATGTAAAATAGTCAACGTGCGTTTTCTTTTAGTTAAAAATATGATGTTTGAAGTCATTTGTCAATGACTTATTCTTAAGTTTTATCACATAACTTATTTACATAAAGGACTTGTCGCTATAGTCATGCTAAGCTAACATTAACTCATGCCTCTCAAATTGTCAAAAACTCAAGTCTCGAGTCATCAAAGTAGAATCTGAGAAAAGCTGAACATGTAAACTATTATAATATAGGTGTTCTGTCCTCTTTGAACATTGCAATCACCATGTGCATTTGTAATGTGTTTTGCCTTTTGTCGTTCTGTTAGCATGTAGCTGCAGCATTTATTGGAAGTATCATTATGTACTTAAATGACTATGTGTAGCATTAGCATTAGCCTGGGTGTTTTGCGTCATAAATTTATTCTGAGCTTGTGATGTAGCATAGCATGTTGCTTAGCATTAGCCTTGTTGCTGTGTGTGTGTGTGTGTACGTACGCATGTATGTATGTATTGCAACTGAGGTAGCATGTAGCATAGCATTAGTGACAACTATGTATTTCTTTTATATTTGCAGTACGTCAGCCTTTATCATTTAGTGAATCATTTGTATTTCTTTCAGGGGTGGAACTTTAACGTGTTGATTACGATTAATTAATTACAAGAAAATTAATATTGTTAAAGCCTAGAGCCATATGATCATTACATTATTATAATAGGATGTGTCAACTAGTTTATTCAATGTTTTGTATCGCTGTATGAAGGTCTTCTTGACTTTAAAGATTAGAGAAGCTGTTTACACAAACTGTAAAGGTTTGCACTAATAGTGCAGCAAATATGATTATATATTATACACGGTCTCATAGCTTTCATTATATGGAGGAATTGCTCATTCATGTTAATATTGGGCAAAAAGCAGCACTCCCTCCACTCCATGTGTTATTGCTCAAGTCCATATTTGTGTTTTGTGCCGTTTCTGGCGGTTGTTTTCCTGAGGTCAATGATCTCTGTCCATACGCTCATGCATGGTGTGATGGAGTTACAGCTAGCTGTGTGGTGTGCTCTCTTGACACTTATAAAGGTGAGTGTTAGATATAAATAACTCTCAGTCCCGAGGCCCTGGAGGGCAGCGAGGCCTGCAGTTGGCTGGGGTTTGGGTTACGGGGGGCTTAAAGTGTAAGTTAATAGAAAGTGTACAGTGGCACACAGATGAGCTGACACGATGCACTTTTCTATTTTCACTTCACAAACCCCCCCTCAGACCTCTCCGATGAGGCTGAAGGGTTTTTCCTCTGATGCTGTTAGCAGATGCAGTGTGTTATTGCGGAGAAGGGAATTGGACATCCTCCATATACTGCGCTATAAATAACCCTGTGACGTTTATTGTTCTCGCTGGGGTTCAGGTGTTAAAGCGCTTGGATCATAGTTGATGCTTTTGTCTTTATTCATTGTTGTTGTAAAAAGAGTTCCGTCTCCTCTGAGGTGGATCGTTGGGTTCATGTGAATCAGTGTGGGAACAAGAGGATGAAAGCGACGGGGAGGGGAAAACTTCCTCAAAGCTGACTTCAGCTCCTGCAGTAACATCATGTGTTTGCAAGCGAATAAGCATTTAAAAATGTGCAATCAATGTTAGAATACATCAGCAAAATCAGAGCTAATGTGCTAGCATGAGCGTGTTGTGAATGTTTCTGCACGGATATTGCTTTAAAAACTGACATTTCTTTATGCTTTAATTTGGTGTCTTTTTGTTTCTGTAGAAACCACTCACGTCTATAAATTAGGATATGAGTTGTTTTATCGAAAAAAGAAACCAGCACTAAACACATCATGCTAATCTGTGTATTCGCTCCTAACAGCTGTGTGATTTATGGAAATGTTTGCACAATTATTTACTGCATATTCCCACAAATCTCGACTGCTTTCTTATCCTCAGCCTCCCAAAAATGTGTATTTATCCCAGACTACTTTGTTTCAGACACAAGAAAACTTTTGTATATTTCTGTTTTTAGGTTCTTTAAACCTGATCTGTTTGGTTTGATTTGGATTGCTCTGTCTATAAATGTACAGTGAATGTTTTTTAGGTTTAGTCACAAAAATATGGCTTTGAATCATTGATTTTTTAATTATAAGAAACTAGCTGTAACACCCAAATTCCCCTTTTGGGAGATCAAAAAAAGTTTCTCTTTCTCCTTCTCCATAGATGCTGTTGCAGTGGCTGTTTTGCAAATGCATACAGTACATAAAGCGTGTGTGGAAAATAATTAATCACAGAGAGTCCCTTAAAATTTCGTTTGAAACCCGCAATAATTTTCGTATTAGTTGTTCTGAGTTTGTCGTGGAGGTGCATGACATAGGTGTGAGAAAATTCACAGAGTAAATTGTGAAAGTTAATATTGTAAAGCAGCTCTTAAAAGGTGTAACCCTAGCTGAACTCAGCCCATCTGGTGCTCTGGGTGATCAAACATGGTGGACTGCCAGAGCATTTTAATGTTGAATTGAGCTTAATACGCTGGCTTGCACCAAAGATGGAAATAGAACATGTAAGCTGAGCTGATGTCAATCATCATGAGCTGCTACATGGTTTCACTTAATTAAAAATAAATTAACTTTCAGATATTAAAAGCTGTTTGATTAAAATGCCAGACCTTTTGCCCAAATGTAAGTTTTTTCTGTCTTTACTCCACCCTGTCTGTGCACCAAATGTTATGAGTATGAATTATGAGTATTTATATCCATCTTTGCTTTGTTTGTTTGACAGAAGCAGCCTTTGACTCCTCCTGAGAACTTTCTTACAGACGCCATCAATACTCCAAAGTGATGCCTTAAAGGACTTACGGACCGCTAATTTAACATGACTGACCTTACCACTAATCCTTTCACCCTGAAAATGAGCTTAAGTTTTCCTCTAGCATTTCACTTTGTATGCACATATTCACTATATGTTCTTTTCCAAGAATACCCCGCAGCAGATCACTACCAAATTGAATGTGACTTCTGGCCGTGCTGTTGGACACTCTATATGAGGGGCAGTGATTGGCTCTGAGAACGAGTGAGCATGACTGCATGCGTCTCTGTTCTCTCTGTACAGATGCATGTGTTCATGCAAGAGTGAGCGAATGTCTTTACGCACATTTAAGAAGACTGACAGAGAGTAAAGTGCCACAGATATATCTGACTGATCTGTCTGATGTGTTTCAAATTTTACAGGAAGGAATCAGGTCAAAAGTGTGACTTTCACACCTGAGGAACCGTCAGATAAACCTACAGATGGGAAAGTTTTGATGCTTTTTTAAAAAAAATAAAAAATTGCAGCAAATTCTTTTACCAGAAATCTGAATAAAAATTTTTGTTCTTTGTGTTCTTCGAAGATCTGTCTCATTTCCACTGTAATTTAATGTGATATTTTTAGTCAGTATTTCATCAAATTTAATATATTTTTTAAAACAGCCCCATTCCTTACATTCATATCACGGTCTGATCGTCTGTAAGTTGTCTCTTAACACTTCACAATCGACACCACAACCCTTTTCACAGATGCATTCCTGAACCTTTCAGGAGGACTGAAAACCTGAAATCCTCCTGATCTGGTTGTCCACACATGCACCTTGTAAGTAAACAACCTGAAATCTGAATACTGGCAGCTGATACTAAAAAATGTGTCTGTTCATGTTCACACATACGGCTCACCAGAAAGACGTCAGGAGCTTTAACTCAAGTTTTTACACGTCTGAAAGCACTTTAACTGAGAACTTGCAATCACGTTGCTCTTTATCAGTTTCCTCAATTATTATTTATTGATTTCCTCACAAACAGTTGTGACTCTAAAGCCGAATCCACAGGCTGTCTTGTTCATTCACACGTGCACCTCACAAGGTAAAACGTTCTCTTTTTTAAGGAGGGGTTTAAACGGCATCTGGTAACTGGACTTGTGTGACGATCTTGAAGATGTTTCAGCTTTCTTCGGCTTCTCCTCGTCTCCTTCTTCAGTTCTGAACTAAACTGTGGACAGAGCAAGAAATGAGTAAACATCACTTCTGCATGGATTCAATCCCTCCAAAACACCACTTTTATGGAGCCCTGCTAAAATGGAGGCCCCCTCGTCAGCCCAGTCTCCCTGCAGATGGTCTGAATTAGCTCACTGTATGGCTTAGAGCTCCCCTGAGATTCAGAGCAAGCATGAGCTGTGTGCAGGTTTTGTGTGGTCCTGACCTTTTGCTATTATTTCTTTCTTTCTCTCCTCTAAGATAACAACCCTTTTACTCTTTGTTAGAACAAGAGGACAGTGAAGATTTCTTCATTTTTATCCCTTGCTGGAAATCTTCCTCCTCTCTGTTTTCTCTTCTGTGTTGCAGCTTCCTCGTTTCGTCATGGTCCTGATTTTGATTTTATTCTCCCTTTGTATCCCCCTTATTTTTTTTTATGAAGACACAACAGAAATGTTTGCAGTATTCATCCTGACAGATTGTACTTTCAGAAAGGATGAAAGCAGACATTCAATAGCAGAACTTCCTTCGGCTCCTTCCCTCTTCAGGTTTTTTTCCTGTAACAAAAAAGGAGGAAACACCCTGATTTTTTTTAAGAAAAAAAAAAACCTCCTTTGATGACGGAGATGTTCGTATAATAAGGAATGTGAGCATCTGAGGCCGGTTGCAGCACGTGTCCACCACCTGTTCTGTGTAACAGACCCGACCTGAAGTCCCTCAGTCTTTACTAAAAGGCGTCTTTGTGTCAGACGGGCAGAAAGAGCAGCAGACTCGCTGTAACACAATCACACCCTGCACTGTCAAACACATTATTCCTGGATTCTTTCAGCGTATAATGCATGACATTTGTGATTGGTTCTGACTGACGGCACTAAAGGCAACATGATACAAGGATTGTCTTTTTTTCTGCTTTAAAAAAAAAAAAAAAAGGTTTGGTGTAAACATCGGGGCCGGCAGCCGAAGTCCAGTATGTGCTCACTGGGCTTATTCTTTCTTTCTGTCTTAAATATGAAACCATGACAACAACAGAGCTGGTTTTGAAAAAAGATAATCTCCTTGACTTTCATTCTTTGGCTCCTTTCTCTCACCAACACAGTGACACATATTTAGCCTAATTGATGTCGGTGATTGGGGTTTAATGGCTAAATTTGGTATTTTTTGATTTAGGTTGCATGACCTAAAAGTTAAATCCAAACAGCTATATTCTGATTTTATGAATGATAGGTGTTATCCATAGTAAGGAGCCTAGCTGACATGATTGACAGGAGGCTTAAAACCTGTCTCAGCTCCAGTTCTCCGCCTGTCGTTAGGGCGACTGAAAGTTGAGACAGGATTTCCAGCATGGTGGCAGCCGCTGATGAGACTCCAGCGCCCCCTGCAGGAACAGAAAGGTGACGTCACTCAGGCTTCTTCCTTCAATATTTACAGTCTATGGTTTCAGGTCATGTATCTGGTCTTTTATGACATGATTGCATGTCGTGGGTTAAATGAAAATTGTGTTAACAAGCCCTGAGCTGAGTCAGCCAGCGGTCCTTTCTTTCCCTCAACTCTTGTCAATGGGCTTTACAGACCCACAAAACTGATCTGTGTGGGAGTGCAGCGGGGGGAGACGTAATGGTGGAGGGTTTAAAAGGTAAAAAAAATAAAATAAAAAAAAGCCCAAATTTTCCCCCACTGAAAATGTTAACCGTTTCATCATCTGATATGAACTGTATTTAGCCAAATATCCACACAGCAGGTATGTGGATCGGTTGCCAAAGAATCTTTCTCTAAATCTTCAAGAAATAAAAGACACACCTCCTCTTATCACACCTTCTCCCATGAACCAAAACTACAATACTTCCTGTTTCACATTGACACAGCAGTGTTAAATAAAAATCATTTGTCTGCATCTACATTTGGATCAGAACTTTAAAGAAACCCATGTAACTTTCATTCTCACCTTTCATGTTGTCAGTTTGTGAAACTGTAGAGTAGCTTTGCAGGATTTGCAGCTCAAAAAACTCCATATTTATTCTGGTGCTGGTGTCAGTAAAAACCCTTATTACAGCCTGAAACGCCGTCTCTTTAAGGCCCTCTGCCCCTGTGCCCACTCTCCTCTGATTGGCCAGCTCTCTGGAAGCCTTCCAGGGGTCCGAACGCTGTAGGGCTACCAGGGCGGAGAGAAGAGAGCCTGTGCTAGTTGGCTTGTGTGGAGGCTTGAAGCCGTCTGTGGAGATTCTGTGTTTCATATCGGGGGAACTATCGAGTCTATCTTTGAGCTGCAGTGTGACCTTTATTCCCTGTTGTCAGGTCTCTCTCTCAGAGGCTGAATATAAACGTGAAAGCTGAGAAGCTCCTTTGTGAGTCAGACTACTATTACACCATAATAAAATAACTGTCACAAAAATAGGAGAGTGATGTGAGCATTTATTCAGCATCGTGTTCTTGGCTGTTTAACGGCGCTGGTTTCAGATTTCAGGTGTTTATGTGAAGACATGGTTTCACTTTAATTTGAACATGAATATCTCTGTATATATCTTTTGTTGGATAAATAAAGAAGCAGTGCAGGTTTTGTTTTCAACATGTGGGGTTTTTTTCCCAACAGAAATGACTGATCATTTGCTTCTAAAAAATTGTGTGTGTGCTACATGTCCGTAGTGAACTATGGGGGTCACTGGTGGGTCGACTGGTTGTCTCCTTCAGAATGTATTTGCATCTGAAACTCCAAGGTCAGGACTAACGTTTTTCTCTCTGTCCGTGTCCCTGAGGGGGGCACAGAGATTACCTTGTCGTATTTCACCTGTCAAACACTTAAAACAAACCGGAGAGAGCCAGTTAGAGATGCCTGCGAGCTGGTGGGTCTCCTGAGGTCGCAGCTGCCTGTCCACAACCTCTGTCACAGGAACCCCAAGGGGGGGAGGACTTGGTGGGAGGAGGCAGGTATAAGCACATCACTGCAGAGTTCAAATCAAGCAGCAACCTCCAGTGTTCAAAGTTAATCCAATGCAGCGGTGCAACACAGTGCAGTTCCCTCAAGTGTCCTCATGAGGCTGGCAGCAGAAGTGAAGGAATCCACATTACTTTCCATGCAGATTTTCTCTTTATGTCGCCATTTTTGTTCTCCTGAGCTCATTTCTTCCTTCATTTTTAGAACCACATTATGCACAAGTTTGCATGGTGGAAACATTGTAGATGTTCCCCAAGAGAATCAAGACCTGCCTCAGCTTCCCCTCGACGCCTGTCTTTCTTTTTTATTTTATTTGTATCATTTTCTATATAAGGACCGCCATCATTGGGCTCCATAAAGCCCCTTTAGAAACCAATGGGTGATGTCACTGAGACTGTGTCCATGTTTACACAGTCTATGAATATAACACTGTATTTGCCAATATGATGAATATGATACAGAGCGACCTTTAAACAAGCATGCTGCCACTTCGGACAGTCTCCTATGCTTCATGGTATTTATTAGATATGTATTTGTGGGAAGAGTAAAGCATCAAGGACGTATCCCTCACTGGCTTCCCAACTCGTTAACACCTCGAGCCTCGCCACTATGCAAGAGTGTGCGTCAAATACCAGACCACAGGTGAATGCAGTGGATAAGAATCGGTCCCTGTGCAGCCATGTGCACAACAATATCTTATTTACTATTTTTAATTTTCCTTACTTTTGCAAATATTCAAGACAACAAACCTTATTCTGACGTTTGACTCCGACAAGTTAACCTTTGCTTCTGTGATGCTGAAAGAGAAACTTAACACCTTTTAGAAATGTTGTTTTTGTTGACCTGCTGTGGTTGAACTTTCACCTCTGTGCAGTAAAAACAGGTGCATCTAAAGGGTTTAATGACATCATCATTGGGTGTGGTTGTGGACACAACGAAGCTCATCATAACAGCCAATAATAACTCAATATGAACTAAAATAACTATCTGTTGTTAATGTCTGAGGTAGGTCATTGTCCCATAAAAAAAACCTAGGACAGCGAGAGAGACAGGAGACAGGAAGGAAAGAGTGAGGGACGATATGCAGCAAAGAGCTGAAGCACTCTTTTGAGCACTTTTACGAAATGTTAAAGTTGTGTTTCCCAGAATTTTTGTTTTATTTTTGTGACACTTTCTTGTGCTTTTTTGAATTATGTTATTTGGGTATTTACTGGCACATTGCGTGCAGTTTGGACACAAGTAGCTGCCTAAGTGTGTGCTAAGAGGACGTGAGAAGGACCTTTTATAAAGTGCTAATGACTTAGTTAAATCCTCACCCTCAGGTCGGACTAGATGGTCCAGTTATGTCTTCCTGCTGCATTTAAAAAAAAAAAAAAAAAAAAAAACTGTCAGGAAGTAACAAATAAAGTTGAAAGAGGAGCAGAATGATGGAGGGAAGCAAAGTGGTGGGAAGACAAAAAAAAAAGAAAAAGAGAGCGGAAGAAACGTTTAAAGGGAAAGAGGAACCAGATAATAATTTTAGAGGTCTACCTGGGGAATTCAATGCAAATGACTTCCACAGATACACAACTCTGAGCAGCTTGTCTCTTACTCCATCTTGTTTCTCATGCACCCCTCTCACCCCCCCCCCCCCTCTTACTCTGTACCCCTTCATGAGTTGTGATGATGTCAGATCCAGTATTTCACAGCCAGAAGCGGGCGATGACATGGACAATTTGGCCTGTGAGTTCTCTCCTACATTGGACATGGTGTTACGATTACACGCTTCACTGCAGGTCCGACATACCACGGATGGAGGGGTGATGGTGTGTGTGTGTGTGTGTGTGTGTGTGTGTGGGAACTGGGGGTGTAGACCTTTTAAATAACTTCCATAGAGTACAGCTCTATCTTTCTCTCTCCTCGTAAAACCAGAATAACACTGATAGAGATCCAGAGGTTGAGCGAGGCAGAGGACGATGACTGGAAACATGCTCATTTCTTGTTCCCCTGCGCTCAGCCTTCACTTCCGCTCCAAACGGCCTCCCACATGTAAGCAAGGCAGCACTTTCAGAGAGTACAGTATATCACTCAGAACCAGAGTCGAATCTGCTCTCCGCTCAGGCAGGGAAAACGGAGGCCGAATAATTTCTCTCTCTCTCTTTTTGACTTTTACAGCCAGTTTGGGTTTCATGGCCACAGCAGGTGAAAACCTGAGCAGGTTTACAATCACAGTGGAGGACTGAGAGCAGAGCAGATAGAAACTCCCCCAGGGTTGGTTCCTCTGAGCCTCATTTTACAAACACTGGTTACGAATGGCATCAATACTTCCTTCTTTTCCAAACCACGCGTCTATAAACGATCCAGCCTCCGTTATTTTAATGAATTAGAGCATCGAAAAGTACCGTCAACCGAACCCAGAGTGGTGTCTGAATTGCTCAAACAGGTTGGCAAGCTTTTTCAAAGTCGCCAGGATGGAGGAGTTCTCCCTCGCCATTTTGTTTATTAAAAGAAAACTATCCTAGTTTGGTGGTCTCCGACTTCTATTTTGTGATGTAGGTGCGCGTACGAGGTCTGTGGAGCCAGCTTTGGAGTAAACTGACAGTTCACTATTTGCACACGGACATTGTGATCTCCGTGCATGTCATTAAAGCGCTGCATTACATTCTTCTTCTTCTTCACTCTCTTGTTGACAGTGTGATTCAGTCAAACTGCACATAGCATTGATATTTAGCTAAATAGTTTCATGATAGCGTAAGGTAGCGGACGCTGTTTCTTCGTCCGCCACTATGTCATGACTTACCTCAGGAGACCCCCATCCCACCTCCCGTCTGACAGGGAACGCCTCCCGCTGCAATGTGCACGTGTGAACGACCAGATCAGAAGAATTTCACGGCGCAGTCCTCCTGAAATGTTTACAAGTGTATACGTAGAAATCTTAGCATACTGCTTTGTTGGCGCAACAATAACAAGCCTTTAATGGGAGACGGTGTTTGTTTTGGGCTCATGAAGACGGCCTGGGCGACCTTGAGACGACCTTGGCTGTCAGCAGACAGTAAATAAGGAGGAAGCCTCAAGTTGGTGAGCAGGCTGTCAACATGTCAGGGACTGTCTGCACATCTCTCCCACTCTGAAGAGTCAGCTCCTTCCTATAACTGCTCATTTGTTTGAGAGTGTAAATAAAACCAGCATCTGTCTGCTTGACTGAACTTTTACTGAAGCTACCTGTTTGGCATGAAATATCATCAAATATATGATGTACAGTGAAACGTATGTCGATGTTTTCTTTCAGCCACCAAGATGTCTGAGTAAAAACAAAAATCTTATCAAAGAAAAAAAAAAAGATTCAAACGTACAGATGCACGCTTAGGGCTCCTGTGAAAAGAAATGAACAGTCCTGATCCAAATCTGACTCCTATCAATGTCAAGCCAGCACACTGTTACACTCTTAACATCCAGCATGAAAACTAATCTTGTTTATATGGAGGTGTCTTTCCTGTCCTCTCATTTAGGGCCATTGAGTGGTGTAAAAATGGGAAACTGTAAAAGCTACTGAGCTCGTGAGAAATCAATTTCCTTACTTATTGTTTTCATGGGAAAAAACGCAGGAAGATTAAATATTTTTACCAAGTAATTGAAACATTACTCTTTTAAATATGCTTCGATAAGCTGCATATTATAAATATAAACATAAACATTGAAAAGCCATTCCTAAAACATAGAAAGGTGAAGAAATCATTGCTTCACATTGTGCACTAGTCATGGACGACTGCATCTTCTCTCTTGGTTTTCTGGCAGTTGTTCCCCTCTTCTTTAATTATTACTGAGAGCTCCCCAGGGAGCCAACTCATCCTCAAACGTCTCTGCTAATGTCCTACTTTAAATTGGTCGTCTGCAGATCTCAACACCTTCGCAGCCAGCCGTCATATCTGCTGCTGATTGTCCCTCGTAAAAGTGCCGGTATTAGGATCTCCACGGGGGGTCGGTTTGCATTACCAGGAAAATTCTCAACGCTATTGTGGAGGCGACACGCAGACGTTGGACACATCAGCCCTATAACAGCGAATTATCCCGCTCACAGGAATCGGGCCGTCGTACTTCATTCACTGGAATTCAGCAATGACAGCCCTCTCCCCATGGAGGAATAAACATGGAGTCCTCACTCACCACGTCTCTGTGCACTCACACTTCTTCACCCTCAGCTCTGACACGTCCGCTCTCTCCCACATACAGATATTAGCTCTGCTCAAGGTGTGTGCTGACAGCGGGAGGTGTGTTTGGGGTAAACACAGACCAGGAGGTAAAATTGTCAGTTTTGTGGTCAGACTGTATTGTCTGTCCTTTCGCTCTACGTTGGATGTTTTGATTTTGGTTAGCTTGAAATTTCTCACACGTTTTGGACTTCCTTCTTGTTTTCCTGTTGGAGCTTGAAAATATTTTACATCCTCATAAATCGATCTTTAAAAACAAATGAGCACAAATCCCAACACGGGCCCAAATCACCCCTGTTGTCTTGTGTCAGCTGCTTAATATGTTTTCAAGACACTTTCATAGAACAGTGTTTATTCACCTCAACGCAAGCCAGAAACACCTGCGGTGCAAGTGTGAGCTGTGTCCCGTCTCCTGGAGGGATTTGTTGAGTAATCCAAACATTAGTGCTGTTTCGTCCTGTGTCTCCCAAGTAGCACCTCATTACATACTGTAGTCTGCTCTTGTTTTCATAGGTGTGATACTGCAGGTTAAACAGCCAATGGTTGGGTTAAAATGGGGGCAGAGCTCCTTCAGTCAGCACCTGTATCATTGGAGTCCAACTATGCATTGATACTGACTCAGGGAACACAAACCTGCTCTAATATAACAACACAGCCTTTCTACATGTTATGTTTTCAGCTCATATTTATCCAAATGATGATCATATTTGAAGCGCCCAAATTCACCTTATATTGCATCTTCAACTTACCCATTGTTTGTGTGTAAGAAGTGGACCAAGGCTACTGGACACCAACCATCGGTATGGAACCAAACTCCCGGGTTGCTGCAGTTGCTGAGTTTTGGTAGACAGTAGTCAGAAATGTAAAGTCATGGATGTATTAATAAGATGTGGATATGGTACACTTGTCTTTCTTTTTTTGTATGTCAATGTTTGGTGTTAATATTCGGTGTTATTTTATGCTTTCATCCTATGTAAGGTGAGCTTGGGTGGCTTGAAAGGCTCCATCAAACAAATAAAATGTGTTATTATTATTATTAGCCAAAGACAGAAGTGCTAGTTAAAAAAAAACTTGTGTCACAATGTGAAATATTTGTGACAAGCAAAAGCTTGTGACAAAAGTCAACAGAAAAACTTACTCTGCACTTTTCATTGAGCTGCAAACGTGGAGGCTGGAGACGTTCTGGGGTCTTTTGGAACTTCTCACTTGTCTCTATTTTTAATGCAGGAGGGTGACTCTTTGGTTAATCCCACATATCAGAGCATGAAGGTAACCAAATGATCATTGATGGTCTTGGTGGAAGTCTACTGTTCTCTGACAACAGGGACCACAACATAAACGGCAAAGGACAAGCATTGTTGAGAACAAAATTGGGCTTAAATTGGTTACAGATCCTTTCATTACTGATCCATCAGATGTTTACACAAGTAAACCATTGTTCCTGTTTGTTCCATCTGTGGGAACTAAAACTGATCACTGTTATTTTTCCACCTTGCAAAACACCTTACCTAACTGGAGATGTACCGAGCACATCAAAATAAAAAATGACTACATCCCATTAGAAAAAAAACATTGTTTTTAATGTATTCTGTTGTTTTTATTTTACATTTTCAGTTCAGTTCTTAAATCCTGAAGTCGACCTCTGTGTTCCCAGACATGGTTGACAGATCTTTCACACAACTATTTTTCTGTATTTCCTGTTGGTATGAAACTGACATGTGAAACATCCGTGGGGCTTTTCTGACTTCTGAAAGCAAAAGCCCCAGACACAAACATGCCACCCGTGACCTTACAGCTGTTGACTTGTTCTGCTTTCAGAGAAGTGAGGAAACCATGAGTGGGGTTTTAGTGACATCTGCAATTTATAAGCTGTCCTGCTAAACTGATGTTGCAGGAACCTCTATGTGGCAGCAGAACTCAATGCTTCTGAGCAAGACAATACAGCATATGTACAAATGTTGGATTCGGGTTGACAGGCAATTTTGCTGAGCAATGTTCCAGACTTATTGTGTCTGAAAGCAAATTAGGAAATTCCCACTGATGTTTAAGTGTGTTTTCGATTATTGGACCAAACCTTACAGTGAAGTTGTTTGACAAAGATGTCTGGCCTTTATGTGTCCGTCCATCCATCCATCCATCCATCAATCCACCCATCAATCCATCCATCATTCCATCCATCCATCCATCAATCCACCCATAAATCCATCCACCCATCAATCCATCCACCCATCCATCCATCCATCCATCCATCCATCCATCCATCCATCCATCCATCCATCCATCCATCCATCCATCCATCCATCCATCCATCCATCCATCCATCCATCCATCCATCCATCCATCCATCCATCCATCCATCCATCCATCCATCCATCCATCCATCCATCCATCCATCCATCCATCCATCCATCCATCCATCCATCCATCCATCCATCCATCCATCCATCCATCCATCCATCCATCCATCCATCCATCCATCCATCCATCCATCCATCCATCCATCCATCCATCCATCCATCCATCCATCCATCCATCCATCCATCCATCCATCCATCCATCCATCCATCCATCCATCCATCCATCCATCCATCCATCCATCCATCCATCCATCCATCCATCCATCCATCCATCCATCCATCCATCCATCCATCCATCCATCCATCCATCCATCCATCCATCCATCCATCCATCCAAAGGTTGTACTGGGCCAAGCCAGCCAATCAATCAATCACAGGGTTGGCATATAGAGACAAACAATGGTCCACTCACATTCACATCTACAATAAATTTAGATTCACCAATTAACCCAACTGGTTTGTCTTTGGATTGTGAGAGTGAGCAAGAGTACCCAGAGAGAACCAACACACATATTAGGAAACATGCAAACTCCCCGCAGAAGGACTGTTGTGCCCGCTTCCTTTAGATGATGAGCTTAATAACAATGATCTGTCGCTGTCATATCTCCGATCAGACAGATATAGGAGGATGTGGGTACACAACATGATCTGTAGGTAACGAACAGGGCGATCATCATATATTTTGAAAAAAAGCGCCAGTGATTGGTCTCAATTATTTTAAATGAAAATTCCAACAGCTGTTCAGAAATTAAGAAAGCTCTTGGTACACACACACACACACACACACACACACACACACACACACACACACACACACACACACACACACACACACACACACACACACACACACACACACACACACACACACTCATAACCCCACACAGCTGGAAAACACAAGTGGGTGAAATTTCAGACTCTAGGCTTGATTTGTCTTTGTGTTCGGAGCAGGATGAAGGCTGGAGGTCAGCAGCATTTTGTATTGAAACGTTTCCCATTTTCTTTAATGATCACAATAATGAAAACCTCTTTCAGATTTGAAATGCAAAGCACATGATCCAAGATCTAAGCTTTGAGCTGAACCGTAAATCTCTCTGCAGTTTGGAGGGTCACGTTCACGGACTCCACAGTCAAAGTGAGACGCTTGATGACTTGGCATGTTGGCAGACTGTGAGACCAACAGACAGCTTGGCTCAATCACTGCCATGTGGGTTTAATGTGCACTCTGTATTTCCTTTGTGCAGTGCTTTTATATCATTGCAATCTATCATTTATTTAATTTACAACCCCATCTCTGATAAAGTTGTCTAAAATCTTAACGAAAACAGAATGTGTTGATTTTTGGAAGTCTGAAACCACTTGTTTAATTAAAAATAGCAAAAACAAAACATATTAATAAATATTGATACTGAGACATGTCATTATTATTATTATTATTATTATTATTATTATTATTATTATTATTTTAAATATCTACATTAACTCAGCTTGAGCAAGCATTTTGCAGCAGTGATGTTTGGAAAGAGGCAAGGATGCAGGATTTTGTTAACCTGGAGAATTGCAATAATCCTACTTAGATGTGGCTTGGCAAAATAAAATAAAATATAGCTTAACGGACAACTTTATAACTTTAAAGATGTTGCATGTGCAAAAAAAAGGCTCACCCTAAAATGTGTGTTATTGTGGACGTTGTAGGATTTATATCCATATGGCTGTGCATGCTGCCAGCCGGATGCCATACAGCTGTATTTTTATATTCGTATTCTATGAAATATATTTTAGACTTTAAATCCATTTGGTCGATGATCACAGCAAAAGAACAAAATGACGTTTGTGTGCAGCTCATAATGTCATCATGGAAACGTTCTTTACACCACTTAATGGCACAAAATGAGAGGACTTAAAAGGGACCTAACTAGATGAGTTTATGTGCATAGATTGCTGCTGTGAAAACGTCATTTCCTGCAAAGGATTAATAAAGTATTTATTGAACTTGAGACACACTCCTTTACTTGTAACTGTTTTTAAAAATGTTTTATTACTCATTGTCTTATATAATTTCAATTTCTGTTAATTGTCTGTATGTTGTGAGTCTGACTGTGTAATGTTTGCTGCCTCTTGGCCAGGAGTCCCTTGAAAAAGAGGTTTTTAATCTCAATGGGATTTTTCCTGGATAAATAAAGGTTGAATAAAATTAAAAATCTGTAACAAGCCTCTTATGTGTTGAGGGGCCAAACTTCAGTTTTGTCTGACTTAGGTGGCAGAAAAATTGCTGTTCTTCGAACCCGACTTTGATGCATCTATTAACCAACATTTTAATTGAGCACACAGAAAGAAATGAACATACAGAGTTAGAGTTGTAGGGTTGTCAATCTCTAGCTTGAACCGCAGGCGTCCATGTGTTGCTGATATGATAAATGAGGCTCCCTCTGTCTGCCCATGCCAACCCCATAGGAGGTAGTTTCATCTCTCGCAGCAGGGAGGAGCAGATTTATAGAGTGAAACTGTATGCCTGTATATACACTTTCCTAACTTTAACTTATCTGCCATGAACGAGCGGAGTGAATAGTCAACAGAGCTGAGAGAAATCAAGCAACATGGGGAAGAAAAGTCTGCATCACAGGTGAACAGTTTAGGATAAGAACAGAAGGTAAGAAATGTAAAGAGTGGCAGTTCAGTTAACAGAAGTACATCTGATACGGTAGATTAGTTTGAGGGTTTTCCCACACAGTCTCCCACGTGCACACCCTCCTATGTTTATGGACAGCGGGTCTTCCTCCTCCGGTTTCCTCTGTCTTCCAGCCTGCCAGCCTCCCGCTGCTCGCTCGTAAACTCACATAATATGTTTAGCATGCCCAGCGATCGTCTCACTACCGCTGCTCAAGGCCGCTCGCTGTTCTCATATCAGCACCATGAGGTCTGTTAGGCCATCGCAGGATACGTGACACTGATGTAAAGTATCTGTGCTGAAATGTCGGGAAAGCCAGGTGGTTTCTGATTTCATTACCAACTATTATTGTAGATCGTGATGCTCTATCTCCTCTTGTTTATTCTTTCTCAAATGTTCTGTGACTGGAACCTTGACATAATGCATCGACTTTTTCAAAGTTCTCCTACTTTAAATGGGTGTGTCATGTAATTTTAAAATCTAGATAAAAATGATCAAAGTGAACGTAAGGAGGACTCGTGGTGGGCTTGATAGATAAACCTAAGTTTGTGTAAAGGTAGATGCATGATTTTAATAGTATAATGTACATTTGTAAGTTACGTAACTAATGAGTGTAGGAAACCAACCTAAGTACACTTCAACACTAACATACATTATGAATACCTTCTCAAAAAGTAATCTTTGACATTTTGGTGCACCAGGTGAAATATTGGTCAGAGACGGGAAAGCTTTGTGTCTGAACCCAACCAGACGTTTGCTCCCTTCAGAATACGTCCTCTGACCCGAGTCTCTGCGTCTTCGTGGTTGAACTCGGCTGATGAGATTTTCCGCCTTCAGATGAGCTCTGCTTTGTAAGATTGGACTTAAATTGCAATCTCAGCGTAAATGAAATTCAATCTGCTGCTTTCACTCATACACATGCCAGCTGGAGTCAGGGACAGTCAGGATGACAAACCGGCTTCACATTAAACTAAACTCCCCTGAAGAACGCCTCAGAGAATACGTCTCATGCAGTCGAATATATAACGCCTAAACACAGGAGAGCAATATAAAAATCAGAATCCTTCCGTCTCCTCGCCAAACCTCGCTTGATGCTTACTTTCCATAGATCAAGTCCAGGGTTGCGCTGGGAAACGGTTCAATTCCAGATTAGTTCATCTTCACAGCAAGCGGGGATGTGATCAGGTTTTGGGCGCAGTATGACACCCGTGTATAACTTGCTCCATGTGCCGTGTGTAAAGATCAACTTTGTGTGTGGGATTGTAGAGTACTACAGTTTGTCTTTACCTTTCAGAGTGACTCTTTCAAGCGAGAGGAGGAGAAGCTATAGGGGGATGTGTGTGTTGCATTTGCAAATAATTATTTGCAATCCATCCTGTCAGGAGATCAGGCTACAAAAGATACCTTAATGACCATCAGAAAGAACGTTAGAGAGAAATAAAAAAGACTTATTTTTAGATGTTTTTTTTTTACATACTTTAAAAATCGCTGATGGAAATTCTAGTTTTTTTTCTCTGTTATTGAAAGACACGCTTCCCACACACATCGACACACACGCACAAACAGGACGTGTGGACATGCATTAATGGATAGATGTCAAAGTGGGGCTTTTACACACTGTTATGAAGTGAGAGCACCAGATTGGTTGGGGGTTAGGTGCCTTGCTCATGGGCTCATTAGCAGTGTTCTTTTACACATAAAAGATTTTATCTTGGTGTTCAAGATTTCCCAATTTCCTCGTCGTGACATCTTTTTTCTCATAATCTATTTTGTACACAAATTTCGAATAGTGTTTTACACATACGGATTATAATCACTGAATCTGACAAATTCAGAAATTATTTATTTTTTAGTAGAAAATTCTGGCATGTTAGAGGCATAGGCAAGAACGTATTTAATACAGTCTGAGGTACGTTAACTACAGTCCTGTTAAGTTTGACAAATGTTTTAGACGTTCAGCAGGCATATTGTCACTTGTTTTATGCATTTTATTTTTATGCATGAAATAAAGAAGCTGATCCAGACACAATGTTCGTTTTGGGTATTTTCATCTTCGCCTTCTGAAGAAGGAAACTCGCTGTCTTTGTTCTGCTTTGAGCAGACTAAAACAAGCATAAAGAAGAAAACTTTTGTGGTCAAATAACCCTCATGAGGGAGCTCAGCATCCTCTTTCCATTCATCAAGCTCCAGCTCTATAGTTCATCACAGACAGACAGTTCGGTTTGTGGCCCGGTGGGGTCAGAGATATACTGCCCCGAGTGTCCACATAGGCAGCCAGTTTCCTCCTCCGACATAAACACGGGCCCTTAGGGGGGGCGGCTACGACTCTGGAGACTTTCACACAGGAACATGAGGAGGGAGTACTTTATAGAGCTTAATGTACCAGAGCAGGCTTTCAGCTTTGATATGTACAGGAAATGTATAAAGGATTACTTAAACGTTTCTCATAGTTTTTCAAATGTCATGATATCTTAATCTTTCTTTGTCTGCATGGGTTCTCTTCAGGCATGGTGGTCTACCCCACAGTCCAGGGATACACAGCTTTAGCAAAAGGCATCTTTGACTTGTTATATTCTTTATTACTTTAAATCAGGGCCATCGACTCCTCCCTCTATATAAATAGTGGTAGGAGCTGCCATTACTTCCCCCACTGGGTCTTGTTTTTTTCAGTAAGATGTCCCCTTATGAGAATTAGTCTTTTTTTAAAAGTGCAATATTTTCTCTGTGAGTTTAATGCTATTTTTGTACATGGTCCCTGACAACTAAACTAATGAACACAATTAAACTAAAAGGCACTATCATTTACAAAATAAACGTGATAAATCTTCATCTTTAGGTCGAGACCAAAAACATTTTTACATTTATTTTTGTAGATGTAATAAATCATTTAAAAAAATGCATCAACTTCTCCTCATTTTTATTCATTTTCATAACTGCTGGCTTTGCCCCCTGCAGGCCATTTGAAGCATTACACATTTAGTACACCTTCAAATGTAATCTATCAACTTTTAACATGCAAATTATGGGCTGGACTTTTATTTTGTATGATAAAGCATTAAAAAAAAAAGACACACATTCTTGTATTTTCATTATTTATTCATCACTTTTATTGTTACAAGATATTTTTTACAGCAGTAAATTACTTCAGAGAATGAAACAAAGTAAATTGCTACCAAACAAAGGAAGGTTTGTTCTGCAGCCACTTGTTGAAATGTTGAAACATGTAATGGAGGAGCTTCCACACTTAAATATTTTCAGACTTTGGTGTATTTGCAGGAGATATACATCAGGGCAGTGGGGCCTAAAGTGCTTTATAGACTTGATTAATTGTTTTGCATGGATCTGTTTTAAGTGAATGACAGACACAATTTGATTCCTCATGTAGGCAATGTTACATTGTCATTTAAAAGCTTCATTTACTCCCCATTAATTAGAGGAATCCAATAAATTAGAGAGATAATACTTTGAAAGATACTTTAACTTCTCTTTCAAAACACCCCCCACATTATGTCATTTCACATATACTGTCTGGGATCCCTGTCATGTTTTTGAACATTTTCTTTTCTCCAGTTTCTCCATTTGTTTTTTTTTTTTACATATTTTTGTCAAAGCATATAAAGTGCAGACATGCAATACCCCTTATAGCTTTTATTTGACCATTTGGAGGTTTAGTAATTCTAAACACTAACAAATAGATCTACTCAATCTTCAAAAGACAGACCATTCTCCCAACTATCTCTCCAGGAGTGATACACAGGTAGGGCTAAAGTTACAGTCAAACAAAGATCTCACAGCAGGGATAAGCTGACCCCTGTCCTCCACCAGAAAAGTTAAATCAATGAGCGAATACAGTACCCCTCAACGAGAATTCTGCCCAAAGGCCTGAGGTAAGTACACTGCATTAAGCATACAAATGCC
Organism: Symphodus melops; assembly: GCF_947650265.1. Classification (NCBI taxonomy): domain Eukaryota; kingdom Metazoa; phylum Chordata; class Actinopteri; order Labriformes; family Labridae; genus Symphodus; species Symphodus melops. The sequence goes on along the minus strand of NC_136702.1, from coordinate 2,327,096 downwards.
TCCTTAGGTCCTGAGCCTTTTGTAAAACACAGCTGAAACGCAAATGGCAATAAGGCAAGCAAAGGCAAGGATGCCAACAGCAACTCCAAGCCCAACAGCAGAGTCGTCTTCTTTGTCAGCAACCAGGGGCTTCTCTTTAGATTCGTTGGTGTCAGCTCTGGTGATGATTTCTGTAGAGCTGATGGTGTAAGTCTTGCTTAAGGCATCGTCGGATGTGTCCAGGGTGCTCCTCTTCCTTCTTTTGTTGCACTGCTTGAAGGTGCTGCAAGTGCTGAGTTCACACAGCCGGGTGATGCAGTGGAGGTAGTAGGTGGACACGGTCTCGTTCTGCTGCTCGATGAAGCGGAAGGCCGGGAAGCGGAATTTGGCACTCTGGCTGTCTCCGTTCTCGACCATGGTGGTGAACTGATCTTTAGAGCAGGGGACGAAGAGGTTGAAGAAGCTGGAGTTGGTAGGCAGCGCAGAGACGGAGGCATAGCACCGGTCAAGGAGGACGTTGTACTGCCCAGTCAAGTTGGTGGCCTTGACTTCGACATACACGCTGGTCCTCAGCTCAATCCCCAGCTGTGGAATGACCATCGGCTTGGTATAGTTGGCGTCACTGAAGAGCTCCATGCTTAAGGTGCTGATGAAACTCCCATTGTTGTCCTTGATTGCAATGGAGGAGGCTGACACGTCAATCTGGGTGTTGTTGATCAGGTATTCAAGGGGATAGGCACAGGAGTAGTAGTACTTCAACTCAGCATTGTAAGTGATTGTGCCTGTTGTGGGATCGACAGAGCGAACAACACCGCTGATGTTCACCGTTTGAATGTTGGAAAAGTCTGAGAATATACCCGTCCCAGCAGCACTGCTCGTCCTGAACGTGCTTCCACAGGAATGGGTCATATTTAGAGGGAAGTTAAAGCGAGCAACAGGCGGACTCACAGACTCGTCGAGGGTCGCTCTACAGGGCAGGTCCAACATATGGTTCAGGATCAGAAGAGTATCATTGTAGCCGGTGTAGACGACCGGGCAGATCTGAATGGCCAGACCAATGGATGTGGTGCCACACTCCACCGAGATGTCGCTCACCTGTGGCCGCCTTGCCTCGCTGCCACAGTCACTCAGCGTTAGTTGACTACTTCTCGCAAACATGGATATTAAAATTAAAATGATCTTCATGGTATTTCTTCAGCGTTGCCGTAGATGTATTAACTTCTCTGCAGAAGGACAAAAAAAAAATCTTAACTCTGCTCTCTCTCGACTTCTGCTGCTGAGGTTTGGAAGATCTTCTCAGTCTGTTTGAAGTCTTCAGGCTGTCTTTGGGGGTCTTTATAGGTAAGTGTGTCCTCTGGGATTGGTCCAAAAGAAGGTCAAGTACCTTGCTATTTGTGTACCACTGCATTGTATTAAGTATGAGAGCTCTAGACTGGACCATATCCTAAGGGCAGCAACTGAAACTCGAAGCATCGTTCAGTCTTGAAATACAGAGACAATGGCCGTGCTCCTTTTGTTGAGTTTGCTTTAAAATATAGTCTTCCACATCCCCTATTACCAAGCCTATATGAAGTGAACATAACACTACATAGCATGAATTCTATTGAATTCATAATACACGCAACACGTTGAATGATTTTCTATCCGTTTGGAGCTCCAGGAATGACCTACTTACGATCCAAGAAGGAGGTTCTGACCCACTGGAGGATCCAGTCCAGGATTCTCTGAACAAACCTAACGTGTCTTTGACCTAAATTATCGTAATCAAATCCATCGAACTGTAGGACTGAAACTTCATAGTAATGCAGAACGTTGTCCGTTATTGATATTTGCTGATGTTGTTAATTAGTGCACGATGAGATGGCTGCTAAATGAAGAAGGATGAGAAGATGTGATTTTTTTAACAGGAATAATGTCGATGACAAACACACTGGAAAAACTCAAATCTGATCAATCGAATTGGTCTAATTTTTGGTAAGATATAATACATAGATAGATAGATAGATAGATAGATAGATAGATAGATAGATAGATACTTTATTGATCCCGAGGGAAATTCAAGTAAGTAATATCTCATTACACTACATCCGATCACCTCACAAGTTCAGACACAGATCTTATTTCAAGATAATATAAAGCAGGAAATGAGGCCTAACTTTAGAGAAATAAGTTAAAAAAGAACACATACTTATTTGAGGGTTTTGAAATGATGTGTACCCAATCATTTAGAGGTAGACACTTTATTTCTTCATTAAAAAGATGCAGCTAACGCTTTCATTAACATTCAGTGACATTAGGTGAAAGGCTGTCCTCTTTTATTTAAGTATTCAAACACATACAAAGCTACATTAGTGGTTTCCTCTGAACTGTAAAATCTCATCAAATCAGTGTTTGTCATCCAAATCGTAATTCACCCTTTGAGTTTAAAGGGTTAATGGCAGATTTGGCCTCCATTTATATGTCACATAAGGGAGACACATAAGCCTATTATGTTGCTGTTAAGCATATGTTGGTCAACTTTTGACGCCAGCGTATATTCAGAGACTAAAGTGATGAAAGGGCAAGCTGATCCTGCAGGGTGTGATTAAGGTAACAGAATCCACGCCATGTCAGCAGGAACAAAGGGAGCGGCTCTTTCTTGAATTGTGACAAGGAGCAGCTTAGGCTTAAATAGACCTGAAGTGAACTATGAACAACCTACGACAGTTCATTTATGAAACTAACATAAACAGACCAGAGTACAATTAGACAGACAGAGATAAAGACACAAAGGGAGACTGCACACTATGTAAACATTTTTATATAAACCTGAATGTTCAATGCAGTGTTTTTATCAGCATTGATGGTGATTATTTTAAAAACATGTGTGCTGTAAAAAGAAGAGTGCTGAACAGATACTTTGAAGGACATTTGCTGTTTTTTCTGTCTCTCTTTATTTTCTTTCCATTGATAATAAAAAACAATTCAGGTGTCCTAATTGGCCGTTTTAAGCATTTTACAGGTGATGAATATAAATAAAAGGACTGTCATTGGACACAGACATTGGAAACATAATCAATTTATCACTAATTCGTAATTGGACATACGATCTAGACATTTCTTGTTTCTGTTTTTTTTTTTTTTTTTTACATAAGGACTAAAAATAAGATTAATTCTTCTCCCTGCTCCTTTCCGAACATGATAGGATTTATTGGTTTATTATTACTTCCTGTTTTCCTGTGAAAAAATGAAATGAAAATGAAATGCCTGTGTCTAATGATGCAACATCTACATTATACAAAGATTATTTATTATAAATCATTTTTAACACTCGATACGACCTCAACAAAAAGTCCTTAAAGTGATCGACGGCAAGGACACAAAGACAATAATTCATATTTTTGATTGTAGTTATAATAAAATTAATTGCAAGAACGGCTCATATGACAATATATTATAAATGTGATTGATATTAACATAAATAACGACATATAGGATAGGATAGGATATTCCTTTATTGATCCCCAATGGGGAAATCTAGGCGTTACAGCAGCAGCAGTGCAGAACATTTACATGTTTATATGACAAAGACAATTGTTGATAGATAGATAGATAGATAGATAGATATATAGCTACAGTAGATGGATGGATGGATGTTACATACAGGAACATCTATCATTGTGACCTTTTCTAAAGGTCCCCCATGTCATAGCACACCTGCTGCCTTTATGTAAGTACAGTAGACACTGAAAGGATATAACAGGATATAAGAATGATAGAAGGCGCGCCCTGGAAACTGACCTGGTACAGTGACTCCAGCCCAGGCCTCTGGCTGCATGACGTCCCCTTTCTCCATATATAATATAGATATAGTTCTCCTTTCATTAAGCAATTGTAATAATTCATATTATCATAATAATTAATCATTTGTACTGCGTTTAGTTTCATTTTAATGATTGTTTTTATTGACTTAATGTTCTCTGTGATTGTGAGTGTTTGTTGTAGTGATTTTGAATTATTTTAAATTTTGTTGAAATTTGCTCAAAGGATAAACTTGCCTTGCAAACTCTTGTTTAATGTTTAATGGACTCAAGGCAAAGATTTCCCCCAGAAAAATCCACTTTAAAAATAATCTAAAGATAGAAGATAACGTTTGTGTTGTAGGTTTAGGTACCGAAGCTCGAGACACAGATGAAGCTCAATATTTGATTTACAGTTTTTTATTACAATGTGGATCTTTTTATTCTAATGTAAGATGACGTCTAGACCAGATGAGGGTCATGAAGGCGGTGAGGGTGGGTCAGCCTGCTCTCCTGCTCACCTCTCGTCTTCGTGATTAACGGTCTGAGCCTCCAAACGTAGCAGAGTCTCTGCAGCATTGAGGAGAAGCAGGAGCGGAAACATGGAGTGAGAAAAAACAAAGTGGGAATACAGTTTTCCAGGGAAAAAAAAAAAAAAACCACCTTGGGTCGCAGTTTTATTGCACAGGCTGTAACCAAACGGCTCTCTGTTATGATTGGGCCTTATGGGTTATTTTGTCTGGCGGCGAGGAGCGGTGAGGTGATGATAGCTTTCAAGACAGAGGATGTGAAGTGACCTTCTGTCATTTGTACTGTGCAGGGAATACAAGGTGAGTGTTAATCTGTTGCTCTGACCAAAGCTTCTATTGTTTTAAGATGTAGTCAGAGCTGTTACAGGGTGCAGGTCGGCCCCCAACTCTCATAACCGCCTCGCACATGATGTCGTCATGCAGCAAAGGACAACAAACAAAAGAGAACCCAGACCAGCTGAAGAACAGTTCATAGTAACGGTTGAATAAGAGCTGCTTATTCAACATTTAATGGACTTAGCCTGACAGTCCTCGAGCACAACATCCATTTAGTGTGAGCGTGAGCAGGTGTGTGAACACAGCAGGTAATGTCCCAACGTATCAAGTATTAACTGAGAGTGAGTGTGTGTCGATGAAACAGACTTTTTCGACTCTTTCCTGGATGTCTGAATTTGTCTTTTTCTATTTTGATTACATGAAAGAGACAAAGAAATACTTTTAAGCGTGAAGCCGCAAAACAGTTATTACTAGAGACAAGTCGTCCTTCTATGAAAAGTTGATAGTTGTAGTGATTAAATGAATCAGCAACTTAAACATTGAATCTCAAGTTTGATTTTTTACAATTTTAAGGTCTTCAGGGGAAAAAATCCCCAAAAATATCTTTTGTAAGGAAAGATGGAAGTTTAATTATCTTCAAATCTGTGTGTGTGTGTGTGTGTGTGTGTGTGTGTGTGTGTGTGTGTGTGTGTGTGTGTGTGTGTGTGTGTGTGTGTGTGTGTGTGTGTGTGTGTGTGTGTGTGTGTGTGTGTGTGTGTGTGTGTGTGTGTGTGTGTGTGTGTGTGTGTGTGTGTGTGTGTGTGTGTGTGTGTGTGTTGCTGATGAATAGGTATTGGTGGTGTGTATCATTGTAAATTCTCCCTAAATGGCTTCGCAATAGGGGACGTGGAAATTTTTTTGATGATGCACGATAATGAAATAAAAGAGAGTCAACAAAACATACATTTGCCCTCTACTTGGAAAAGCTTGCAATTCCAGGAAAGTCGAGGTATTTCTGTCAAAGGTTGGGTGTGTGTGCACACATGCCACACCCCATCTCCCGATGCATGGCTCTGTGCTAATTGAAAGCTCATCTGTTTCAAACCCTCCTCTGACATTCCTCTGACACCTGGCTGCTGCCTCACTATTATATACACTGACCTGGTTCACACCAGATAATGTATCGCACTGTAAAGCGAGCCTCCATAGGAGTCAACGCAGCGCCCGACTGTTGTGCTGAGGAAATGAAAAAAAAATCACAGAAAAAGCGTTGATGCTCGGAGGTGCAACATGCTGAATGTGTATTAGCATGATTCTCTGGGAAATAAAGCTGCCTGAAGAAAAATAAGATCAAAAAGTTTTTGTGTAATATTTTCAATCTTTTTTGAGTAAAGTGCTTATTGACAGTGATTTCCCTGCATGTTATATAGTAGCACGCTTCGTTGCAATAATGCTTCCTAAAGCAAAATTAAAAATATTTGCTCAAACTTACACGGTTGTGTAAGTGAAATATAATTGTGCTTTTAGGTCAGAAATAGACACCAGAACCTTCTAAGCATTGAAATTGAACTTGCATGTTTACTGTATACATTATAAAGAGAACGAGGTCAAGACATCACCGACAATACAGTCAACTTTCCTGGTTGGTAATTTGAGACTTCACAAACCTCTGTGCTGAAACCAGAACTCCTTTCAGCTCAATAACCAAAGTCATGAGTTTGACTCGGTGCTGAGCAGCAAAAAACAAGGTGCTTTGTGTCTTGATGGAAAAATGTAGCATGCATGGTTAGCATCCATAGCTTACATCATGCATAAACATGTGATAATCATAAAATCATAAAGGATGAATGTGCAGCTTTATGATTCGGCAGGTGTCGCCCCAGAGACGCACATCCAAACCCCTCTCGGCCCGAGTTCACGCGACGGAGTCATGAATTAGAAACGCACCATCAGTAAGCACCACCTTTAAAATGTGATATAACAGCATAAAGGATACGAACAAATATTCATTCAGAACCAAATATAGGACTAAAAAAAGGCAAAAGAATAACAAATTAAAAACATGAAGGTGATTCATCTAAACAAAGTAATATGAATAAATATAATCAGCTTTAAAATAAGCCTGTCTGAAACACACTTTCCCACACTCTCACTCTCAACACACACTCACACATCAGTGCACCAAACTGATTTACGAGGCACTGGATATTTCTTGGAGATGCCTGTTGCTGCCTTTGTCTTTCATGTCAAACACACACACACACACACACACACACACACACACACGTATGTACACACACTGACTGTTGCCCTTTCATGTGTGGAAAAGGGCAACTGCAGGGACCAGCTGTTAAGAACCGAAGCAGATATGTCCCTCTCCCCAGAGCAGTTGCTTTTCTGCAGCTCGGTCACACACACGCACACATGAATTTATATGCAGACACACACACACACACACACACACATTCCTATAGAGTTATAAAATGTCATTGGATTTGACGTAGCGTTGACTGCCATTTACCCCAGAGAGCTTCTGGTTGGGTGGGAAGGAGGCTCAGTGTGTCTACAGTTTCATGAAGAGCAATATCTGAAAATAAACTGGAATATAATTCAAATCACAGGCTCACTTTGTCTCCTGCTGCACCTCCTCTCATGACTCATTTCCTCCTCTTCAACCTGCACCGACATTTTCCAATTTTAGCTTCTTTCCTTTTTTCGAACGTCTCCATCATTTTGCTTTTTAATCTCGTCTATATCTTTAGCCTCTCTTCTTCTTAGCTTTTCTTTCTTTTTCTTCTTTCCTCTTTCCCTTTTATATCATGATTTTTTTTTCTCTCTCCAAATTAAATCAAGAGAATCTGTTTTTCTGGTTACTACAGAAAGGTATGCAGGAGAGCCTCATTTGATGGCAGAGCACAAATACAACAGCTGGATTGCAATGAGGCCTAAAATCAATCAGTTTTCCAAACAGCGAGGGTCTACATCTGGTGTAACTCAAAGCCAAAGGGGGTGGTGGGGGGGACAGGGATTCAGCAGGTGACGGCTGCAAACTTTACTAATGAAAGAAATCAAGAGGAGAGGAAAGGAAAGGAGATAATAGGAGATGTGAAGAAAGCAGAGACCAAGAGCAAAGATGGGCGAAAAGAGAAGAGCAGGAGAGACTATAGAGCAAATCAGTGAGGGGAAGAAAAGGCAAAGGTAATATTGGGAGTGGATATAAGAGGAAAAATCAGGAGGGGAAAAAAAGATCAAAGAAAGAAAAAGTCAAAAAGGGAGGCAAGAGGAAAGAGAGTCAAGGAAAGGACACGATGTGAAGAGACGAGAGGAGCTGAAAAAGAGATGCGGAGAAACGAATGAGAGATGATAACAGCAGCACAAAGGTAATCAAGGAAAGATGAGAAATGAAAACTAAAGATGGACAAACAAGGAGAGTAAAGTTAACATGAGGAAATCAGGATGGGAGGGCAGAGGAAATGAAAGAAACGATTAAATAAAGAAATAGGCGATTAGGTGAACTGGCCCTTTAAACTGAACACGCAGAGCAACACGCAGCAGCAGCCGCCAAGGAAAATTTGGTGACAGAAACACATGGAACATTTTTCTTCATCGACTCGAGCCCTTCACTCAGTTGCTTTAAAAAAAAAAAAAAAAAAAGGTTCTGAGTGGAGCCGAGCCATAACTATGATAGATCGCCCCCCTGTGTGTGTGTGTGTGTGTGTGTGTGTGTGTAACTGTGCTCGTGTTTCCTCCACAACTGTGGAAGTACATGTTCAACCTCTGTGTGCTACATGTCAGAAAACTTGTGCATCTGTGTTAGTTAAACTTTTGCACACACATCGTGCAGTGTGTGTGGTAAGGGTCCACATAAATACATAGACACTGTATATATACACACGAGTGTGTAAGAGCAAAGGTTTGTGTGTGTTTGCACACACGTGTCAGTCTTTGTATGCACACTTATGGGGAAGTGTTTGTGTGCATGCTCATTGGTGTCTTACATTGAAATCCTTGAATTTTTGATGCATCTGTGTTCGTATTATCAAATTTAAAATTCTTAAAAACATATATACTTTATATATACTTATATACTTTATATACTTTATTTCAGACCCATATAGGTCCATATACAAAATGGACCTATGGTTCTGGACCCTGTCTTGTTACTTTTTCAAAAAGCTGCTTGAAGTGGATTTAAGTGCTTTGGAAAAATACTTTCAGTTTAGAAATTCTTATTCATGAAGAATGAATTTATAAAATGCATCAACAGTCCCTCTAAGTGCTGAAAAACAAGTTTGTGTGTGTGTGTGTGTGTGTGTGTGTGTGTGTGTGTGTGTGTGTGTGTGTGTGTGTGACAATGTGGGGACCAGTTGACATTTATGACACATGAGGACAAGTCTACCAACTCTGGTCTAATTGGTCTGTTTGAGGTGAGACGACTTAAAGTGTCATAAAGAGTCACATGAGCATTCAGAGTAAACGGTGTCAAAGTTAAAAAACCTTTTTAAGAGTTCAAAGTGAAGAAAGCACGACACGGTCCTCATTTGAATATAAAAACCAAAACGTGTGTGAATTATATGTTCAGGAATTCTTGTCAAAGTGTGTTTCCATGACTGTGTTTGAGCATGTGCATGTGTTCTGTGTTAACACAACCTACATACACACTCTTACAGTCCCTATCGCTAAGTGTGTGTGTGTGTGTGTGTGTGTGTGTGTGTGTGTGTGTGTGTGTGTGTGTGTGTGTGTGTGTGTGTGTGTGTGTGTGTGTGTGTGTGTGTGTGTGTGTGTGTGTGTGTGTGTGTGTGTGTGTGTGTGTGTGTGTGTGTGTGTGTGTGTGTGTGTGTGTGTGTGTGTGTGTGTGCGCGCCGTGGTCTCCTGGGCAGGGCCATAACAGTGATGGATTGGCCGTGTGTGGAGGCCGTTATTATTTGTTATGTGAGCGGGTGTGTGTGACTGGGCCGAGGGGGCCATACACCTGCTGCGCGTCCAGAGAGCCCCGGCGAGCTCTGAGAACAGCTGGACGCATTGATTTAGCGAGCCGCTCCGCGGGCTGCAGGAACAAATCAAGCAACAGCTAATAAAACCAGCCTTTATGATGGCTGCTCCATTTGCCGTCCAAAACAACTGGCTACATCATGTGTTTTTCTAACGCCCGCCGCCACACAAAATTAAATCCGGGGTTAAGGTGTCGCTTCTGGATGCCGTGGAGCTCAGGGATTAATGTCTGGTTTTAATGCAGCGGGGGTAATCAATGTTTCATGGTGTATGTTTTTCTGTCTGTGTTGAGTCGGTTTATGTTTCGAAGCTTGTTTGTCTTCACACCTGTGATCGAAACTATCCAGGTGAAATAAGAGTTTGCAGACAGGTACGTTCTGCAGCCATCCATAATTAAGTCTGGATGTTTGTTTATTAGGAAGAGTGTGTGTGTTTATGTGCAGAGTGTGTTTTTTAGAGCAGTGAGTGCAGCTGTGCAGTGTGTCTCCCTGCTGGCAGATGATACAGTGGCTCTATTGTGAGTCCATTGTGAAGCTTTTTTATCACGTCCCGCTGAGCCAGTGGATACAGAGGAGCAGATTAAGAGAGCTTTTGCACTTTGTGTTTTTCGACGTTCTGCAACCAGAGACGTTGTGCGTTATCATCAAACAGATGCACCAAGCCGGGGAGAGCGTAACCCGAGTCTGGAATCACGGCTTCCTCTGGACGTGCACGTAAACATCTGTCGGTCCACGAAGAACGACGCGTCTGGCTGCAGAAGCAAGGAGCTGAAATAGAAACCTTCACATTTCAACTCTATCTCATGTTCATGTCACGGGCATTTAAGAAGACTGATTGGTTGGTGTGACTATCGGGACTTAACTTTACCTAACTTTCATTTGTTATTCCAATCCTTCACGGTGTTGCCCCTCAATATTATTTACAGTCTTGCTGCTAACAGAAAATCAGTGCTGCAGCAAAATCTGTCAAAGCAACTTGCTCCTTCTGCCTCTTATCAATGATTTACAAGAGAGCCCGGGCAGGTGACGGATCATGCAGGCCTGAGGGTGTGATGCTGTCAGGGCAGGAAGGAGGAGGAGGGATGAGGAGCAGATGACTTTGGACAGGCAGGGCGCTACATGGTCAACCCTGCCACAATACATGAACACAAAGAGGTGACACAGTGTCACCCCAGCGGCTGTATTAAATAGCTAAAGTGTGATGCTGTGCCCGACGCTGTGACATTGTTAAACGGAACATAGTGCTGGTGAGTGACACCACTTAGTGTCACCCTAGGAGGCTGATGAAAACAGACGGGCTTTATCGTGCAGCGAGCTGAGCCCATCAGCTTGTTGTTGATGTGTGAGTCTTATGTACTCTTCTTCTACTATAAATACATCCCAATAGTAGATTTACAGGTCAACAAGCAGCAATCAGGGGTCAGAGGAAAGATGCGAGGGGAGACGGAGCCAAGAAGGACAATGACGTGTTTCCACTCACTTTGGTTACGAGGGAAGATTCACTGCCACGGTTCAGTGTCTTACAGCTTCAGTTACATGTGTAGCTTCTTGTTATAAAATCTGAAGCAAAAATAAGAACCTAAACGATTGCCTTTGACATTGTAGTCTCACTCCTTTCGGACCTCTCTGATATCTATTTCAGGAATCCTGCCGTCCAAGCCAAAGCTGTAAAACCTAAAGCCTGACTTCAGATGTTAAACCCATCAGTGTGCATGAGTTTGTGCGTGTGTACATACAGTAGATGAGGTTACATGCCTTCTTGTACCAGATGCCTGGAGTACTCGCAGTCCATAGCTAAACCTTGGAGCTTCACCGTTCCATCATCTTTATTCACCCATGTGATAAAATCCCTGGCCGGTGTCAGAGACAGTGTGGAAAAAGATGTGATGAGCCTCTGGTCCTTCACGAGGATGCGATCTCCCCATAAAACACTTCAACTCCGCAGCGTTTACAGAGAGGAACCTGGGATCTGTGCAGGGCCGGGGGAAAAAAAACAAACTGAATTAAACGTCAGGGTCGTCTTTCCTCACACGCTGTAAGAACTTCTCCCTCAAAACACAAAATCTCTCACTTACCTCGGATATGTGGGAAGACAGGTTGTAAGATCAGATTGCAGTGGAGTTAAAGCAAAGCAGCAACCGACCTCCAGCGTGGAAAAATGAAGCCAACGTGCAAATGCAAAAAAACAAGCAGTTCCTTGAGTGTCCACTTGAGGTCCAATTTTGATCGCTTGGTTCAAAACATTTTTCTAATCCTTTTCAGCTAATTTCTGAGGGATGATTTCTTTTAAATAACTTCTCAGTTTTAATTTCATTAATTGGAGTGATGCCAAATAAGACGCACGGCTAATCCGAATGACAGAAGGGCTTTTTGTAGCTTCTTGCCACTTTAGCTAAATCCTGTCACTGAACTGTTGATAGTGTTGTTTTCATTGTTTGGAAGATGCAGTCTCGATGTCGAGCTGGATCGTCGTGTTTAAGGAATCAAGATTTAACCCGCCTTAACTCCACCTTTTTTGGAGATTAATCAACATTTCCCACGAGGTGATGTTGGGCTCATAAGACCTCTTTGGACACTCGTGGGTGATGAGACTATTTCAGGGTTTATTCTCCTCTGAGTGATAGAGGGAATTTGAATGACAGAAACAAATAAAATCCAGTTGATAGTTATGGCCTAACAAACCACATTCAATCTCCATCACTGCTCAAAAAGGTGATGGAGTACGGGCATTTTTATAACGCAGTGGCGGCTGGTGCATCGTTCTCTTGGGTGGGGCAGAAGTTCGACCAGATGGACCGGGACGTTAGTTTGTGAGTTCTTCTGCTCTGATCAATCTTTACAAATTAATGCTTCAATCCACTGACACTGCATGACTTTCTATTTTTCTCTGTTTGAGTCCTCCTTTTTGTTTAAATGAAAATGCTGAATTACCTGAACATGCTTATTCTGCGTTACTCTGTACTGCATCATTCAAGATTAATTTCCAATTGAGTGATAAAAATAAAAGCGGACAAAAGTTTTTATCCTTATAAATATTTGTTTAGTCAGACACACACAACTTCTAAAAGGTCAGAAGGCTCGTCAAGCTTCCCCTGCATGCGGCAGGTCAGGTCGGTCTGTCCTTTCGAGTCGTTAACCCAAGGTCAAAGTCAGACATAGTTTCTCTGATATCCACGTTTTACGTCGTTCACCTTTGACCCCGGGCCTCCGAGGTCGGATGGACCACACACTTTTTGCAGCAGGTGGGTATGAAGTGTGGAATCTTGTAACTTTTACAAGTCTGGAGGCAGGTGGCGCTAAAGAGACTGAACGTCATCGCCCGGCTATTTTTAACCATTTTAAGGCAACGCATGAGATTAAACAAAGACGGTCAGACGGAGATTTAAATATCTGCCAGTGAAAACCACGAACACTTTCTTCGACGACGTTTCCACCTATTGCAATGTGGAAACAGATTCTTGAAGCGAGTTAACAGAATTTCCATGAGAACACAGCAGTTATGAAGGTGCTATTTACACACACAGCAAGACGTCGCCGATACACTTTCATACTCTGGAGCGAGGCTCAGGTTGACGCTGGATGACTTATACCTAGTGCCTACTGCTCCCAAGGAAAAAGCCCTAAATTATATAAAGGGGGGGAAAGAGCTGCCAGACTGAAATTAAGGAGGAAAAAACTTTTCAACGTGAATTATTCAGTGGACATGACTCAAGGGTCTCAGACGTCTCTTTACAGCCTCCCAGCTTCAGAAAGCTTCCCTTTTTCTTTTCAGCCTCTCAGGAAAGTCGACTAGCGTAACGCTTTTCGATCCAGTCGCCTAACTTTTAACGTTTTATTATCACTCCTGAGATGTCGGCACAGACCGCTCTTTGTCACCTCCCAAAGTTGCTCTGTGGCTTTTTTTGTGTGTGTGTGTGTGCGGAGGCGTATACAAGCCCCCAATGGTGGAAATGACATTTGCTCCCTCGAATAAGTCTGGCGGAGAAGGCGAGAGCAGCCATTTGGCAAAGCCATCAGGAGCACTTTACGCGTCTGACCTTCACGTGTCTTCATGCTGTAAATATACCCCCTGACTTTTGGGGATGGGTCCTGAGCTACTCTGAGAGGCAGCGAGACACAGGGAGAAGAGATTGTGAGAGACAGCGAGTTCAGCTGGGAAACATTTTGTGTAAAAGAACAGAGTCATCTTAGCATGAATCACGCAGTGGGGCGGCTGCGTCTCATCCACGGTTAGTGGAATTAACAACATTTTCCAAATCTGAACCCTGGTAACAGCCATCGACGCTGACGTGATGTCAGAAGATGTATGACTTTCAGCTGACAGGTTGTGACACTTCTCTGTGCCTGAAATAAAAAATGTGCTCATGCAACTTTTAAAAAGGTTTTTTTGCATTTACACCGAAGACCAAAACAAGAACCGAACAACAACAGAACTCCACGAACAATATGATCCTAAATGTTACAAGATAGATAGATAGATAGATAGATAGATAGATAGATAGATAGATACTTTATTAATCCCGAGGGAAATTCAAGCACCCAGTACAAGTACAAGAACCCAGTTTAGACCAGGAGGAGAGGAGAAAAGACAACTTTAAAAAAGAACACAGCTATAAAAAGGTGAAGATAATAAGACATGATATCAAGTAAAAAAAAAAAAAACAAAGTAACGATTTTGTTAAAAAAAATGAGGAATACTGCATTTTGATTCCCTGGCTGTAAATAAACATTTAAATAACAGACTTGTCATTTCTTAGATTTTGAATATTTGTCTTTTTCTCAGAATTGAACTTGTGGGACATGTTGCATGTTTTCTGTTCTAAAAACAGAATAATATTCATGTTGCACGATCATCGATTATTTAACATGGTTCTCTTTCATGTGCTGTGACGTACGAAGACTTTGCACAATGTCTTAGTATTTGTTGAAAGTGGTAAAAGTACAGGTGCATTTCTGTAGGCTGTAAATGTGAGTGCATACAGTACCTGTATGTTTTTACATTTAGCTTGTTCGCCTTGGATCAGTCGTAGTTTATCTGCCTTTATGAAGCATCAGGCCTCTTAGAAGTTTAGTTTCTTCTCTTGAAAAAAACTCAGATTTCTGACAGGCCATAAGAGTCAGACGTGAATGTTTAAAATGTTTTGTTGTAATAGTAATTAGTTCATCACTTCCATTTAATTGTAGTCTTAAATATGTGCTCACTGACTAAACACACACACACACACGCACACACACCTCCACTGCTCTCAGGGGCTCGACAGCTTTCACCAAGTCAAAATGATTTATATTTCCACTGACACTGACGTTTGTTTTCTGTCCGTCTGTGTGTTTAAATGTCCAGTGAAACAACATCAAGCTTCTGGAGAGAAAGGTCAAAAAGTTTGAAAATCATTACAGGTTAAAGCTTCAGGTGCCATTTTTTTTAAAAACACTAAACTTGTGAAGAAATGGAGACAGTTTTTATTTTGTGACTCTAAAAAAAAATGCTATTGCCTTTTTTCCTTTTTTCAATGTATTATTTAATTTCATGTTTTTTTTCTATTTTAAGTACTTTTCAAAAAACTCAATTTAGCTTAAGAAGTAACAGAAGATGGATTTATTAGATTTTGAATCTTTAAACCAGCAGATGTTTAAACATTTGCCTCTCACAGTCTACTTGCTTCTTCAATATGAAAGAAAACAGAAAAGGTTCTGAGGATTTCTTGGACTTTATCATGACTGATGATGTTTGCTTTACACGTCTTTGTTTAGCCAAACATCTAATTATTAGGAATTTCCTACGAATCTCACTCAATAAAAAATCATAATTAGAGTCAATGTCAGACTCAATAAGCCAGTATTCTTTGCATAATGAGCGGACATCTTTAAATTAGGAAGGAAACAGATGTTCAAAATGCTTCTAATTCCATTAATATTGTTATAATATGAATCTAGTTTTCACGCTTATAAAACTAAACATGTTATATTAATTCATTTTTATGGTGGTTTCTATACTTCCTGTATCTAAAGTACAAACACTTTGGATAAAAGCATCTGCTCAGTGATTTGTAGAATTATGGAAAATGATCAGATTTTGACGTCTTGTCACCTAAAATGTGTCAATTGCGTCAAACTGACTCCAGCAGCCGAAGAATCCTCCACTGAGGGTGGAGTGTGTGTTTGCAGGGTGTGTGTGTGTGTGTGTGTGTGTGTGGTTTCAGACTGGACAGATAGAGTTACACAGGGATTCTGTGAGTGTGTAGAGCTGGTGGACGGATTGCTATAAATTGACTTGCCACGCTGACATGCTGCTCTCTTTGAGCTCTACTTTTTTTTACGGCATAAACGCTCCATCAGTCAGCACAGACAGTTCACCGTAGATGGAGCAGATCCGTTTAATCCCTCCCCAAGGCACAGCGAGAGTTACATCACATCCTGTACTCGAGGAAGTGCCACTGTGGGTGTTTTTTTTTTTGCTGATGGTTGAGGATAGCTGCTGTTGATGTGGCGGCTTCCTGCAACAATTAGCTGCCTCTCTGATTTCTATAGATGCACCGTCAAAGTGGAAGAGAAATATTCCTACGAGGTTCATGGATTTGAAGTGAGATGATTAACCCTCTGTACCACCGGTTTAAGAAACCATAAGAGGGAATTTCAAATCAATTAAAAAACAAACAGCAAGGCTGGATTCAATCCTCGGTGCCTCTCCATGTACATGAAGATCTTATTATTGCTCTTATCTCTTAAACTCATCGGTTTTTTTTGTTTTTTTTGTGCCTTTGTTTTAGAGATAGGAGAGAGGATAGAGTCAGAAATCGGGGACAGAAAGATTTGGGAAGATCGAGCCATTGATCGGAATTCAACCCAGGCCGCCTGCTTGGAAGACCACATCCTTTGTACGTGGGGCGCACGCGCGCTAACCACTAGGCTACTGACACGGCACCATTATCTGTTTGTATTTACCTTTAGCTCTTTTTCATCTTGTTTTGTTTCTAACGTCGATTTAAATCTCGTGTTGGGTTCTTGTGTTGCTTGGTGTTTTGTAATCGTCTGGTGGATCTGATGCTGGATGGCTTAAAAAAGATGTTGGATATTTTGTTATGTGGGTTTTCTTGCTGTTGGGTTGTTTTGTTGTTGTTGTTTTTTCACTGTTTTGAGTTCTGTTGCTTTCTTCTCTCTATGCGTTTAAGTCAAAGCCCTTTGTAAAATAAACAATTGCTCGCTCATAATAAAGACTCTCCAGAGGGAAATAGAGACGGCTGAAGCCAGCTGACATTGTGTGACGGAGTCTAAACAACAAACAAACAAACACAGGAGAGCTCAGCGCTGGAGTGAGACGTGAAACAAAGTGCAGCGATGCTTTTGAAATTGGATGCCAGTCGTCAATTACACAACAAACGTTTAATTTAACGGGTAAGCAAAAACCGAAACTTGTTTTATCTTAAAAAGTTGCTTTTGTTGGTTCTGAACAGTCTTTGACTAAATCACAAAGTCTTCACAGGTTCTTTGTTTTTATTCTGTTCAGACATCGCCTTTCATTGTGAGGGGTCTTAATATAGGAAATGTTGTATAAGAGGGTCGGAACAAATGACCTATGTGGTCATGAGAGATGGAAATCTTCTTGCAAATCTCACATCACATGAGGAGAGCGTTCATCTGCAGAGAGGTTTTGTCTTTGCTGGCACCGTCGGAGATCAGGTGGAGAGATAAAGCCGAGGGCTCTGACGGGCTTACATGCCAAAAATCTTCCAATGACCTCCTCACCCTCACCCTTTTGTCCCCCCGAGCTCATTTCATCTGAACCCGGTGTCCCCCCTAAATTTAGTCTGGGTATTTGGGGCGACCACTCCTCTCCATTCTGCAGCCCCCCTGACCTCCCTCTCCGCAGGCTCAATCCATCTTTGTCAGCGACGGCGTGGTGATCCGTCCGGGCGCAGACATCTCATGGTGAGACGTAAATGTTCTGATAAGCTGTGAACAATGTCGTTACACGTTAATGATACCGCCTGGAAACATGATGTATAAACCTGGCAAATATGTCCCCCAACAAACACACACACACACATACACACGCACACATAACAAAGGCTTCCACGACCTCGCCCCCCCCCCCCCTCCGTTCAGTCCTGTTTAATAAACTATTAAAGACTGTGTGCTAACATGTGCAGATTGATTGTAGACAAAGCAGCTTCATGCATTTTATAAATGTTAACCACATTAAAGCACAAACTTTGAATCTCAATATTAAAACTTAAATTCACACTAACAACGTGGAAGAGCGGAAAAAGGTCCATGCTTCCTTCTTAGCGTGGAGTTTCTAATCCCAAAACTTCCCGTATGATCTCTTAGGATCATCTTGCATGCTATGAATGAGCCGCGCTGATCGAACACTTAACATGAGTTTTTATCCAAATCAGCTGACGACGCCTCTTTCTGATTGGCAGTTCGTTTAAGTTGCATGATGTCCAGTCTATGCTCTGTCATAAACCAGCTTTGCACTTAGCCCCGCCTCTTTTTGCCTTGTTTCTTTCTTTCCATCCCACGGACAGAAAGAAAGACGTTTCATTGATTAACACGTGTGAGTTTCTCTTCGATGGCGTCCCCTCAGGAAGGTTTCCTGTCATTGCAAAATTGCTCATTTTGGGCCACTGCTGTGGTTTCAAGTTTGTAAGTCCTCAGGGGCCCCCTACTGGTCTGGGGCCCCAAGCAGTAGCCTGCCCTCCCTGTTGTCAAGAGAGTAATATCACTGTTTTTATATTGTCTGGAAAATGTTGAATTGCATTTGTATTTAGTTAAATGAGCTTCACGATGCGGCGCAGGACAAAGTTTCAGGTTGAGCCGCACAAAAACTCAATCTGCAGGAAAACTCCATTTAATAAAAATGGATGATTCGTTTCCATAAATACATTTTTTAGACCCCCCCCCCCCCCCCCAAAAAAAAAAAAAAAAAAGCTTTAGTGGTAGCGTTTCTCTCTGCACCTTAAAGGTTAACGTTGTTGGAGATGTAAGAGTGATGAATGCCCATTTATCATCTTCGACTCTTCTGGAAACTTCTTCACACGCTGTGCGTTGTACTAACACGGTTCGCAGTGACACAGTTATTGTGCATGCAGTATGAGCACGTAGAGTAGGGGTACAACGTTAGTGTGTGTGTGTGTGTGTGTGTGTGCACGTGTGTGTGTTTGGCCAGGCTGAGTTTGTTTGACCAGCTGTTTGGAGGGAAAGCCTGATCCCTTGTGACCTTGTGTTTCTCCAGCTGCTCTTGGATCAGAACAACCAGCCTCTCTCTCTGCCAGGAGATCCACAGGACCGCCCAAACCCTGTTTACTCTGCTTTCTCCGGGTTTCTTTTTTAGGACTGTTATTGTTGGTAACAGCAGTAGTAGGTCTGGTATAAATAATTAACCCTTTGGAGACCAATCTGCCAACATAGGGGATGAAATGATAAATGTTAAATCTACTTTTCAGAGTCAGATGTTGATGGAAAATCTCACATTTGTATCTGTCCGCTAAATGCTGCTTGATCTTGCTCCTTGAGTTTCTGCCATAAGTTAGAGACAAAGTAGAATTTACTGACTGCTACAATGTGCCGGAAAAGAAAACCACCTTTGAGTCTATTTGGGATTTTTTTTATGAAAGAAATAATGTGTTTTAGGAAGGTACAACATATTTATTTTAATGCCTTTATTCAGTAGGGAATGCCACGCTTGGAGGACTTTAGCCTCCACACATAAGGTGCAAACCGACCATGAGACTACCGCCGTTAATAAAGTGTCAGATAAAAAAAAAAGGTTGCATAAATGATGTGTTTAAATGTTGTTGTTTAAATCGTCTTCGAGGCGACAGACTCACAGACACTGAAGACCGGAAAGTGGATTCTGCAGAGGAGAGAATCAAGCCGAGAACGTGCATCAGCGAGGTGCTGAAACCTGTCGGCTTCACACTCACACTGGCACACACACACACACACACACACACACACACACACACACACACACACACACACACACACACACAGATCCTTACACAGGGAAACACTTGCGGATGAATACTCACACACAGATCCAACTCAAAATCCAGAATTTATACACACACACACACACACACGCATGCACGCACACAGGTCTATTTGCAACAGTATAGACACACACACACACACACACATCATTGGCAGAGTGTACACACATTCCCATACCTCATACATGCGCACACATTCTTGTACACACACACACACACACAAAGCCTGTTGTAATGAGAACATTATCATACACCGACCATGTCTGCTGCTATTCACAGCAGGTATTTATAGTGTTGTTCACCACTAGTAAAGACTTTGATCAGTGTGTGTGTGTGTGTGTGTGTGTGTGTGTGTGTGTGTGTGTGTGTGTGTGTGCGCGCATCAATTAAAGTGGCAGCCTACCCATGACTGTCAACAGCCAGGTGCTGGACGTTAGGTGGAATTTGGCGCATGACCGTGACGAACCCAAACGCTCGTCTTACGAGGTGTACGAGACGGCGAGCCAGCAGATTCTCCAAACGCTCGCTTTGTGCTGAAAAGAAGTTCAGAGGTCTCCTGAGGGTCACACACACAAATACACACATCTGAACAGTTTATCTTTAACTGTATTTTATTTTTCTTATATGCATATATATTTCTCTTTACAGATTGTTATTATGTGTTAATTCAGCTCTCCATGTCGTTGTGTGCTCGGCCACATTTATAGAAAGGCGATGATCGTGTCCATTCTGTTCATTCAATTCTGTAAATGGAAAAAATAAAAATGTAATTATATTATAATACGGATGACATTTTATCACTTTTTTTGTTTTATTTATCAATTTTTCAGAGATTTTCTACATTTAAAAAATATGCATGTTGCATGTTACGGATGATTTTTTTTTTTTTATCTTTAAAGTGAAGTTTATAATCAGGTCATTTGTCAGGCAGAGCGGCAGAGTCCTCGACATTTGCAGTAATCCCCCCGTCTGTTCCCGGCTCTGGTTTACAGATGTCTCTCTCTCTTCGCTGCTTCGAGTTGAAGATGTTTAAAAGTGTCCGGACGGCCTTTTCAGAGCTTTCAACTGCCACACGGGCTTCAAGCTCAGCTGGTCACACATGTCTGTCAGCACCGCTATTACCATCCTGTGTGTGTGTGTGTGTGTGTGTGTGTGTGTGTGGCAAGGAAGGTGTGTCTGGTTGGGTTGAAGGGGGGTGGTACTCGAGCCTGTGACCTTGAAACTGACGCTGAACATTATACTCAACACCTTCCCACATGCACATACACAAAAGTTAGCTAACTCGTATTCTCAGCCTGAGGCTATTGACCCTATACTAGCGCTGCATTGCTAACACATGTTCACTGGGGTTTTCAATATGAAGATTTTTTTAGGTCAGTTTTATGTAAGAAAAACTTCAGAGGGGCAAAGTTTGAACTCGACTTGCAGGTATCTTCTTCACATAAATGAGAAGCTATCTCGAAGTTCATAGTTTCAATTTAAAAAAAAACACCTGTAAAAGAACTTTAGAGTCTCTTTATCGTTACATATAAATACGGTTAGCAAAGTATGAAAATTGAATGTGCAGCATACACCTGTCTGTCTAAGACTCCTGTAGTGCATTAGTAAGTGTTACTTCCTTCTCCCAGTTTAGACACACCATTAAGAAACTGAAAGATGGCAGCACAAGGTCGACTTTGAGTCACGTAATAGTGTCGAGAGAAAAAAAAGGAAAACCAGAATTACTATGGGAAACAAAAAATAAAATATTTGTCTTTGTGCGAGGCAGAAAATCACAGAAAAAAATCTTAAAATAGTTAAAAAATTTTTTAAAAAAAGCACACGGGTGGATTTTAAATGGACCAGTAACAACAGGCCTTCTGGACTCACATGTTCTGCAACCACCAGAAAAAAAACAATAACAGCTCTGGGTAATTTGATGCAGGATAATTAACCATCCAGCCGTCCATAAGTAGCGTTGTTTAAAAAAATCAAATAATTTAAGGATGTCAGAGACATTTCATATGCAAACAGGATTTCCCTCGAGGGACAAATGTTCAAGCAGAAGTGCCACAGTGCTAAAGTGAAGAGGCTCAGCAGCCATGACAATGTGCTAATGCTACAATGGGTGTCTAACGAGTGAGAGCCAGCGCTAATTTCCCCGTTTGACAAAAGGAGTCTGTGATCCTTGGCAGTTAGCGGTTTGCTGTGCTAGCAGGTGTGTGTGTGTGTGTGTGTGTGTGTGTGTGAGACTGTGAATGTGTGTGTGCAGGAGCGAAGGTTTGAGAAAGAGAGGCTAGACATCAACACTTTGAGTGGAAGTAAATGCATGGCTGCTCATACTAAACAAAAGGGGAATCTGAAGGGTTCCTTGCAAGTGTGTTTGAGATGTTACATCCATGTTTCTTTAAACATCAACAAATCTGCTGATGTGTTTTAACATGAAAGGTTGAGTTGTGTCCTGATCAGATCTGCATGAACGATGGTTTGTGTTGATGTTCATGTTATCAATTGCTCAGGTCATCGGGTCGATTGCGGCCTGCTGGGGGGGTCATTGGGCCGACAGGTTGAGAGACAGATCATTTACATCTCCCAGAATGCTCGGTTTGTTCCGAGCACAGGAAGAGCCACTGTTGCTGCCCGCTCACAGCGAAATCCGCTGATGAAGACAAGCTGTCAGCATCAACCTGCCCGGAAGGACACAGCAGCAAAAACGTACAGTCTAGCATCAGTTTGGCTCATGCAGGTGGTCCGTGGTCCGAGTTAGCCATAATTAGCATTCCACATTGGTAAGACTGTCAGAATTAATTAGTCAGTGAGGAATTAAACATCCATCTTTTTCCCCTGACACCCACTCCAAGCTGAAAAAATGGCCGTTTTTAAATCATCATCATCACCATCACTTGACTTCAATGCAACATTGAAATGCTAAGGTGGAGGACAGTGACAGGACATTGTCGTATAAGGGTGCCAAATGTGTAATTTTTATTTATTTATTTTTTGAAAAATTGGACAACTAACCAGTTTCTGTCAAATTATACGTGAAAAGACGCTCAACATGTTCATTGATATGTAGTGGAAATCGTTTGTAGGAATGTTGTTTGTGACCTTTCAAATCATTGGGGGGTTTTTTTTCAAATAATTGTAGTGTTAGAAATGTAGAAATAGAAGAAAGCAGTTGAGACATGCTGAGGGTATAATGTGAGAGAGACACCATCCATTGATTTACAGCCTTTCTTGAAATCAGGAGGATGTTTATAATGGTTCATGTTCCTAACATGTCCATTTTCTGCAGAGGAAAACCATGTTAAAAATGTAAACAGCCATGATACTGCAAGGGAAATGGGATAAAAGTATCCACCAGATGCCACATGTAAAAAGAAGAGACATCACTATGTGAGGAGATGAAGAGGGGATGGAGGTGGTGATGGATGGCTGGACAAGTGGGAGCGGTGAAGGAGGGGAAAGAAGACGAGTCAAAGAGAAGAACAGGAGGACGGTGACATCTCTGACAGCCTCAGGCTTCATCCAGACCCTCAACCCCTGGGATAAATTTAAATCTGATGATTGGGGGGAGCCGTCCTCGATCTGTCACTGCTATACCCTGCATTTCTGTGCGTCTGCCTGTTCCTATGACAGTCCATGAGCTCTGACATGTGAGCAGATAATATCCCTGCACTTCACCAAAACAGCTACAAAGGAAAAACCTGTGGTTGTCAGTTGAGTAAATGGATCGAGTTGGGTTATTCAACCCAGCCTACAGCCAAACTTAAACATGATGGTAGAACATGAGCTTTACATAAGATGTCCTACAGTAACATGGAAAGAGTTCCCAGGGTTACCACCAGTTTGTATTACTGATTCTTATGGCACCATAATGGGACAATCCTGTTTGGACGTGATGCCAAGGTGACTTCAGTTGCAGGACCAAATTGCAATGAAGGTTTACAATAATTCCAGTCAAAATTAAACAATGTGTTACTCCCACCAAAGATTGCTTATCCAATCTTTGGTGAATACCCAGAGTGGTCAGTTTAGGGGACTTTAAATAAAGGTGAAGGAGTAGTGGTATCCACTTTTCAAACCAAACAGATTGACTCACTTTTTTTTTTTTAGCCTCGAGGAACCTTTTGATGCTCCTCCGCAGTTTTGGAAATCCCTTATTGTCTTGATTCCTGGGGCAACAGCTTGATTGTGATTGCAAGAAGAATCATTTGGTGCATCTGTCCAATTTGCTTTACTAGCACCAGGTTGTCTTTGTAAATGGAAAGTATAGCATTTGGGAGCCAAAGCTTTGCAGTCTTTCTGACTGACATGTCCCATTGGTGACAAAATGGGCTGCACACTAAGCCTAATTGTTCCCTTGGCTGCAATCATCAAATTGGGCTGTTCCATTGGAAGGTCCATTCATGAGCTCTACACTAGACACATTCAACACCAATGCACCCTACTTAGTCCTGATACTCCAAATTTCAATGTGATCTTGATCCTCAGTGTGCAGGGAGCCACTTGAAGTGCCAGTCTCAGGTTTTCATAAACCCTCTCTGGATCATAAGGATCTTGACTCTCTGTGCTCTTTATCCCCCCCTGCTGTCTACACCTTAAGTGGCACATAAATCTTTCAGTGGCAGGACAACATTACTTTCCATCTATCAACCCTTCTCTCTCTTCCTCTTGGTTGTTTGTTTGCATTTCCTTCTATCACTCCCTCCCTACCAATCTCCGATCACTCCCCTTCATGTCTTTTACTCACATGAACACAGAATGCTAAGTGGGTGTTTGAGTGGCTTTATGATAAAGTGTTGAGCATCTCTTGAGGAACATGGATTCCACACTTGGCCTGTCACTCCCAAAGCTTATTCACGCTGAGAAAAAAAAAAAAAAGCACAGAGGAAACTTTCAACATTTGCTTAGTAGGCTCTTGACCATGTGTTATACAGTCCTTATCATGTGTTCAGTGCTAACACCACCTGTTCTGGCAAGTTATTTCCATCACAGTCGCCTAGTAAGCCCGGAGAATGCCGCGACGGTAACAGACGAGAAAAGAGAGGGTTAAGATTTGGCTTGGCGCAGGACGGAACAAGCTGATGAAGCGGGACACTCTGCGTCTCTGGGGAGGGATCGTTGCTTCGTCTGCATTAAGTTCTGCTTCCTCTTGATTCTCAAATTAGTGCCTTCAGTTGCCATCGGAGGCCATGCTTTAAATATCTCATATGTCATTTGTGAAATCAGAAACAGTTTTGGAAGGCGGTTTGGATGAGGGTTAAAATTAGCACATCTTTAAGAGGGTGAATGTAAATTACAACCTTTGGATTACAAATTGTATCACATTTATAATTATTATTTTTTTTACATCTAATTTTCTTCATGAGTTGGAGTTGGATTAAAATCTCTGGGAAAAGCTGGCAAGTAGGCCTGAGGGTCCGTTTTATTAATCTGTAATCAAACACAAGTGCAGGCAAATTGATTTGAATGTATCTTAAAACGAATTGTCTCATTTTCACACTGCTATCAAATGACCAACTGTGATCTGCCAGCGGCTGGTGTGGATTTGAAATTAGGCCACAGCTGTCCCGCACAACCTTTCCGTGCCTCCATATACATGTTTCTCGCAGATCGGGATAACCTTTCCCTCCCTTGAGAACCAAGACAGAATGGCTTGGACCATCTGACACAAGATCCCTCGTGTGGAATTTGGAGAATGGAGCTGTCCCTCCAAAGTGTCCACCCCACCAGGGAGGTGTCATCTTCGAATTGTGTTTATTTGTTGGCACCCCTGTTGTGAAAACCTTCCCATCAACTGCATATTAATCTTGTCAGTTAATAACCCTTCAGTTTTCTGTCTTTCCTGGTTCTCATGACAGACTTACAAACTTCCTCTTCCCCAATCCTTCCTTTGGACATTTGCATCTTCTTTAAACTCCGTCTTCTTTACTGAAGCCGCCCACTTAGACGTGGAGGTCCTGCATACATACACGTAAACACGTAGCCCGGTATGGGTTTGGTGACATGTGGTAGTGGCAAGTGCACCGCTCTAAAAAGGCACCAGTGATGGAAAACCTCCCAGCCGTCCAGGGAAGCCATCTTCTGTTTCACGCCGGGCAAAATTTATGGGCTCAGCACTCAGCATCTCTGCTCTCCTGCTGAGATGTAAAAAAGTGTTCAAAGAAAGACACTTACAAAGACGGATATGAAAGGAGATGCAGTTATAGAGGGGCAGTAAATGGTTGAGGAACAGGAGATGACAGAGCCTCTTTTTTTGGTCTGAATGAGATGCCAAAGGTTTAAAATAAAATTGCCTTGCACTATAGTAGTCATTGTGTTTGCTTTGATACAACTGTAGTTCTTAAGGCATACCTTGGCTGACCTTGTTCTGGGTATTGGAACTCATATTAAAGGTCAGTAAGGAGAATTACCCTTCAGTATATTACCTCCATGACATCAACCACTCAAACACCATCGAGTGGAAACCCTGCTTGCCACAAAAGTGCAAACCATCTGAACCTCATGTTTTCCTACATATTTGAAAGCCGCCACATAACGTCTTCAAAGAATATGGATTCACCCAAAGAAGAGGGTCCAAGCGAGAGTAAAAATAACCTCTGCCATCCATCACCAAGTTTATTTACTTGGTGATGAGATCAATATTTGTAGGAGGGCTGGAAAGTTGGACGTCGTGCCTGAGCGTCGGGCTCATGGAAAATTTTGTAGCCTTAGCCAAGGTGTTTGACTGGCTGTATGTCGTGCTGGAGATGAGAAGAAGAAAAAAAAGCTTCCCACACAACATATTAGAGTATTATTAGCTGAAGGAAAACAACTTTACTCCACGGTTTCTTCAGATGAGGCTTCAAATGTCAAATGGTCACACTTGTGCGAATTAAGATCCCAGATCCCGGCCGACTACGTTCCATCTTCCCACCCCAGAATCCCTGCCAGTCCTGCCTTCTCTCATCCCGCTGGCCAAACCTCCAACCAGAGTACATCAAGGAAAAACCGCCACGGTATCAAGCTACAGAAATGCACAGTTTCGAGATGAGGTGGGAGGCAGGAACGCAGCTAGCGAGGAGTTCAGGGGGCAAAAATAACAAAGACAATGATCACGGTCGTAAATTTTGCTGCAGACACATCAAGCTGTCTACGCACTCCTTAGGTCGAGTGTCAGCTGGTTCGGGAATGAAAACACTTAACCCCTACGTGGCGTAAAAAGGTCATAACTCACAACTCTGTTCCCTGACATGAGTTACTGCCTCTCGTTAGGCCTGCACATCCCTGTCTCTCACCTTCTGCCTCTCCCGCTCTGTTTGCCTCTCCCCTTTAGATGGATCCATTGGCGGTATCTCTGAGGCCAAGAACAAGATACTCTAACATAACAAAAATGTGCCACAAGTGTGCAGTGAGTGGAAGGTGGTGTCATACGGCACTATATTTTTACACAGGACACTAAGAGGTGGATAATCTTCATGGGTGTAGATGTTTATTCCCTTGAAGAGCGGTGTAAAGTATCTTCAGTACGAGGACCCCCTGCTGTTTGGCCTGCTACCAAGGGGACTAACACCACCTCTCCCACCATCAATAGTGGTCCTTAACCCCTCTCAACACCCCGTGCTGATGGTATTCAAGAACATCTCATATCATTTATTGCCTCAGGCTGGTTGTTCAAAAGTAACCCAAGATACGAATCAATCCTGAAATCATCAAAAACAATGATTTCACAATTGGATAAAATCAGGAAATTCAATCCTGCTTTTTATTTTCTTACTGTTGTTTTTAATATAATCCTCTGTTCTTGGTTAAAAACTAGAATATCTTTGTCTTCTTTATTCGACTTGTTCTAATCGACACCAACAAAGTACAGCAAATGTGAGCACAGTACTTAAAGTGTAGTCAATGAAAGTGGCTTAATAATTTTATTGTATTGTAAATGTAATCCTGTAAACCTAAAGTATTATAGTGAAGAAATGCACAATGTACTGTACCTTTAAATAAGCATCATAAGTAGAAGAAGTAATACAAAAAAACATAAAACCAGTTATTAAGGTTGTTCTTTGAAACGTTTCAGTAGGATTCAGATTATTCTTACTCTGAAATTGTTTGTTCCTATAAAATATTTTACTCTAAAGTATGACGTGTGAGGTCCCCTTTAAAGCACTTTTAATCCAGATTTAGTAATCCCAAAGATTCTGTACTTGGATCAGTTTGGATTGGTTGGATCATTTTAAAAACCAGGATAAAATGAGCTGGATTAAATCCCATTTGGTAGAAAAAAAAAAGTGGATTACCAAATTATGATCATTTTTTTTATCACAGGCGAAACCTTTTTGAACAACGAAGTCCAAGACTTTGGTCTGTGGCTACATAATATCCTCAACACAGCATTTTTATCGTTGGCTATTCCTGCTTTTCCAGCCAAAGCTGAGGATAAAATACTGAGATCTTGAATCAACATGGACTTTAACAGTAGTGTGATGAATGCACCATTTACACGGCTTCGTAGATTTCTTTGACAAAATAATTTGGAGGATGTAAAATAAAACGTGCTGCCAAGTTGGTGTAATCGAACCGTGGGAGTCGCTGTGAGCTCGGTGGAAGATTTATCACCCGTGCTGCAGCATGATAGCCAGATAAAATATGACTTGAGAGAAGTTGAAACCCCTGATGTAGGTGTTTAAAAATGAACACAGGACTCAGAGCGGTTGGGGGTGAGATCGCTCGACTGAGACATGTAGAGGGATACAGACGTATAAAATGACAGAGAAGGGGAACAACTGAGGTAAAGAAAGGAGTTGAATTCCCCGGCCCTCTTTTCCAATGATCTCTAACACATGCAGCTTATCTTATCTCTGCTGAAAAGCCCCTCTCCTCTTCTCCCGCGGCTGATAAAACAAGTGTGGAAGGGGGAGGATTTCTTCTGTTTTGCCTTCCCTCCCTGACATCCGATCGGAAACCGCAGCGTCGGCCTCCGGAGACGAGGTCCGGCGATGTTTATTCGGCGCTGAAATAGGTTATCTGCAATTTATGAAGGTGCTAAGCAGAGATCTGTCATTGTGCAGGAGGATGGGGGGGGGGAAAGGGAGGACGAGCAGGAGGCAGAGGGAGGAAGCTGTGGTCCAGAAACAGGAGCGCAGAGGTGGTGAAAAAGACAGGATGTATAGGAGGAAAGTGAGGAAGAATAACACGAGTGAGAAGGAGAGGAGTGAAAGGATGGAGGTTTAACAAACACTTCTAACTTGAGGAAAGTTCTGGGATTTAAATCGTAGTTTCACGTTAAACACTTGGTTGCAGACTGTTGATTGATCAACATTAGAAATTCATCAACAAAAGGGACAGACCAAAACATTAGGAGTATGTATTTTTTGCATGGATAAAGGGGATTGAAACCTCCAAGTATAAATGTAAATAACCATTTTATGAGCAGATTAGACGTCTTCAGAGAAAATCCACATGCTATATAAATCATGGACATAGCCCCATTGGAGGGCAATTTTGAAGCTTTATGATGGCGGTCCCCATAAAGAGATGAACCATTCAAACTGTTTTACGCACTCGGGGATAAATGTGTTATCTCTGCTGGTATCTGAGACTAAATGGACTTTTCCGAGCCAGACTCAAGTGGTCAATCAGGGAACTGCAGGTATTTTTATTTGTGCATTTCCCTGTTTGTCGGTGAGCCCTTGTTACAGCCTCTGCGTCTTGTGACAGTACGTCTTATTTTTGATGTCAAGATCAACGACAAAACCAATCCCCGATCAATTTTTTTTTTAATTTTTTTTTAATTTATCCTGACAGGTGCCTAGAAGTCATGCACACTGAACTCCCGATTGGTTCCTGAGCTGCCTACAGTCTGGATTTGTCTGGAGGTTGTACAGTCGAAAAACAACGTGACAAAACTGAAGTTATTTTCGAATGAAAGTTAAAGAAGTCAAAATATGATATAAAATGTTATCAAAATATGTAGCTAGCTATATGGCTATTGATTACAAACTGATATTGCTTTTTTAAGTTGTTATTCTTTACGGTAGGTAGGACATATGTTATATGATATATGTTTTGCTGTAAAACCTTAAACTGCCTGATAAACTGTGTTTCTCTTTCCTCTAATGTTACAGCCAAGAAGAAAATAGTGATATCAGTCTCTGTTCTTCGCTGTTTTTAAGGGAGGTATTGGCAGCTTAACAAAGTTCAGTTTCAGCATTAAAGTGCTATCTTGCCTATCTTGTAGATGGCTATGGGGCATGAAATATCTCCACGATATCCCTCTGTATGTTGTTCTACATAATACATTTTGGACATTTCGGTTTAAAGATCAGTTTTGAGAAACAAATCAGATTTTCTGGCTGCCTGATTTTCTTTCAATACTTGAGAATTCAGCGGAGATGAAAGAGCCCGACCTGCTGGTCTTGGCAGCAGCGAGGCTGAACTTTTAGCCGGAGGGTAAAACCTGAACCTCAGAAAGTAAAGGTTGGACGCCGTCAGGGAAGCGAGAGGGCTGATGGGAGACGAGAGGGAGAGAGGGAGCAGGTAGTATGAAAAGACAACAAAAAGAGGGGGCAACAAAGACAAAGACGGAGAGGACTGTGGACAGAGGGAGGTCTGAGTAATAGTTTTATTGAGTTAATCACGAGTGAGACATCAGTGAGGGCCGGAGGCGTCTGTTCGGGGAGCAGCGGCGATGCCACAATCTGCTTTTTATGGCCTGTGATCTCCGTCTGCAGGAACGCCACCGCTCAGAGCCATGAAAGAATAGACAACTTCAATTGAGTTATTGGCCTGCAGAGCGAGGGAGCTTTTAACTTAATTAAACGCTAATATGAAGCAGTCAGTGCCTCTCACTTCTTTCAAGTGTGTGTGCGTGTGTGTGTTTGTGTGTGTGGGGAGGTCTTTGACAATAAAGTTTGTGAACCCAGAACCCCCCCCCCCGCCCCCACAGACTACTGGCTGAGTGAGAGGTGTTATTAGATGAGGATAGAAAGATTAGTATGAATGTGTGCATCCGTGTGAGTGTGTGTGTGAGTGTGTGTTTTGACAGCATTAGTCTGACAGGTTGAGTCAGAGGCCATGGGGTTGTGTGTGTGTGTGTGTGTGTGTGTGTGTGTGTGTGTGTGTGTGTGTGTGTGTGTGTGTGTGTGTGTTGTGTGTTTGTGTGTTTGTGTGTGTGTGTGTGTGTGTGTGTGTGTGTGTGTGTGTGTGTGTGTGTAATATGTGGATAAATTACTCATTACTGTAAAATAACCTTCCCGTGGTGCGGGGTGTTTTCGCCCATTCACAACAAATCATGCAAACGATGGCTGAAATATTTGATTATTGATTATTGTAAACTTCTGAAGGGCGTCTGTGGCCGAGTGGTTGGACAGCACGTCCTGTGTGCAGAGGCAGCAAAGGTTCGAACCCTACTTATGGCTGCTTTCCCTCGAGTCATTTTCAAACTGATCTCTCCCTGATATCCACTGTCCTCGTCTCTCACATAAACACAAGTCTTCAGCGTTGGAGCGTCATGATGATATTTTAGTGCCACTTTTAAATTAGCCTAATGTTCACTTTGTCTCTGATTGCATAACATCAACTCTATTAAATATCCCAGTTTGAGGCTGACGTTGCAGATTATGTTTGGATAAAACATTTTTTTTTTAAAAACCTGGCTGGTTGGTTGTTGGTTTTGTGTGTGTGCGTGTGTGTGTGTGTGTGTTTGTGTGTGTGTGTGTGTGTGTTTGTGTGTGTGTGTTCTAGGAGGAGGTCCGGTTATTGACAGAGGGATTACGAGGAGCTCGGAGTTCAGGCCTCTGCGCTGACAGACAGACCTGCCCCTGAGAGTCAACACACACTCCATCCTCTGTGTGTGTGTGTGTGTGTGTGTGTGTGTGTGTGTGTGTGTGTGTGTGTGTGTGTGTGTGTGTGTGTGTGTGTGTGTGTGTGTGTGTGTGTGTGTGTGTGTGTGTGTGTGTGTGTGTGTGTGTGTGTTCACTGTGGTGAATGTGCAGCACTTCAGGCCTGTCATTTATAGGTTTATCAATCTTCCTTTATTCCAGGATTTACTCTGTAATTTTATGAAGTAGTTGAGGAATCTGCTAATCCCACGTAGCATAAAGGCGTGTTAGCATCGTGCAGGAAGAACAGAAATCATGAGAGTGAATCAAAGCTGTGTTTATATCCAGGAAAACATGTCAACATTGGCGCTTCTATACAACAGATGTACAACCAGCATGTCGACGACAACTGAAAATAATATTCATATTAATAATGATGGGATTTGTTGTACTCGTTCCACACGAGCGGAAACCTCCAGTCTTGAAAACTGTAATAAATCCTGCAGGTCTTTGAGTGTCCTGTATATTTACAGTAAATGTTCTGCTTCTACTTTGAATCTTTTTTTTTAATCTTAATCTCAACATTTGAAACAAATTCTAACAATTCTTACAGCAATTTCAGAATTGAAAATTTGTGTTCATGTTCTTGAATTTTACCCTTATTGTCAGGTTTTTGAAAAAAAATAAAATAACCCTTTTATTTATTTATTGTATTGTATTCAGACAGTGGCTTTAATTTGGGTTTTTCTATTGTATATGAACAAATAAAGTTCGTTTTATTTAAACTCTAAAGCCATGAAATCATCATTTATTTTGACTTTGTTTGAGACATTTTGAGACTTTTTACAAAATAATTGAAGATTTAGATTCACAATATTTGCCTGAAATTCACCACACAACTGTGGACTTTTCTTTAAAATTCATGAGATTCAATCTAAATTCAATCTAAATTGAATCTCTACACAAGACAAACTGAATAAAAAGGCCTCTGGGATTCACGTTGACTTGATTGAAAAAAATGAAATAATTGTGATGTTCCTGTGAGGAGAAAAGCTGGCGACCACAAAAAGTGAACCTCTGCGCGCTCGTAAAAAAACCTGCGTACACCGCAGCTATATATCAGAAGCCACTTTATAGAGTCTTACTTCAGTATAGGAAACAAAATACTGCAGTGTTTATCCCCTGAATGAGATGATTGACAGCTCACTATTCTATCTGGGTGGTCCCTGTGTTGGTCGTGGTGGTGGGAGAAGTGGGGGTGATGGGGTTGACAGGCTCAATTTTACCCTTTCAGCTATTTTTCATCCCTCCTTTTACCCCACAAGAAAATCTTTAAAGGGAATATCCTCGTCACTCAGGACGTGTGTGTGTGTGTGTGTGTGTGTGTGTGTGTGTGTGTGTGTGTGTGTGTGTGTGTGTGTGTGTGTGTGTGTGTGTGTGTGTGTAGGTGTGTAGGTGTGTAGGTGTGTGTGTGTGTGTGTGTGTGTGTGTGTGTGTGTGTGTGTGTGTGTGTGTGTGTGTGTGTGTGTGTGTGTGTGTGTGTGTGTGTGTGTGTGTGCTGCTCAGCCCCAGAGGCCACTCTGACACAGAATCTAAAGCCCTTTAAGAGACGCTCTGCTCTCTGTAAAGACTTCCCTCCCTCCTCTTTGTGGATGTTATGACAGATTTTTTATATATTTTTTTTATAACTTGGTTCACTCCGGAGTCACAGACGAAGACCTCGAATGGCTGCAAGACCCAGTTATAGACGAACATTTCAAGCATTCAGCCACTGAGCTTACTCGAGCCTCGAGCAAAGTTCACTTTTCTTCTGTTTGCATGCAGAAGGCAGAAATGTGTGTAATTTAAAACACAAGATAACACATTCACAGAAGCTTTAAAACCATTGAAGTGTTTTTTGAACACATCATATTCATAATAAAAACAAAACAAAGTAGATCCATTAGAGCTGCCTTAGCCGAGGGGAAATGTTTGTGAAGACCTGAGTCAGGTCACAACAGCTGGATTTTCTCTATTAGGAAGGTAAATACTGACTGTGAGCGTTTAGGGGATAAAATCAGTGTTTCATTTGAGTTTAAAACTGGCATACACATCCTGATACTTCAGAAACATTTACCAAAAAATAAGGAATCACACGACTAAAAACGGTATTTAGTGTCGATCTTAATTAAAAAAAAAAAAATTAAAAAAAATTCGAAAGAAACTAATTTCTTTTTTTTTATCTGACCTTTCGCTTGCGCATCTTTTACTTGCAGTTTTTTTTTCTCCCATTCTTCTTCACTGGAACGTAATCCTGTTTCCTGCTCTCACACTCCTCCATCAGCTACCTGCACACCTGCTCCCAATCAACCAATCAGCTCCCAGGCATACATATATATATACACTCAACAAAAATATAAACGCAACACTTTTGTTTTTGCTCCCATTTGTCATGAGATGGACTCAAAGATCTAAAATTCATTCCAGATACACAATATTACCATTTCTCTCAAACATTGTTCATAAATCTGTCTAAATGTGTGATAGTGAGCACTTTTGCTTTGCTGAGACAATCCATCCCACCTCACAGGTGTGCCACATCAAGATGCTCATCAGACACCATGATTAGTGCATAGGTGTACCTTAGACTGTCCACAATAAAAGGCCACCCTGAAATGTGCAGTTTTTGCTTTATTGAGGGTCTGGGGACTCAGAACCAGTCAGTATCTGGTGTGACCACCATTTGCCTCATGCAGTGCAACACATCTTCTTCGCATAGAGTTTATCAGATTGTCAATTGTGGCCTGTGGAATGTTGGTCCACTCCTCTTCAATGGCTGTGCGAAGTTGCTGGATATTAGTGGGAACTGGTACGCGCTGTCGTATACGCCGGTCAAGCACATCCCAAACATGCTCAATGGGTGACATGTCCGGTGAGTATGCTGGCCATGCAAGAACTGGGACATTTTCAGCTTCCAAGAATTGTGTACAGATCCTTGCAACATGGGGCCGTGCATTATCTTGCTGAAACATGAGGTGATGTTCATGGATGTATGGCACAACAATGGGCCTCAGGATCTCATCACGGTATCTCTGTGCATTCAAAATGCCATCAATAAAATGCACCTGTGTTCTTCGTCCATAACAGATGCCTGCCCATACCATAACCCCACCACCACCATGGGCCACTCGATCCACAACATTGACATCAGCAAAGCGCTCACCCACACGACGCCACACACGCTGTCTGCCATCTGCCCTGAACAATGTAAACCGAGATTCATCCGTGAAGAGAACACCTCTCCAACGTGCCAGACGCCATCGAATGTGAGCATTTGCCCACTCAAGTCTGTTACGGCGACGATCTGGAGTCAGGTTAAGACCCCGATGAGGACGACGAGCATGCAGTTGAGCTTCCCTGAGACGGTTTCTGACAGTTTGTGCAGAAATTCTTTGGTTATGCAAACCAATTGTTTCAGCAGCTGTCTGAGTAGCTGGTCTCAGACGATCTTGGAGGTGAACCTGCTGGATGTGGAGGTCCTGGGCTGGTGTGGTTACACGTGGTCTGCGGTTGTGAGGCCGGTTGGATGTACTGCCATATTCTCTGAAACGCCTTTGGAGACGGCTTATGGTGGAGAAATGAACATTCAATGCCCGAGCAACAGATCTGGTTGACATTCCTGCTGTCAGCATGCCAATTGCACGCTCCCTCAATGCTTGCGCCATCTGTGGCATTTTGCTGTGAGACAAAACTGCACATTTCAGAGTGGCCTTTTATTGTGGGCAGTATAAGGTACACCTGTGCACTAATCATGGTGTCTGATGAGCATCTTGATGTGGCACACCTGTGAGGTGGGATGGATTGTCTCAGCAAAGCAAAAGTGCTCACTATCACACATTTAGACAGATTTATGAACAATGTTTGAGAGAAATGGTAATATTGTGTATCTGGAATGAATTTTAGATCTTTGAGTCCATCTCATGACAAATGGGAGCAAAAACAAAAGTGTTGCGTTTATATTTTTGTTGAGTATATATATACGTTTGTCTGCATTTGATGAATGAAGAAGCTTCTCTTGTGAGCAGTAACATTGATTCAACAGTCCCTCTTTTGTGTTGATATATGAACTGATTTGACTTCAGTCCTGATGCAAAACTACAGAAAGACAAATACAGGTTCTGAATTTACTCATGCACGTCCAAAGTTCCTCTTTGACGGACTTTTCTTCCAGCTATTTCTGTGCAGAAGAAGTGAAGCACCTTATCTTAATCAAATGTGTCTAAAAGCTAATAAGGGTGATTTTCTCCTGACATCAACAGCAGATCATTTTATGAGCCTGTTTGAAAATTAAAGAGTGAAATGAGTAGATTTTTCTGTTGAAGATAAAACTGAAAGTTAAAGATTTCTCTTTTTTTTTTTTTGTATCTGAACCCTTTAAAAGTTTCACACCTTGCCTGCAGAGAGAGAACAGAGCTGAACTCTGTCCTCCCATATTTTATAACTTCATCATGGCTTTAACTGGCAGCGACCCCACCGAGCGCTCGCCTCCTGCTCCGGACTAATAACCTTATCCCCGCTAAAGGCTTAAAGCAGTCATTGACCTCCTCCCCTCTTAGTGTCAGACCTCCATCCAGATGTTGGTGCTTTACCACCAGCTCGACTTCACAGGCATTCTTCGCATGGCTTCTCATTCTGTCTGATTACTCCTTGTTTCCTCCACGCTAGTTTTGACACCTTGATCTAATGCTAGACCAAACAAAGGGCCTGGGACGCGGCTGATAAGCCCTCGGAGGATGTTTGGGTCAACAGAGAGAAGGGACGTCCTCACTGAAAGCAGTAATTGGCTGCATGTTTGGGTTGAGTGCGATCTGCAGGGAAACAGAGTTGTCGACAGCTGCGTTATTGAAAACAAGTGGACTCATTATTCAGTTGTTTTGCGATTAGATTATTTTTGGGGGGGCGGCCATTTTTATTTTATCTTCTCTTCTTAAACTTGTAGGACTTCCATGCATTTATCAATTTAGCTTTATGAAGGTATTACATTCTGTATGGACTTGGGTTAGGAAGCGGAGGGTCGCTGGTTCAAGTCCCACCGCGGACCAAACATGTGGAAATGGATTGGTCTGGTAGCTCGAGAGGTGCAGGTCCCTTCCTGAGTAAAACCCCACTCTGACATCTCTCCTGTGTGTGCATGTGTGTGATTCGGTGTGTGTGTGTGTGTGTGTGTGTGTGTGTGTGTGTGTGTGTGTGTGTGATTCAGTGTGTGTGTGTCTCAAAGACAGTTGTGTGTAAAAAAAAACAGAATTTTACTCAGAGAATAATAAAGCGTGTTAAAATATATTAGGTGAGGATGCATTCAAGTGTCGTATTGATTTAAGCGACCAAAGAACTACTTTTCATTTTTCATTTTCTGGACCTTCTCCTCAGGATCCCCAACCGTCATTCATGCACGGCCTGCTGCGACCTCCACCTCAGCGGCGAGGAAGTGGCGACATCAGGAAGAAATCCTTCCTGCATCTTATCCCGTATGCTCTTTTTGTAAAGCGTCTCGAGAGAACACTTGTTATAAATTGCCGTTTTACAAAAAATGGTTGATTGATGAAAATCAATCGGCACATCGGGCCTCTTTATCAGAGCCGACGTTATGACGCCGCTATGACCACAATAAACAAACAAAAGACCCGTTAAAGTCTTTAGAGGAAAGTCACCAACAAATCTCTCGTGTTTCAAAAGACTGCAAACTTTTATTTTAACGTGTAAAGCTTAAAAAAGAAAAGAAACTAAACGTCATAAAACAGGTGTGTAGGTCAGGAGCGAAACCTGCAGGGAAACAATAGATAACAAATATGGATGAGTAGCGTTGTGTGGCAGCAGCGTTTTCTCCACAAAAAGCACCATTGTGATCAGCTCCTAACGTTTGGAACGAGAGCGCTTCCAACTTGACTCATTCGAGCTGAAGCGCACAAAAACTCAAACTTTGTGAAGTCATTTAGTGGAAGATTTATGACCATGTCAGTGTTTCGATGAAACCTTTTCTTGTGTGTTTGTGTGTGTGTGTTTGTGTGTGTGTGTGTGTGCAGAATATTTATAACGTGTTCCTCCAGATTTGTGGAATCACTTTAAAATAAGTCAACTTTGCGGGCCAGTTGTGCTGTCGGTGTTTATGGATTTTCACAGGAAATAAAAAAAAGTAAACAGTGAGAGGTTTTTGTTTTTTTTCAACGGGAAAGTATGAGCTGAACCTGTGGAGCAGTGACAGTCTGAACGCTCTCGTCTGGCGTCCTCTGCCAGCGGTTTGACTATTATTCATGAACAAATAGTTTCTGTCTTTGCTGTATGGATTAAGTTAGTGTTTTTCTCACACAGGAAATTGCATGTCTGTCAGGAGGATTGTGGGTCAGCGTCCTGCCCGTAAATCACGGCTCTTAACGGTGACCACGCCGTAACTTCGCCTTACATAAAATGGATCTACTGCCTTCGATTTGATGTTGTACATACTGTGAGTTTTCAGCTAAGTGTGCCACATTTGATTTAAAAAAAGTTCCTCAATTTATTCCCAACCACGCTAAGCTTAGCCAACGCCGACCTCTGTGGAGTCTATTTCACTTTTGTTTGATGAGTTTATTTCTGACATTCTTTCTGGGTTTTAATCTTAATCCACAAAAGTGTATCCGCCCTCTACATCTCATTGCGCAGAACGAAACAACCTTGCAGTTTAGTAAAACAGCAAACATTTCCTCCTGGACATTTCCAGTTTAGCAGACGATCTGTCTTTCTTTGCTAATCCACATTTTATGCCGTAACATAATGACACAGATTTCAGCCAGCTCCATGTCGTTTCACCGTTCAGCCAACACCACCACGCTGTAAATCCCCCGGCCGAGCGCCTGTTGTTAAAGTGTTTTTGGAGCAAAGTGAGTCGGGGGGGGGGGGGGGGGGGGGGGGGGTCAGAACAAGTCGGCTCGATTTTTCTATTTATTTTCTGTGTTTAATTGGACAAATGAATCGCATTCCAGCCCGGGAGCATAGTGGCATTATTGTTCTGGGAGAATAAACACAGAAGGGTCCTGCATGGACTATAAAACTCCAGAATAAACAGCTCTCTCAAAGCCCAGTATTGAATGTCTGTTTATGACTTGTAATATGAAGTGCAGAGCTCTAAAATCACTAATTACATCAGCTATGTGGATTTTAGGGCCGAGCTCTTAAAAGGGGGTATCAGGGGCTGAAATGTGTGTTTGTACAGACTACAAGCTAATACGCCTAATGTGCTTTTGCCTTTTTGGCCGTCTCAAACCTAATCGAATATTTTAAACTTGCTCGGTCGTAACTTATTAAGCCTGAGTGTGTGTGAGTGTTATGAGCCGTTGGGTGTCGTACACGTGTGCGTACGTGTGTGTGTGTGTGTGTGTGGCTTCGTAACAGCCCACAGAGAGCTGACCTCGGAGCAGTGAGGGGGGGAAAAATGGTTTCCTCTCCCCTGATCTCTGCAGACTCTGGTTATTAAAACATGTTTCCCTCTTCCGCTGAGATGAGAGGAGGTGAGCGGCCGACCCCCTTCGACACGTGCTGTGACGACTTATTCTGCCACTAAACCCTGACACGGAGAGGAGAACTTAAACAGGGACAGATAAAACTTCTTTATTGATTCATCCGATGGATTTATCGTTGGAATTCTTGCTCCAACTGATTTTTATTGACAACATTTTTCCACTTAACAACTCCCATCAGAAAAAAAAAAAAAAACTTGTTGTGCTATATTCAAGATTCGACTCACTTTTTTTTTACTCTAACATAAAAAATAATGATGAGGAACGATGCATTTGAATGCCTTCATCTAAATTCAGCTAAATTATATCTACATTGCACATTTTGAATAAACACTTGCAAAACTCCTGAAGTTCTACGGTTGCACTACAGTATATATTTGCACGCAAAAAGCCGAATTTCACTTTGACTTTATTTGTATTTGTTTCTCCTGATTGCGCCCTGTTGTATTTGTTCGACACAAAGTCAGAGTGAGTTGGTGCGAGGACACAGCCGGATATATAATCCGCAGAATTCAGCTCGGGCGAGTGAAAGGAAGGGGGTGGGGACGTTTGAGATTGGTGCACGACCACATGGTGTCTGCACGCCACCGCTTCGATCTCACATCAATTATCGTTTTCTGTTCTCCAGGATTCTTCTCCGCTCTGTTGGTGATGTCATGATTCTGCGTCGTTCTTTTAACATCATGCCTTTGCCTTAGGAGACCTCTGTCCAGTCAGGATAGTCTCCTGCTGCGAGGTGCATGTGTGAACAACCAGATCTAGAAAAACACCTGCGTAGTTA
Organism: Symphodus melops; assembly: GCF_947650265.1. NCBI lineage: Eukaryota > Metazoa > Chordata > Actinopteri > Labriformes > Labridae > Symphodus > Symphodus melops. The sequence goes on along the minus strand of NC_136702.1, from coordinate 2,287,477 downwards.
GATAAAAAAAAACAACAACAAATTGTTTAAAACAAAGTGTAAGAAAATAACTCCGGGGGGGGGGGAAAGCTATCGTGAAAAAACATGAAATGATAAAAACTTCAACCCAGGTTCAGATAAAAACATCCCTTCAAATTAAAAGCCAGATTGAAAAATATGTTTAATTTCCTTCCAGAGAGCGTGTTTTTGAGCTCCAGAGGCCGTCCCTCTGCATTCATCTTTATGAAACTATCTGCGTATTAAAATATATATATATATATATATATATATATATATATTAGCTGCATGAAAAGTCACACAAACAAACATGAAGGAATGAGAAGTCTGAGGACAGATGAGGGCTGGAAAACGGCAGAGAAAGGAAACATTCATGGCTGTATGTTTGCAGTTCAGTCACTGTTCAGTCAGTTCTGTTGGCCGGCTCTGCGTGCACCATCACCTCATCACTCAGCGGCCTGCCTGGACGCCCAGCAGCCCCCCCCCCCCCCCCCCCCCCCCCCCCCCTCCCTCCCCGACCTGCAGCCACATTACGCCTGCATCAGACTGAGCAGCCACCTCATATCTCAGCACAGGTTCGAGCTCTTTCATGAGTGCTGGACACAGATTTAACACGCGGCCCGTCGCGAGGATGACTGGTGGCCTGACAGGCTGATGGACGGCCTGTCTGTCCGCTGAAGCCGCTCTGCTGTCTGACGGGACGCGTTTGAAACTGTGCTGATGTCATGGCAGACAGATGGCTGCTGGGAAATATTCCTGGAGGCCGTTTTGATGAGTTACTTGGTTTCTGTGGTTTAATATATTTTAAAGGTTTAAAGAAATGCCCATAAAAAAGATGAATTACACAAGTTGACACATCAAATATGAAGATTATGAAGCTACAGCGAAATGCAAACTGGATTACATGCAGAGTTACACAAGTCTCATTGAAGGAAAGAAGCAAAACTAGTTTGAAGTATTTATCCAACATGCCTTAAACAGTGTTTATTCAGTAAAAGGCAGATACACTTTTTAAGATTTGGGTTGAAATTGTCTTTAGGTCCTGACAATAATTAATAATTCAGGTGCTCTGCAAAAGGAACAAAGAAAATCCGTCATCTGTAGCAGTTTGTAAGTCTGTAAAAACTTCGACCAATGTCTGCCACGAGGTACCAATCTGATGAACCAATCACACGCCTCCCTGTCTCCCTGCTCGTTCTCCACCTGTTGCGTGCACGAGTCCACACTCAAAGCTCGTCACAGAAGACAGGTGGGTACAAAAACGTCAACGTCATGTCGCGAATGTGGAAAAAAAAAACAGTGTCAGAAACTTTGTGGAGCTCAATCTTATCCGAGGTATAAACTGCATCATTTTTATTTATTTTGATATATCCGGATATATAATACTTTTATGAGCGGGACATAAATATGTGAGTTCCTCACACTTCATGTTCTGTCACTCCTTGTCCGTCAGATGGTTTTCAGAGTGTTTGTGCAAACTGTTGAACAGAGGCGTATCACTGCTGTAACAGGAGGCCTGGCGCGGCCCACATCCTCGATCTGCAGCGTGGGTCACACACATTTATAGCTCGTATCACGTTCAGCGGCTGCAGACACACACACGGCACTAACTGGAGCCTGCAGCTCTGAGCTGATCCTATCCTGCAGTATATAATGACATGCAGACCATATGATGACAGACTATAGCAGAGGAGACCACATACAGTAACTCTGCCTCCTGTCCATCATCGTGTAACGCAAAGACCAGCTGTAAATAACATGAGTGTGCACGAGTGTCCTTTCAGGGGAAATCTGCCCTAAACATGCTGAGCTGATTCACAATAAACATTATTATTGCAACCTGCAGCTAGCTCCTGTACGCTTTCTAAATTAAAAATATAAACAAGGACAGGATCCAAAGAAAGAACTCGACACAAATCACTTAAGGCAAAAAAAAAAAAAAAAGGAAGAAGGGGTGCAGAGGGCTGAGGTTGAAACCTTGTTGGTGAATCCTGCCCCTCTCTGTCTCTGACATGTGGTGCTGCAGCTCCGGCCTCTTGTCTCTCCCTCTCAGCTATGTGCTGAGCTTTGCAGCAGGTGGCAGGAGAAGAAGGAAGCACAAAATGAGCTCAGACGCCAAAGTGGGAAACCTGGAAGCGGTTCATATTAAAAGGGTGAGACTGCCCTCTTGTGACTCAAAGGCAGACTGTTGAACGCCCTGACGTGCTGCTGAAGGCTCTGCTCAGCACGCTCCATCGCTCTATCTCTCTCCTCGGCTGATTTGCTGCTTCTTAACAAACCTAAAAGTGAATTTTCCATTGACGCCCTTAAATACACTCTTAAAGATTGAAGTTCTTCCTTCTCTTGCTGATAAATTAGCGCCAGGTTTTATAGCACAATATTGAAAAGTTAAAAGCACAGGATTTAACAAACACATAATTACTTGACTTGTCTTATTAGGGTCAGACTGTTTGATTCTGCTCCTTTTTCAGGTGACACTCTGTCACTCAAGATCAGATTCATTCTGCACTGAAAATTAACAAAAAGCTTTGCGATAAATCACCATGTGTACTTGTCAGATGAACACAAAGTTGTGTCTGATACAGGAAACAGCACAGAGGGAGTTTAGTTTATTTGAATCTGGGACATTATAAAAAAAGAAGAGATGCTTTGTACCAGATTTAGCTTACTAGCTAATTTCCATCCATTGTCCCTGTTGTGTTAATTTTACTTTGCAGGACTCTGTGGGAGTTTTAAGATGTATTTTTAAACAGGATGATGCTCTGTTACCTTTCAGTAGGATCCGTGAAACTATAAACTTGAACTTGTTTGGCACAAATGAAGGTGAAACCCACTGACTGTGTTTCTCACGTCTTTAACAGTTTCTAATATTGTGATGATGATTCATTTAAACCTCTGTCGGGTGATAATTTTCCTAAAGTGCTGTTTGCGTTTCTCAGTGCGCTCTGGGATTTTCCTGAAGAATTTTTAATTTTGGTAGGTGTGACATTTATAGCCTGGAGACCGAATCCAGTCCCGTAAAGAGCTCCTGGTCCTTTTGTTTAACAAGCCTGTAAATACACACTTAATTTGTTTTCTGTGCACAGTGAGATTAAACCGTGAACAGTTGGCGAGAGGTGTTTTTAAAAGACTGTGTTTTATTATTCCACAGCGCCCCCACGGTCAGGGAACAAACACGCTTGTGGAAAAAGAAGTGTGTGATGTGGAAAGGTCACAGGTTGAGAAGGCCGGACATTTTACTGTTCACAACAACACTGATCTGAAAACTGAGATTTTTTTCTCCCCCTGCTTTTGAAATATGTTGGCCACATTTACCAAGCAGTGGAAGGTAATAAATTCCGTTGAAGTTACAGCGCTGTAAAGTCAAACCACATCTCCCTGAATTCAGCGGTGGATGGCTGAAGCGAGGCCAGCAGGGACCGGGGCCCGGGGGGGGGGACTCGCTGTGTGGGACAGTGTGGTCACAACCAGGTGGTCTCAGGTTTAAATAAAAACCAAGACCACTGCAAAAAAACAAAAAAAAAAAACTTGTTTTCAGCGCTCTAAAACATTGATGAAAGGCGTTATAATAAAATGAAACGCATAGAACAATTACTTCAACACCAAAAGTCTAAACACACTGATTCACACGATTCAAAATGGCACTTTTTTTTTCACAGTTCTCTTCATGAGACACAACAATCTGACATAAAGTCACTTTTGACGTTTCAAAACACTACCATTCAAAATGACACTACATGAGCTAATTGGCCAATAAATGTGCCACCTGGCCAACTCTTATCACTTCAATCAGGAAGTAAGCTCAATGAAAAGACCAGAGGTTAGCATCTTATTTCCCCTGCAATTTTCTTAGTCAGTTGGCTAGCCTCGTGGTTATTTTGGGTGGCCTTATGTGCAGGGTCTGTGGTGGTCCTGGGGGGGGGGACCTCGGCCTTTAGCTGCATATAATGCTTTTATCGAGTTAATATAAACGTACAAAGATGTGCATATTCCAGCTTTTAATATGAAGTCATTCAGAACATTTGTTGCATATTGTTGTATGTTGTAAAAGCTGCCTAACAGATAGTGTGTATGCAGCTGTCATTGAAGCTTTTTGAATGTCTCTTAGATTTCTTGCAGTGTGCATGGTTTGGCTGCAGGCCTGGATCGCTCCCTTTGGACCTGTAGGACAGAAACCGTGTTAAATCATGCCTGTCCCTCTGTGGGTGGTGGCCGTGGAGGAGCACTGCTTTAAAAATGAACTGTTTGTATTTAACGGTGCGTCATGTGAATGTTTTTTTTTTATAGAGACATACAGCTGTGCTGCGTACACACACAAACACACACACACCACATTTCTCTGCTGAGGAGGATTTATCTGTTTTCAAAGTCTCTTATAAAACCTGAAGGACTGTGAGAAAAAGTCAGACTCAGTTTATTTGGGAAATGAAGCATGGCATTGAAAAACAGAGTTTTACATCAGATCAGGACTTCATGAAGTACAAAAAACAACATGGTGGACCCTCCTGCACTTCTGGAAATAATCAGGAGGAGACAGATGTGTGTCAGTCAGGGTTCAAGCGATGGTCAGGACAGCTCGCTCCCTCCTCCTCCTCTTCTTCTTCTTCTGCTTAAGCTGATCCGTCGCCTCGGCGAAGAACATCACGTCCTCTTTGCTCTCGATCTCTCTCTGGAGGAACTGCAGCGCCGCGCTGTTGAAGCCCATCACGTCCTGAGACGCCAGGAGAGAAGACGACACGGTCAGGACATTTAAAAAAAAAAAGAGTGATTGAGCGTTTGATCCAGATTGTTACTCACTCTGATTTCCCGCACTTTGGAGAGAGTGTTGTTTCGTAGCTCGTCAATGACGGACACCAACATCTGGTTACTTGAGATCTGACCAAAGTGGATCCTGGAAGGAAACAAAGAGATGTGAACTCATCAGAACTTTCAACAGCAGCATATACACTGACTTTAGTTTTTTCTAAGACTTATTTTCGGGTCTTTTTTCCCCCTCTTTTTTTAGGACAGAGGATGGATCGAGTGTGAAACCAGGGAGAGAGAGAGAGAGAGAGGGCGGGGACTACGCCCGTACATTTCCACTTTGCATACACACACACACACACACACAGAGCCGGGTCGTTTACTCACTTGAGGAGGAAGAAGAGGCAGCGGCACACCAGCTCCACCTCCAGGCCCTGCTGGATGTAGCTGTTGAACAGCGTCAGCAGCTCGGGGACGTAAGGGAACGGTAACACCAGCAGAGAAACCTCCAGCTCACTGTCAAAGCAAACACATGCAAAAGGATGAAGATCACCATGGTGACGAGCTTCACGGGTCGAGTCGAGGATGAACGCGCGTGTGTGGTCTCATATCTCACCTGGATCGGACCTTCTTAATGACGTCTAACACGTAGCGTGACGGCTGAGAAGACGGACACAGACGGACTTAATCAGTCTAGATTCATAACCAGTCTCAACTCGTCTTCATCGTTATTCGTTTTATTCTTACCGTGACGTTTCCAAAGGCAACGAGGATAGGATTGGGTTTGGGAGGAGGAACCTGCAAAAACATCAGCCACAGGTCAACCTGAATTCTTTGAGTCAACATTTTCAATCTGATGATCTTCGTCAGCGCAGTGGAGTTGCAGCCGATTGGTCCGCTCGGCGTCTGTCAGAGTCCTGTACCTCTTTGCCTGCTCGCTCACAAGCGTATTTATGCTCCTCCATCTTCCGGGCTTCCTCTTTGAAAACTTCCAGCGCCTCCATGATTCGCTCCGCCTGCAAACAGATCAAACAATTAAAAACGATCCTCTAAGACACTCTGCAAACCTCCAGAAGAAGTCAAACAGGACACATAATAATCCTTTGATAAGAAGCTAATCTACATGCTGATCATGTGAGACGTGTTCCACCGAAGTGAACTCACAGCTTTGACCGTCTCGACCGTCTTCTTCCCGGCGGGCGCCGCCTCTCCCTGAGTCTCTCCGGGTACCTGAAGATGAAACGGAGCGAATGCTTCACGCCACATCGACACAACAAGACCAGAATTTCAACAATAACGGGTCTTTGAACTCACCACAGGCGCGTCTCCTTTGGCCATGCTCTCTTCAAACTCCGCCTCTCGCTCCTGCAAAGAAGGAAACGCGGTCATTGAGAGACACAGATTAGGACGAGTAATCCCCCCCCCCCCCGCCCCCCGTCTCGTCCTGGACCTCACCATCTCCCGCTCCTCGTCGAGGATGATGGGCTCCCTGGTCCTCTCCCACAGACGCAGAGATTTGTCGTGGGATGCCGACACGATGTGGTCGCCGTTTGGACTGATGGTCAGACACCAGACCTCGCGGTGATGTCCCTGTGAGGCAGAGCAGAGAGATGAGTCAGCCTGAGAGCATCTCACAGAGCGGCAGACACTGGGAACTCAGAGAACATCACTTTTTGATTATCGCTTCACCAAACCAACGGCGGATAAATCAAGGTCAGCCACGTGTTTCTGATATTTAGCTGTGAGGGAGGATGAGACACACATGTTGCTTTGTCTTTCTGAGGAGGATTTGTTCTTCACTCGGTGCCTGTTTTTCAACTTAGTGTTGATGAAGTGATGAAAAATGTGTTTTATTTTGAAATTGAGCGGCCGCTCTTGAGAGTTTCCTGTCCGGGTCGATCTATTCTGTTCAGATTGACGCAGAGCTGCAGCGTGCTCGATCACAAATGGAGTCGCAGCAGCGTATTTGAAACGGAGCCGAGCCGAACACGCTCCAGAGACGGACCGAGACGGAAACACAATCATTGAGCAAGTGAGCGCCGCCGTAGCGTGCACCGGCTGCGTGCTTCACCTCCAGCGTCTGGATGTGCTCAAACTTGTCGGCGTCCCACTGCTTGATCTTCTTGTCTTTTCCCGCCGTGAAGAAGAGATGAGTCTTTGGGACGAACTGGAGGAACATGACGCTGCGGAGAGAAATCAGAGTCAGGGGAGGAAAGAAATTTAGCAGATTAAATAGATAATGAAAAGCAGGAGAGAAGAGAAGAGTGACAAAACAAGAGAGAGGGGAGAAAGTGACTGATGGATAAAATAAACAGCTGGGATTAAAGTGAGATTAAAAACGAGGAGGACGAGCAGTGAGATAATTCACGAGACAACAGAAGAGCGCGGAGATGAAAGAGCAGCTGGTGTGAAGTCACAGGGCAGTCGGAGTTTAAAGGACAAAGATCAGAGTCCCTGAACACAACACATGAGGTCAGAGAGGATGATCTCATCGCCACATGTCGGATGAGAACGACGCCGATGTTGAATGGGCGTTACCTGTCGTCATGAGCGAACATGGAGCGGTGACAGTCGCCGAAATCCAAACCCCAGATCTTCACGTTTCTGTCAGCGGAGCCCGTGGCGATCAGAGTGTTATCCTGAGGAAGTGAAGCAGAGCCTGTGAGGCAGCGCTGAGGGTCAAAAGGACCCGCGGTAAAGCCTGAAGGCTTTTAATGAACAGATGCAATGACTGAAAAAAACAAAGGGGGACTTCTTCATCAGACCGATCCACAAGATGCAACAAAGCACTGAGGTTTGGAGAACTACTATATCCTCATATAATAATAATAATGATAATAATAATAAAATGCATTTATGGCCGCCTTTTAAAAAACCCCACGACCTCTTGTAGCAGTTACATTTTTGTCAAAGTCATTAATTTAAATAACTTGTTTTTCGCTGCAGGTTTTAAACGTGTGTGTGTGTGTGTGTGTGTGTGTGTGTGTGTGTGTGTGTGTGTGTGTGTGTGTGTGTGTGTGTGTGTGTGTGTGTGTGTGTGTGTGTGTGTGTGTGTGTGTGTGCGCGCTCGGCCGCTGATGTTATACTGCCGATACGTTTCAGGAAACATCGAGCACAAACACACTCATCGTCTTTACATCTTAAGGTGACTATGAGGGCAGATGAGGATGATGATGATGATGATTATGGTGGTGATGATGATGATGATGATGATGATGATGATGATGATGGGCGTGTCAGTACTCACGTGTGAGATGTCCAGGCAGAGGACAGGCAGCTTGTGTCCATACAGAGACAGGAAGAACTGAAGAAGACAAGTGTGTTGTTATATGACATCATAAACTGGTGCTGTCATTAACGTGTGACCGTGTGTGTGTGTGTGTGTGTGTGTGTGTGTGTGTGTGTGTGTGTTTACCTTCAGTGTGTCCGTGTAGAACACCTTCACAGTGCAGTCCAACAGAGAGACGGCCAGCAGCCTGTGGTCGGGAGAAAGCTTCACACACAGGACGTCCTCCTCCAGCTGCAGAGTGCGTGTGTGTTTCACCGTCAGCCTCCTGGATCACACACACACACACACACACACACACACACACACACACACCAATATACACACATGTTATCTGAACACAAGCTCAGTCAAGCTTATTTGTAAAAAGCATGTTAAAAAAAAAAGTAGACAGACAGATCAGATGACAGGCAGCCTCTGAGTTTCGCTGAGCTCGAGGGACGACACGGAGAGACCTGGAGTGTGAGGGGTTAAACGTTCTGATAGATACGAGGGCTCTAAACCATGAAAGGAAGGGAGGCGACGTGAGAGCGAGGATTCACCGACTCCCGTATGGAGAGGGGTCGCAGGATTACGATGAACGCATCACGGAGACTTGAAAAGAAAGCGGCCTTCAAACACAACATGAAACATTTCCGATTGTTTCCAAAAACCTGGTAGGTGAGAAGTGAGGTGACACGCGAGGGTGTTAAATGAAGAAGACGACTTACTTCTGGCTGGTGCCTTCGTCCTTCATGAGCTCAAAGTCCCAGAACTTCACGGTTTTATCTGCACTGCCCGTCACGATCCCTCTCTGGAGAAATACAAGTCACACAATCGGGCTGGTTATTTCAAATCTTAAAAAAACAGGTGAAGCAGGCTGCTGCAGGAAGTGGTCGTTCACCTGGTCGGGGGCCAGACACAGAGACCACAGAGCTCCTCCGTGAGCATCCACCGTCTCCAGGAGGCTTCCTGAGGCCAACTCAAAGATCTGCAGCTTCCCACTCTGAGGAGGAAAAACACAAACCTCCATGAAAACAGATTAAAACACTTCATTTACTGATCTGCTCAATGAGAGAGACACGTTTGAAGAAGGATGTAAAGATGGCTAAACACTGAAGCTTCAGTGTCCGTGACATGGTGACCTGTGTGCACGTCGACTCTCGAGGAGGAAGCAGGAGAGAGACTCATGTTTGGAGTTTAGGCTGCAGTACTCATTTTAAACACTAGGTGTCAGCTTTATATTGTTGTGTCTCCTTTTCGTACCTTCGTCCCCAGAATGATCTGTCTGTCTCCGGGCACAAAGAGGGAGCACAGTGCGTACTCGCAGGCCATGGTGCGGATCACCTGCAGCGTCGACCTATCAGAGAGCGAGTAAACCGGACACGCTTAAAAAAAAATCTTAATGATAAGATTGTTCACGAAGTTGAATCGGTCTCACCTGTTCCACACTTTGACCGTGTCCCCGGAGGCGGAGAGGACGGCGAGGTTGTCCGTGCTGAAGGCCAGCGTGCGGACGTCTGTGCGGTGTCCTCCGAGCGTGAGGCGAGCCGTCTTATTGGCCGTCGGGGTTTTGTCTGAAGGCTTCAAGGTGTAAGTCTCCACGGTGTTGTTCTGCAGCAGCAGCGCCACCTTCAGCTCGCCGCCTGCACACGACAGGCAGTCCACCCACCTGAGGGAGAGGGGAGGAGGGCGTGTGAGGGCTTTGCACACAAAAACTCGTCTGGTGCCGACGTCACATGCTCGGCTCGACGACCGGATCTGGATCTGATCGGCTCCACGCTGACCTGATCTTTGAAGAAGCCTTGATGTTGGTCAGTCTGATGATCTCGTCCTTCAGCGTCCTCTCCATCACCGGCTCTGCGGCCTCCTCGCCTGCATCTTCCTGAGCTCTACAGCAGGGGGCAGCAACACAACAAGCCTCAGCTGCGTCTGCACCTACCATCATGTTGCAGTGTGAACAGTGAGGTAATCCTCTCCTCTTACTTTGCTGCCTTCTTCTTCGCCTTCTTCATCTTCTTGGTCATTTTCTTCTGCACCTCGTCCTCTGACAGCACGGTGAAGAGCTCCAGCACCGAGTCGCTGCCCTGATGGAAGACGGGAGAGACGAGAGTCAAACTAAAAACATGCACGTGTACGATGAATCTAAAATCTTGGATGAATGTTCAGGAGCAGGACGGGTTCAGAAGCGTCACACACTCACGTGGCAGGCGATGACTCTGGCCTTCGCGTCTGATGTCAGGGAGACCACTCGGTCTCTGGCCTCTCTCAGGATGGAGCCGGCTTTCTTACAACTCAAGATCCGCTGAGAGGCGAAGAAGAAGGAGGAGGAGGAAGAGGAAGAGGAAGAAGAAGAAGAAGAAGAAGAAGAAGAAGAAGAAGAAGAAGAAGAAGAAGAAGAAGAAGAAGAAGAAGAAGAAGAAGAAGAAGAAGAAGAAGAAGAAGAAGAAGAAGAAGAAGAAGAAGAAGAAGAAGAAGAAGAAGAAGAAGAAGAGGAAGAAGAAGAAGAAGAAGAAGAAGAAGAATGGGATGAAGGACTCAATAACATTCAGAGACTTTAGCATCTTAGTTTTTGTTAATAAGATACTAAATGAAGAAAGTTTATTATATATTAATACAACTTTCTTTAGTGCTGTTTCCTTTATGAGTCGTTTTTTATGAATAAAAACTTTACTCACCTCTTCAAGACTTTCCTCGTCCTCTTCATCATCTTCGTCGTCGAGGAGCGTCTTCCCCTTTTTCACCTCCGGCTCACCTTCAGCTTTCTCCTGAGGAGGAAACAGACAGACACACGTTCTCCTCTAAATACAAACTGGCAGAATATTTTAATTGGCTGTGAATAATGGGAGTCCACTTCCTGTGTTGTGTCACTCACACAGTTTGAGTGTGTGTGTGTCGTTGTTGCTCACCTGCTGCAGGTAGTTTATGTCCCAGGCTCGAAGCTCAGAGTCTGCAGAGCCCGTCAGCAGCCTGTTCTCCTGCTTCAGCAGCACCATGCCCCAAACCTAACACACACACACACACACACACACACACATCAGTAATCAATGCTACTGTGTATAAAACAGTAACAATACATACACTGAGAAATACAAACACACACAAACATGAGGAAGCTTATAGAAGAAGGTCAAAGTTCAGCTGAGCCTCCAGTCTGTCAGAGAGCGTTCACACTGATGCTTAACAGCAGGCTCAATAACACTGATCACATGACCCGTCAGACTCAAACGGCTTCAGCTTCAGGACGGAGCTGAAAAGTCTCCGAGCGCCACGCGGCGTCCAATAAACGCTGCGTCGTGGAGGTTGAAGGGAATCATCCCGACAGCGTGTCACTGTGTATCTTCTCCCCGTGTTCAGACAGCGACTCATCTCGCTTCTTCTTTTTCTGCTTCAGTTACGATAAAGTGAGAGGCCCCGCCCCCACCCTCTTACCTCGCTGCGGTGGCCCACCATGGTCTGGAAGCAGTGCTGCGTGTCCAGGTCCCACCACTTCACAAAACTGTCCTTGGAGCTGAAGAGCAGCAGAGAAGACCGACTTTGTTAGTTCCACTGAACGTTGAAACGATATTAACCGGAACAAACGAGTTTTATTCTTATTGAATTCAGCTAAAAAACAAGAAACCTCTCCATCATCATGAAGTGTATGAAACATTAAAGACCAGAGCTCGACTCAGCTTCGCTGATCATCAGCCCGACACTTTTTCATGTGGACGTTAAAAGAGAGCTTTTGTGAAAAACGAGCCCAAACAACCCGGAGCGCCTTTATTTTGAAATGCTGCCTGACCTACATGTAGGTGGCTTCTGGAGCGCCGCTGGACTCAAGATGAAGGAATATAAAAGGAGCTTAGTTAAAGGTGTAATCTGTAGAAAGTACCTGGTGACCAGGAGGTTCTTGTCTTTGAGGAACAAAGCCTGCGTGATGACGTCTTTGTGGCCTCGCAGCCTGTACAGCCCACACTCATTAATGACGTCCCACACGATCACGTCTGTGTCCTGAATGGAGCAGAGGAGAGAGGACATTAGCATTAGCAACATTAGCAACGTGATAACACAAACAAAGAGCAAACGAGCAGCAGCCCAGAAGTCAGACTGATTCGATAAAGTCCCCACGTAAAGAAATGAACTTTGACCTCTACGGATTTTAACATTCAGGGAGTCGAAGGTGTAACTTTATTCTCCTCTTGATCTTATAAACATTCAAATAAAAACCCATCATTTGTCAGGTGTCACACACACGTTAAAGAAAACAGATGAGCATCCTCCTGACTGACCTTTGACCCGGTGACGAGCCGAGCTCCCAGCTGGTCGTAATGTATGACGCTGACGGCCGACTTGTGGCCGTTGAAGGAGACGTTGTTCTCCCCGTTCATCAAGCTGAAGATTCTCACAGCGCCGTCCTCGTAGCCCACGGCGATGTGGACGCCATCGGGCGAGGGGCAGAGGAAAGTCACCTCGTGTTTCTGCCCCTGCAGGATCAGGACCTGAACACAAGGGACACATGAAGGATCAGATCTGGAAACAAATCCCAGTTTAGAGAACTTTCTAGAGTCAGACACCAAAAACTCACTTTCTCGCCTTTCCGGACATCCCAGATGAACACGTGTTCGCACGCAGCCACGGCCACGTAGCGTCCCTTCTCTCCCCCTCGCAGGGTCACATATGCGATGTTTGCTTTCTGGCTCCCGATGACTCCAAACACAGCACTGGCAACATAGCGCAGGTACTGCTTGGTCAACCCCATGACCGGCAGCCGGATGAATCCTGGTTAAATCCTGTTTCAGAAACACACTGGGGACAATCAGAATATAATCATTTGTATGTGGTTATTTTCTCAACAAAGAGATTTAAATGTAATTCATTAAATCACAATATCTGTGCAACCCCCCCCCCCCCCCCAACTATTTATAACATCATATCGTGAGTTTAGTGAATCATTAGAAAAGATGACGGGACACATCTATTCTGTAACATTATTAGTATGTAAAAACAATTTTATTATAAAAGAAGAAAATACACTGAAAAAAACAACAAACTTGTGTCCGTGCAGGTCAAGACTCTGTGCTGTTTGTAAACTTAAAAAATCTCGTTTTTTCTGAAGCTGATGAATGAATGAGAAATCACATACAGCTCTGATTATTAATAATCTATGATTCAGAGGTTTTTTTGTAAAATATTAGGGTAAAACAGCAAGCTAGTCTGGATATTTTGTTTATTTTGGTTTACCACCCTCCCCGCGCGGGCGGAGTTTGAACTAAATCCCATTCAACCGCGGAGGCTCCCCGCCCGCCCAACAAGCGCTGTGCAGCGGATCGAGCGACACAGCGGTTCTTCCTGAACCCACGTGGAGAAATATAAGTGTAAATACAGATTTATAAACCCGACGCATTGTTTACTTACATCCCAGTGTGTTTTTGATCATGTTAATATCTAACTGTAAACGGTAAAGAGTTATTTATTTGGTTAGTTTCTCTTCTTACCTCTGAACTTTCGGCTGCTAGCGAGACTTGTGTTACCAGTGCTGCTCTTTAAGACTCGATCAGTCGATCACGGATTACATAAATAAACATGAAGATTTATGATGAAAGGCCAATTAATCTATTTGTTGGCAAGAAAAAGAATAGAAAAAAATTCACATAAACCGTGATATAATGTTGTTGTTGTTTTTTTTATTTTAAACATTTAAAAAGGAGAAAATATGAATAAGCAGACTGAAAAGTGTTATAATGAAGAACATCATACAATCCTAATCACTTTACTGTTTAATTATCCGAAAAGAAGTGGATAAGTAAATAATAAGAAGCAGGATAATGTGGAGTATATAAATAAACTTCTTCAATAAGGATAAATCGAGTTTTCTAATATTAATAAAGAAGTATAAATTTATTTAATCTGACATCTTATCAATTAATCACCAATCAGCCTGTCAGTTTCTTATTTTTATACATAACATACAGCTTCAATTATTTATCCACACTCGTCTAAATATAAATGCATTACTATATATCTTTCACTACAAATTATACAATCCTTCATATCATTTTAGTGCATTTATATATTGTCTTTGTTGTTATTTTAAATTTTTATCTTTACTGTTACTATCTCAACTATTTATGTTTATTTTGTACTTATTATTTGGTAATGTTTTATATCCTATTGGTATTCCACTTCTAAATCCATTTTTATTTCTACCAGCTTTGTCACTATTTTCGTGTTGTGTAAATAAATCTTGATTGGTTGATTAAAAAAAAAAATACATTCATAAATCTTACTTTAATCTTAGTGGAAAAAAATAACATCAACGAGTATCCCTTACGTTACATTTAATGCTCGATCGTTTACGCTCTGTTGTTTCTGCCTGCGCTCTCACAGCAGCTCTACGTAGGAGACGTGCTTCAGACGTGCTTCAGCCACGTAAACTGTAGAATATTAAAAAAAATTCAAAACACGTCATATTAGATGCAGAATATCCGCTGCTCACTCGTGTGGGTGGTTAAAAAATATTTGGCTTACTTTCAGGGTTTTTGCGGTTTAAAAAATGTCGTAGGTTTTGACAGGTCCCTTAAAAAAACAGCGGAAGTGTGTTTCGTTATTTTTGTCAGCTGACAGTGACGTCAAGTCACACGTAAATAACAGGGAAGAGACCGGAAATTCACTTTCATGATTCACATTCAGTAAAAGCACGAAATATTTCAAGAACGTAAATAATAAAATAAAATAAAAAACATGGAAAGGTACCGAAAATAAACGTTTATTTTTATTTTTATTTATTGTGTATTTAAGATCAGTTAGATTTGACAGCAGATAGTAATTCAGTCATCCAGCTGGGCGCCTTCAGTCAGTATGTCCAGGTGGTCTTGCTCTAAAAATTTTTTTGAAAAAGCTCCACAATTTATTGTACAAATCTTCTGTGTGTTTGAAATTTCCATTTTATTTGGATTAAAAATAAAATAAATAAATTAAAATAAAATAAATTAAAATAGCCACTACACTAGATCCGTTTCCTCACAGTAAAGTCCCAACAACTTTTAAAACTGCATTTCTTATTTTAAATACTTAATTTCTTCCCCTTTTAGAGTCACAACAAAGTTGTCTTGGGTTCCACGGTCCTCTTGGTCTGTGATATTTTATTTTGAAATACACCACCGGATGTTGTTGTCTCCGCTGTAGTTAGCTTGACTGTGCATCAATGCGCTCTTAGCACGCAGGCTAAATGAGCAAACCTGCTTAATCGGCATTTTTTAACTCATTTTTGACCACTTTTTTTACGATTTCTTCACGTGTTAGGATGAAGACTTAAAGGTCTGGAGCCTGTAGTTTGTTTTTGATTATTTTTGTGTATGTTTTAGCAGCGTGGACGTCGCCTCTGTTTGGAGGAAACACAACTGGCTGGGTAGGTGACAGCTGACTGTGTGTTTGTGATGTCTGCAGATTTTACAGATTTATTAATGAAATCATCTGTCTAATGAGCAGCACAGTTGATTTATACAGATTAAATTAATTGATTAATTGAATTAATTAATTGTCACAGTTAAGGATCATATGTTGCCATCCTGTGTTTAGGTTAATTAAATTAAAAGAGCTGTTACTGACTTCATGAATAAATCATAATAAACATTTTAATTATATAAAAAAGAAAGGTTGAGGTTTGAGGAAAGCAGCGTGTTTCCTCTTCTTAAGGTGTTTTTGATGACATGTGTATTCAGAGTTTTTAACTTATGTTTTGAGTTTAACTTTCATAATAAATTCAGAAATATCCAAATTTAAATCTGAAGAACTTGAAACACGTTTTTGCTTTAAGAAACTGTCTTTACTAATTCTGATGTGATTTATTGTCGGTAAAGCTGTTGATGTAAAGCCACACACACACACACACACACACACACACCCACCCACTGGCTTTTGTTTCGTTTGGATCAAGTGACTCAAAGTCCTCAGAGGTGATAAGACTGTGCAGGACTTTATTCCATAAAAACCGATTAATTGATCAGGCGATGTTTGTCCAGTCAGAGATGCTCAAAGTTCAGTGACAATAGTAAAATAAATAAATGTGATTTATTTGGCTCCTTTTAAGGTTTCACACAAAGCTGTTTGACACACGAGCATAAGCATGCATAAGAACAAATCACAAGACCTCAGACAACAATGTGAACAATGAGTGAAAATGATATATTTATAGAATATGAATGTGTGAGTGTTATTTAAAACAAACAGAGGTCACATTGTTTTCATCAGTCTTTTAATAACTCGCATTACGTCTGATTCATGACCTCTGATCGACTGAGGGCCAAACGTGAAGACTTCCATTATCTCTGAATGTGAAGATGATCTGATCATTCATCTTTTAACTTGTTTATAAAAGTGAAACATGTTTGTCGTAGCTTCATAGAACCCCGAGTGACGACTCTAGGTTGTTGTTTTTTTTGTTTCGCCAACACGGCCGCTGTCAAAGGGCGCGCTCACGACCCCGGCTCAAGCACGGGAAGCTTCCTTGATCCCTGACACGCTGGGATCTTTTGGCACTCCCTGACATCTTAAAATCTCAGCGTGTACCCATCTTAGTCAGACATTCATGCAATCAGAGTTTCACAGCCCCGCGTCTAGTAAACATCCAGGTGAAGAGTCCTGCAGAATCTCACACACTGATACGGAGGAGGCCGCAGGACGCACGCCCAGACTCTTAGACCAGACTGGTCCAGTTTAATGGAGACATCTGACAATGACGCGGCGTGAACCGATGTCCGCAGCCCAAGTTTATCAGTTGTGCCAAATCTGTTTAATGTTGACAACTAATGCACAAACTACTTTTCAGAGTCAGTAAAACCACTCAACGTGAAATAAAGTACGCACGATGTCCGATGAACTTTATTCGTCCTGTAAGGATTTTTCATATGAACGTATGAGAAAACTTCTCCCGGTGAATGGTTCGCCGTTTTCAGCTTGGGGAATGACTTTGAAAGCTCGCTGGATTGAATTGTAAATCTTAAATCTGTTAGCTGCTTAACTGATTAGTCCGTCAAGGCGAGGTAATCGCCTCCTGGCAAAGGATGACACGAAGAAATTCATGCGTCCACGAGCAGAAGCTAAAATGACAACGAAGGTGTGGAAGCAGGCGTTCGGTGACCCGTGGTCGTCTCCTCGTGGGAGCATCCGGCGCCGACTGAAGATATTTGTTTTGACCGTATGTCCCTTCTCTCCTGCTTCCAGGGTGGCTGTTTGGACATCCAGAGGGGATGGATCCTCTGGGTGCTCGCTCCCAGTTCGTGGACGTCCAGACTCTCCCCACATGGCAGCAGCAGCTGGGCGAGGACGGCGAGGAGGCGCCGACGACGACGCTGGAGCAGAGCGACGGCCTGCTCAGCCAGCAGAGCTTCCCCTCGCCCTTCCCCTTCAGACAAGACATCAACCGCAAGATCATCCTCTTGTGAGTCACGCACGCGTCTTCTCTTTGGCTGCAAAGATCCTCTCTGAAGAGTTCGGACAGGGCCGTGGTTTCCAAACCCCCCCCCCCCCCCCCTCGCCATCCATATCGACACTTAAACGTATATTTATAAACTTATCAGACTTTAAGTCACGCTCTGTGCTAATAAACACTTTTATTTTTAGGATTCATCGCAAAGATTCTTCAGATTAAGAAATTCAGTGTCACAACAAACTGAAAAAAAAAAAAAAGCTGCTTTCAAAGAGGAAGTGATTTAAAAGTTCTGATGCAACATGAAACTTTTTTTTAAGATGTAACAACAGAACGAGCTTTGAACAGTTTTTTTTTCTCTCTGAGGATGAGCACATCTTCACCCTGAAGGTTTTAGATCTTCCTTCATGTTCAGCGTCCCGCTCTGATCTGTCCGCTGTGTTGTTCGAGGCTCTCACACAGGAAGGACGCTGTGGTCCAGGTGAAGCCGCGAGCGAGATGTGACTCGTCAGATTTCCTCATCTGTGTTGAAGTTCTGACATCTGAAGTCCTCTCACAGACTGGACCCGTTTTTTTTGTCTTCATTTAACAGACACGCTCACTGTGTTCGTTTAGCTACCGTATGCTAGCACAAGCTAATCGTTTGGCACCTGCCTGTCCAGCACACAGCAAACCAATGTGTCTGCTTGGCTGTGGTTTCACTTTGGTTTTATTTTTTCTGCTTCCTCATTTTCATCAGATGCTTCTCTCACACACACACACACACACACACACACACACACACACACACACACACACACACACACACGTCCAGAAGTGGTCTGGCACCTCTCCAGCTACCAGACCAACGTCCATATTTTTGGTCCATATCGGGACTTGAACCGGCAACCCTCTGGTTCCCAACTCAAGTCCCTATGGACTGAGTTGCTGCCACAGACAACACGAGTCTCTGCGCTGTCATTGGCTGGAGGAAACACACACACACCAGCTCCCCGCCCAGACTCAACCAGAACATCAGAACCAAGTCAGAGGAGAGCGTCTCATCGGCACACATGGAGAAGTGATGACTCAGCAGAATGACTTTTCTACAAGTCTATGTTTTATTTCTTTAATTAAAAGCTGCTGACTGCGTCTTTAAAAGCCCAGATTTAATCCAAAAGAGAAAGACATCACATGTGGAAACTTTTAGAAAAGGAATTACCCGTTTCCAATGTAATTCGAGGAAAATGTCTTTTAAATAAAAAGTTTGGGGTCAGGGTCACGTCGACCGCCCTGCAGCATCACCTCGTCCTTTACACAACACACAGACTTTTGGCACAAACACTTCAGGGGTTGAATTAGTTGCCAATTTCCCCAAAAAGTTGCAGATTAAAACCTCACGACTATCGCTGTCGAGTCCTGAAACGTCAGCTCAGCAAAGCATCACAAACACTAACACGTTGGAAACTTGGGTTCGAGCGATGCCTCCACGCCGGTGCCAGTTTAAATCATTTCTGAGATTATCTTTGAGGTCGTTCGCCCCCCGACCAGCTAAGAATAACTCTCCTGTGCAGACTCTATGAACCATTAAGTTTTGTCCTCATTAAAACCCTGACTTCTCCTCATCACTCTTCTGCGGGTTATTGTTCTGAAAAAGCTCAAACCCCGAGGATTTGGTTTGGTTTCACTCGTCTGTGGAAAGTTTGAGTGTACCTTTTCAAATCCAGTCAGCCTCTCCAGATACTTCACACCACGACCATAACTCCTCTGAGTCCAGCGTCGCTCATTAATTCAGCTGGATCTTAATGTGGAGAGTTTAAACCTGCTTTTTTTTTCCCCCTGCAGACTCTTCAGCCTTTCAAAATATTTATCAGAAACGAATCATTCAAAAGCTCTTCAGACCATCAGACAGCTGGGATGTCATTTTTTTAAACAAACTTTAAAGGATCAATCAGTCAGATATGTCTTCCTCTGTGATCAGACATGAAGGAAACATGCTGAGTTGAAGCCAGTTTGTCCTCCTTCTAATTTTAGATTCTGCTCCTGAAAGATCCGAACAAATATCGAGCTCCTTCCCGCCTCGTTCTCGTGGTTTCTAACGCTCCCGCTGGGCTGTAATTATCGTCGACATGCTGTTGGACTGGTTCATTAATGTTCCCTCTGTCGCACCTTCGTGTTAAGAGTCCTGCTCGGCTCACAGAGTTGGATGCGTCGTGCGGTCACGTTATTTTAGAGAAATCATGAACCACATGAATCGGGATAATTTTTTTAAAGTTTGATGCAGAATGACCATGAAAGAAGACGCTCGGGCCGCAGAGGCGGTCAGAGAAAGGGTCGCCGTGAAGCTTTATTTTTTTTTGTACTAGAAAAGAGAGGAGCGGTAAAACCAACACTTTAAGTATTTTTTATTTTTCTTTCTCCGTGGTGTGAACGGCGCCTGTCTCTCTCTCCGCGTGCTCTCTTGGACCAGTTCAGAGTCCAGATCTCCTCACAAATCCTCTTTATGGAGGAACACATGATCATCCGGTGCCCGACTCAGTGTAGTTTCTGTGTGAGGGCCTTGTTGTTACAGCGGGCCTCTCTCCCCCCCCCCCCCCCCCCTTGCTCGCTCAGCAGCAGCGGGCGCATTCCTGCAGCACGAACGTGACCAGACCTCCAGGAACAAACGATCCTGGAAGTAGACTCAGCGTGTGACCGCTTTGTGGCTCATTCCTCCCCCCCCCCCCCCCCCCCCCCCCCCCACACACACACACACACACACACACTCGATGGAGTCATGCCAAGTGGAATCAAATCAAAAGATGCACGATGTTACATGAAATCTTAAAAGTGACGTGAACGTTTCTGCTGATACTGAACTATCCAAGGATCGAAGGATCAGGTTTGTGCCGTTGACTTGAATGTGACGTCATTCCCAGCTCCAGTGGACGCACGTTCACGCACATCATCACAAGTGATTGTGGAGGAGACGTTGACAACCTTTTAAGCATCTTAAAAAGCTTTTTGCTCACTTTATGAAATGAATCGTGGATTTATCTTCTCGGGTTTTATTTGCATCTTCAATTCAATTCAAAAAACTTTATTTGTCCCCAATTCAAAGACAAACAGAGCAGCAAATGAACGACAATGCAGCTCAACTAAACCAAAGATAAAGTGTCAATATGTAAGTACAAAGTTCAAGTATAGTTCAGGTATAAGTGGACAGCGATTGGACGAGCTCTGCTTCTCCCTGTGACTTTCTCTCTGGCAGCTCGCTCTGCTCTGAGTTATGACTCATTTTTAATTAACTTAAGAAGCCCAATTAAAAAAAAAACAATAAAACTCGTCTTTGTCACTCCTTGCCGGCTGACCTCGTCTCGTGATCTAACGCCTTCGGCACGTTCTCCAGTGGCTCCTCATTGTACTTTCCGAAAACAAACCTGGAAGTGCCAGAGAGTGAAGAACTTTACTGAAGCAGTAAAAACAAGTATTCAACGTTGGCTCGGAGCGTGAATGACTTTGGTTTAAAGTGTGCAGACTAATGGGCCTGTGTGTGGTCAGCCAATCACTTCTCCAGGGTTTCAAGGTCAAACTAAAAACGCTCATATTTAAAGATAACATGAATCACGCCACATCAGGTCTCTTCTCCTGCAGTGAAAAACCTTCCAGACCTGCCGCACCTGAAAAATCATCCCTGTTGTTTTTCTGCACGTTTCAAACGATCATCACGGTCTTCATCTTGTTCTTCTGTTCTCATCAGCACCGGTGACGTCGCTCTGCTGAACTGCACGTCCATCGTGAACACGAGCAACGAGATGCTGAACGACAAGAACCCGGTGTCTGACAGCATCCATCAGCACGCCGGGCCCGAGCTCAGAGAGGAGCTGCTCAGATTCAAAGGTAGAGTGAGTTTAAACTGGACGTGCACGTGATCAGATGAATTTAATTTAAAGGACGGGTGCCATCTTTTAATTTGAAGCAACTTAAGTGTGTTTAAGAACGCAGCGCTCCCTGCAGAGTGGAGATCAAATTGAGTTTGCACCAAATTAAATCAGAGAATTTAGGAATTTTACACGAGGCGACACGATCCTCTCCTTCAGCAGACACCGCATCGTTTCATCACAACAAAGATGTTTTACTTCAATCACATCGAAGGTTTATCGATTTAAGAAACAAAAAAATCTGTTGTTTTTTAGGTTGCTCAGTTTGGTTGTTGTTTTTTTTTATGCAGGATGTCGAACAGGCGAGGCGAAGCTGACCAAAGGCTTCAACCTGGCGGCGAGGTTCATCATCCACACGGTGGGACCGAAGTACAAGTCAAAGTACCGCACGGCCGCAGAGAGCTCGCTCTACAGCTGCTACAGGAACATCATGCAGCTGGCCGCGTAAGAAGCACAGAATCACGCCGTTTTCACGCCGCGCTGCGAAGCAGAGCTGACGCCTCTCCTCGTCCGCTCGTCGTCTGTGTTTGTGTGGCAGAGCAGCGTTTTTCTGTTTGAAGAGAAATGAGACGTTCAAAGACGCAGCAGTGTTCTTTTCCCTCGCTGTGATTACAGGGAGACACTGATGAGGCTTAACTACGGTGTGCCTGAAGGGACAAAATAGCATGAGATGAACCCAGATTAAAAAAAAAAAACAAATGCATGAACTGTTATTAGTTCTACTAACTAGTTAATACAAGGTAATAATGACAGCCCTAAAACAAACACGTTCCCTGTGATCGCTTGTTTTTAGATTTCAAAATAAAATATGAAGTTTAAACTTGATGAAATATACAACTTTTGTAAAAGAGAAAAAAAACACTTTTCTTCTCTGTAAAAGTACAGCAAGAGTTTTCTTGGTTGTTTCTGTAGCCGTGCGTGTGCATGTGTGTGTGTGCATGTGTGTGTGTGTGTGTGTGTGGAAACCATTCCCCCGTGTATGAACTGTTAATGTGGTGAACCATATGTGAGATTTTTTTTTTTTTCCGCCTCAGAGAGAAGTCGATGTCGTCTGTCGGCATCCCTGTGGTGAGCACGACCAAAAGAGGTTACCCACTGGAGGATGCTACACACATCGCCTTCAGTAAGACACACACACACACACACACACACACACACACACAGAGGACACATTATTCCCACAAAAACAACACAGAAGACTCATGGTTATATTTTATATTAAATCAGGTCAGCAAATTGCGCCAGCAGACGCTCTCATTTAGTCATGACGCACAATGGCAGCCTTTGTTTGTGACGGGCTTTAATGACATGTTCTCTGAAGCACACATGATGATGATGATGATGATGAGGATGATGATGAGAAGATCATAATCTGCAAGTAGAAGCAACAAAAACATCTTTGACAAAGAAGCATCCAATGACCTGAAGCACAGCTCACACTAGATCACTGCCATAAATGTCATAGAGCTCTATGGGCCCGACGTACACTGGTGCATATCTTGGTGTCTTTGTCTTGTATTCATATATACGTACGTGTGTTTACAGGAACGGTGCGTAGGTTTCTGGAGAATCACGGAAACAGCCTGGAGGCGGTGGTGTTCGCCGTGTCAGAGTCAGAAGAGGTTTGTGTGACTTCAGTCTTTAAATACATCCCATAATAGTCAGAGTATGAAGTATGCATCTCAATCAAATGTACTGTTTGGGTTCTGAATAAACCTGCACACTCAAACTGCTCCACATGTGTTGATCCAGCTGGTGTACAGGAAGTTGCTTCCTCTGTACTACCCTCGCTCTGAAGACGAGGAGAAGGCCTCGCTGCCTCTCATCCCAGCCGACATCGGGAACTCGGAGGGTGAACCCGTCGTCCCCGAGAGACAGATCCGCATCGCAGAGAAGCCGGGGACGCTGGAAGGTGCGCGACTGAAACACAACGTGACGTGACGTTTCGCAGCGTTTGGAAGAGATGATGTGCACGTAGTGTGCTTCGTTCCCATGTCAGGGAGAAAAGAAAAAACACACACACACATCGGAGGAGTCGATGTTTTATTTTTACACGTGGTTGATATTAAATGTTGGAATCAGAGTCCCACTCTTCCTCCAAAACGAACGGTCCAAAAATCACTGGATGCTCTTTTACAGCTGGGCGAGTCAGCAAAATAAACTCACCCAGATTCTCCTGTGACTCATCTCTCTCTCTGAGCGCGACTCCCTTCAGACCGAGCTTCTGAACACTTTAAACTTTACTAACTTTCAGCTTCGATCGCTCACGGAGGAATATTTGTCGAATCTTCGTTCTTTATCTTGTAAAGTGTTTGTACACGAATCAGCTCTTTTTCTTTTGTTATTGAACTCGACATGTAATGCTTTAATCTTTACCTTCACTAAGACATTTAAGCACATTTGCAGCTTTGAGTATGTTCACACTTTAAATGCTGCACTTCCTTTACTCAGACTCTGCAACATCAATGAAGCTGTGCAGCTGCAGCTCTTCACTCTCAGAGTCCAGGTTTTATTTTATGACTGATTTTAAACTCTAAATAGTTTTATTTTATTTCTGCACGTTATGTGCATTTTCTTATTCCAGGTTTAATTCCATTGTTTTATATGATAAACTGTATATCTGGGAGGAGTCACTGCGTGTTTTTTAGATTGTTTTCATGTTTCTAAAGTTTGAATTCTTGGAGGGTTTTGACAGTAACGACAGCGCATGTGTTCGTGAGCTTTTGAGGTTTCGTTGACCCTCCAGCCCGACGCCTGCCGGCGTGACGCTTCAAAAGGGGGGAAGGAAAAAAAAAAAAAAAGCGGCTTTTGGGTGTCGATCCAAAGACAGCAAAGCAAACGCACCCAGAAACAGCAGGCTGATGTAAACGCCGCTGAAAGCCACACATGCCCAATGTGGATGGAGATGAGATGCGTGGTCATGCGTGAGGCTGAACGCTACATGTGGTCGTATACAAACGAAAAAACAACGTCTCCTGAGTTTTATGACCTCGCTGGCAGCTTCACACAAACACACGCACAAATAATTTCACGCTTTTGAGATGAATTAGGATCAAGGAGTTTAAAATAAGCAGACAGGCAGCGAAAAACAAACACAGCACATCTTTTATGGGACAAAATCACACCGCTCATGTGAGTCAGTGAATCTGCCGCAGTATCCCTCAATCCAGTGCGTCAAACGTCGCCCTGACTTTACGCTGTCCGTCCGCTGCACGTGAGCGCACTAAGGGCGATCACGTACACTGAAAGTCACTCTCTGTGTTTCGTTTCCTTGTAGAAGATTCTGAAGAGGAGAGTCTGGAGTCGGATCTGGGTCAGGTGGGGACGCACGCCTTCGCCCGGATGGAGGGGGACGTGGACAAACAGCGGAAACAGATCCTGCAGGGCCAGATGTCGGAGGCGGCAATTCAGAAACAACACCAGAGAAAGTACGAGCCGAACGGGATCATTATTATAAGATTGGGAAAATGAAACTTTCATGTAAACATTGCGTGAGTTTGCAGTTGTGGTCGGTGGCTTAGTGTGTGTTCCTCATGTTTGTCGTATTTAAGAGGCTGGTCCAGCAGGTCGTCTACATCATATGTTGTCTCCAGAAACCAAGAATTAAAGTTCTGTTTCTGTTTCTCTGCTGCAGTTACAACCGCTGGCTGTGTCGGGCGAGAGCAGAAGATCTGTCGGACATCGCCGCGCTGAAAGCTCTGTATCAAACCGGTATGAGCACGGACACACACAGAGAGCTGATGATGATGATTTTTTTTTCTTCTCTCACCTCGTTGATCTGAACACTGGTGGAGTACAGTTTTCCATGTCTGTGTTTTATTTGGGCTGAAAACAGACAAGTCCTCTTCCCTGCGTGTCACCAGCTCCACTCCCTCTCAGGACCAGCAGGAGGCGATGTTGCTGTAGAGTTTGATCTTGGTGGTTGCATTCCCTGGACAATGTTCCCCTGATGCCTCGTTACAAATCATAATTGCTTCCCTTCGCTTTCTGAGCCATTCAAATATTTAGACGTGTGTGTGTGTGTGAACTCAATAAACCCCTCTTTGTCCTGATTTTTTAAACGGGTCAAATTTATGCAATAAAAAGCAGACAAATAGTTAAACTCGCCAAACTTTATCCGCGCTTTATGACCGTTTTATAACCATGAATAGGAAAAGCGGTTCAGGTACTGGATGGATGGAAAACACAGTGCAGGGAGACCTCGCAGCAGCAAACGAGCCGAGCGTCGAAGCAAAGAGCAAAGAATGAGGTAGAAAAGGAAAGTCGGCGGTTTGAACGATGCCCTTGAGCACCGACATCATTTTAAATTTAGATCACGATTGTTCTTCGTGCTCGTGCGACAGGATGAAAAGATTTGGTAAAAGTAAAAAAAATAAATAAAAAAAAAAGGTTTTAAAGGAAACTCAAGCTCTTGATTATTGAACACAGAACAAGCATGAAAAAAATGTTTTGCTTCAAACAAAACGCAGCCCACTGAAGAATTTCCGCAGAAAACAAACAGAAAATCCAGAACACCATCGGGGACACATGCTGAGCTGCTGTAACACCAACCACTTGTTCAGAAGGAACGATGTCACTTCCTGTGTGGAGACAGGTTTTGATTTGCACGGGGAGGCCGAGAGGCCGCGTGAGCTCAGAGGCTGCACGGCGTTACACAGACGACGGGACTTTCCGGGTTGTTAAGTTGGAATAACTGTACTTACATTTTGGAAAAGAGCAGAGTGATAACTCAGATCAGACAAAAGTGTGACTGTGATCTTAACGCTGCATATAAATCAACGCTGGAGCTTTTTCATTTTAACCTCCTTATTACTGGTTTCATCCAATCAGAGGTTGCAGCAAACTTCTGACTTGAGAATCATTTAAAAAACGGAAAATGAAAATCTGTGAGAAGAGAAAAACTTTTTTTTTTGCTTGGCAACATCTCACATCCTCAGTTCATCCAACTCATCTATTGCAGCATTGCTGCTTTTACAAATCTACAAATCACTAATCAAACGCTTGAATCTAAAGCAGCTAACATGAGAGAGTGAGTGCAGCACAAGCAGTGACCTAAAGAGGAGGACACACAGGCGCTGACAGGAAGTGACCTCAGAGAACAGCTCCAGTCGGCATCAACGCCATCCAATATTTCATGTCTTCTTGTATCGTGGAGCTCGACCGATTCATCGTCCGGCCGATAGTGACGATCAGTATCGATTTATTCACCAGTCAAATATGACTTCATTTGAGTTTCATTGTGTTACACTTGCATGTGTGCCTCTGTTTGTTTTTTTTTTAAGCTAACCTTTAACCTTGCGTGTGTCCAGGTGTGGATATGTGTGGCAGGACGGTGATGGTTATCGTTGGACGAAACATCCCGGTGACCCTCATCGACATCGAGAAGGTAACAGACTAAAATACTTTCTTTTTTTTTTTAACCTTTTGAAATGTGTTAGTCAGTATTGACTCCGTGTCTGTATCGTGCACCTTGTTATTGATCTGGGACGCTGAGTGCCGTGTTTTTGTTGACACTTCTTACGCAACCTATTTGCATGTCTTAAACGCTCATGTGCTTCTGTTGCATGAGGTGTTTCTGTTTGCATGTTTCGAGCAGCTGTTTGTGTCTCATCCCCCGCGATGAAACCACCTGTGTGTGTGTGTGTGTGTGTGTGTGTGTGTGTGTGTGTGTGTGTGTGTGTGTGTGTGTGTGTGTGTGTGTGTGTGTGTGTGTGTGTGTGTGTGTGTGTGTGTGTGTGTGTGTGTGTGTGTGTGTGTGTGTGTGTGTGTGTGTGTGTGTGTGTGTGTGTGTGTGTGTGTGTGTGTGTGTGTGTGCAGGCCCTGCTCTACTTCATCCACGTGATGGACCACATCACAGTGAAGGAGTACGTCATGGTTTACTTCCACACGCTGACCGGGGAGCACAACCACCTGGACCCCCACTTCCTCAAGAACCTCTTCGACATCGTTGATACCAAGTCAGTCTGATATTTTACACTCTTTGTTCAACCGACACTCAATTTACACTAAAAATATATATTTTTTAAAAATGGACTCAAATATATATATATTTTTTTGTTGTTGTTGATTACGTACATCACCTCAAATATTTCAAACAGTTATCAAAGCCAGACAAATCTGTAGTTTTATAGTTGTGAAGGGGGGGGGGGCGTGTCTCGTCTCGGTGGCCGCCATGACAAAAACGCGATGTGCTATCGTTGCCATGGAAACGCCAGACGTTGCCCTGTCTTGTCTGTTTGTGCTGCTGTGATGAAAATTTAACAAAAAAAACTCAACTTTGAGGACAAATAGTTTTTTGAATTGAATAAAGTTTTTTTTTTTTTAAATTGCATGTAAATTCTACCCGGATACATCAGCTCGTTGGTAAACATATTCTTGTCCTCAGGTCGGTGTCTTAGACTTAGACACTCGTGACTTAGAGCCCCCTGATGACGCATCTTAAAATGAGCCAATAAGGATTCAGCATCTCTGAGTAACTTCTTCTGGGACGACGGTTTAAAGAGATATTTTCGAAGTGAATAAGAAGACTAATTAAATTCACCGCTGTCCTAGTTTTTGTGAGTTCAGTCTTTCTTTCCTCTGTTCTGTCAGAGACTCTGTCAGTCTTTATTTCTTTAAGCAGCCGTCCACTTCAGGTCACTTCTTTAGAGTTCTGTGCCGTATCGGGGGTTTCGGCTCTTTTGGCCGGTGACATATTTGATCAATAAATGCCAGAACTTGATATCAAACAAAGAGGACGAGGGATTTTTCTTACAACAAATTATCCCCCATAAAAAGTCTTGAGAACCGTTCTCCAGATGGACTAGAGGTCTGACAGGCTTTGACAGCTCCTTGGTGTTCGGTTGCTTCTTTGGATTTAGCAACGAGATACTTTGCTAAGGCCAGTTGCTTTCACTTAGAATAATATATTAGGGAATTATGAGCATTATCTCTTGCCTCCTCTTGTCCAGATTGAAAGCTGGATTCAATAAAATCCTGATTGACTAAAAAAAGCTCCCTCCTCTGTGAGTCCTGGCTGTCTTTGTGACCCGGGTTTGCCCTTCCATTTTGGCTCTGGTGACTGTGCTGACTTCTGCAGCTGCATCAGAGTTCAGATACGTTGTTCATGCTACGGTGTGACACGGCCAAGGTTACGGTGTTTGGACTTTTCAGAAAAGCAAAACGAGCTGTGAAACGTTTTTTTGTTTCTTCCATGGGGTTTTTGGAAATCTGGCGGCCATGTTTGGAACAGGAAACCCAAACTTGGGAGTGTGTGTGTGTGTGTGCTTCGGATGATGTGTTGGTGGTGACTCAGATTTTAATCAGAAGGCTCACAGCTTGGGAAGAAGATTCAAATCCCTTACAGAACTTGTAGTTGGACACCCTTCATGTTTGTAAAAGCGTTAAATTTGAAGATATGGATTCAGTAGCTCCTCCAATCACATCTCCCAAAAGAGACACGTTGAAATGCAATGGATGGCCCATGCACTTTATTGTATTTTACATTAAATCAAATTAACTTTCCTCTCATTCTGGAAACATATATTTGATTGCAAACTTGA
>NC_136702.1:2220781-2258423 GCF_947650265.1 Symphodus melops | reverse complement strand
GAGCAGCAGGAAAACCGCAGATCTTGTTTCTTCTAAGACATTTGTCATCAGCAGTGACCCAGTTTTGGTGTCGACCAATGACTCGGTAAACAATCTGCCTCTGCCCTCGTTCCATTGCTGCTTTTTATGAGCTTTTTAAAAGGTTGGTTTTATATGTAATGCATCAACACACGAGCTCTGAGGACTCGTGGAGCCAAAAGAGGATCAACCCCCGTCAGTGTCCTGCAGCCTCCCATAATTAAATGCTGAACTCAAAAGCTCAACCTTCATCTGTTGATGTTATAAAGTCGTACTTTATTACATTACCTTCCCAAGCAGTGACTTCTGTTTTAGCGAGGCATGGCAGTTCGATCTGTTCAGGCAGTGTCGATCCTCTAACCTTGTCCTGGCACGTCCAGCGCGTTCAATCAATCGAGACGTTGATTGGCTGCAGATGTTTTTAGGCTCCAGACAACCTAACCAGCAGACTGAAGCCAAACATGACCACAAGTTTTCCAAAGCTGTCAGTCCAAGTGGGGGATGTGATGAATGCTTTCTTGAGGCAACAGATCAGCCTTTGATTCTGATCTTTATTTCGGTCCACACGGGGTCCCACAGCGTTGGACCAGAGCTGGAGCCCAACATCATTGTTTAGTCCTTCTGATTCATCTCTTAGTTCATCTGTCAATGAAAAGATCTGATTTCTCCCACAGTTGGCCCATTGTTGGGTTTTTGTTTTTTTTCTTATATGAACAGATGACTCTCACCACTGCCAGACCACCCTAATCTGTGTTTGGCTTGACAAACTGTTGCAAATGTGGCAGATTATTGTCTTTGTACCGCCATGAACGAGACCAACACCAGTGCTGAGGAGGTTTTGGAGGATTTGGCTATAAACAGTATTCAAGATTTCTGATGATCTTATCAGCTTCGGTTTGTTGATATTAAAGATTTGCCTGATGGACCTGCTTTGGTATCACTGTCACATGTAAATCAGGGACTGGCAGACAGGGTTAAAGCCGCCCTTCATCTTTTAGACAAGGAAACTGAGAACTTCCAAATATTCGGAAAACACAATCTCAACTGGCTTGTTCTGGATCGGTTACCTCAGGATAGCATCTAGTCCCTTTGTAAGATGGCTTTGACCATATCTGTAAAAGGTCACTCCTAACTGGTTGACCTTTTTGAAGCTTTTTGAAGCCTGCTGGATCCGTTTCTACTCTGATGTTTTTGACAAAGCTGACTGGTAAAACCAGTATTTTCTGTAGATTTTCTTGTAATAATATAATTTTTTTTTCCTTTACTTACACTGTGCACTACAGTCTGGATGTAATTATCGTATCTGCTGCTTCAAGCCAATAATGTGGTTTTCTTGCTTTAATGGACCATGATCTCCAACACACATTAGGGTGGTTTGCAGCCGAGGGTGAAGTGTTTGGGTTCAGGGTCAGCACTTTCGACTCTCAGTTCATGATACTTTGCCATGTAACGTTGGTTTGCTTCCCGCTCTGTTAGGACTGTGTATTGTCCCGAGTGAAGGAGTTTAACTGACTCAAAGTCTTGGTTGTTCATAGTGTCTGAATGTCTCAGACCCGGCGTACTCTGGAACCTCTCAGCTCTTTATGTGATTTCCGAGAGGCTTTATCAAAAAGAAAAAGGGAGAGACAAAAATGCCTTTTGGACACAGCAGCCAAAATCTGCATATCTGCATATCGATGGCATGGGTTAGGTTTAGACCTGACTTTTACAACGAGCAGCTGCCGTGTCTTACACAATCCCTAACCCACCCAAACCCCTAAACAGTGAACATAATGACTCCAAAAAAAAAAAAAATCCAAGCCATGAAACACGTGATGTAGCAGTGGGCTGCTCGGCATGGCGACTAGTCTGTACCCCAATTAATATGGCTTCTACCACAACACAGAACACTCAGGTGGGGCATGACATGACCTGGTAACCATGAATTTATACATCAGGTGAATTACCAATCAGTTAGTTTGATTCTGGTAGCAGATTTAGTGGATTCCAGATCAGCAGGAACCTTCTTGAGTATTTACACTTTAACCGGTCCCCCATATTGGGTACATTTTTAACTGGCCTGACTTGAATCCAGCTTGATGGAAGTCTTTCAGAATGTGACATGGCCAGAAGTACGAGTGCTCACAGATCAGTCCAGGATACAACAAACCAGACTGTTGGAGTAGAGGGAAGATTTTTGTCAAGGTGAAGCTCTCATTTTTTACTTTTTCTTCTGTTCACTGCACCAGATCATGGCAACAAGTCACTGAAATGAGTTTTCCTTGCAGACTGATTTGGCTCACCATGACGGACAAGTTCAGGAATTCGGCTAACGTGGTTCCCATGTATGAATAGTTCTGATCTGTGCAGCTTTGTACGGTAGATTGCTTTGGTATTGATTATCCAATCAAAGCATCACGTCTACTACAGATCACAAACAATACAACGGAAACATTTGCTTTGGCATTTATACACTCAACAAAAATATAAACGCAACACTTTTGTTTTTGCTCCCATTTGTCATGAGATGGACTCAAAGATCTAAAATTCATTCCAGATACACAATATTACCATTTCT
Source organism: Symphodus melops (assembly GCF_947650265.1). Taxonomy (NCBI): domain Eukaryota; kingdom Metazoa; phylum Chordata; class Actinopteri; order Labriformes; family Labridae; genus Symphodus; species Symphodus melops. The sequence continues at coordinate 2,255,848 of NC_136702.1, read as the reverse complement.
CTCAAACATTGTTCATAAATCTGTCTAAATGTGTGATAGTGAGCACTTTTGCTTTGCTGAGACAATCCATCCCACCTCACAGGTGTGCCACATCAAGATGCTCATCAGACACCATGATTAGTGCATAGGTGTACCTTAGACTGTCCACAATAAAAGGCCACCCTGAAATGTGCAGTTTTTGCTTTATTGAGGGTCTGGGGACTCAGAACCAGTCAGTATCTGGTGTGACCACCATTTGCCTCATGCAGTGCAACACATCTTCTTCGCATAGAGTTTATCAGATTGTCAATTGTGGCCTGTGGAATGTTGGTCCACTCCTCTTCAATGGCTGTGCGAAGTTGCTGGATATTAGTGGGAACTGGTACGCGCTGTCGTATACGCCGGTCAAGCACATCCCAAACATGCTCAATGGGTGACATGTCCGGTGAGTATGCTGGCCATGCAAGAACTGGGACATTTTCAGCTTCCAAGAATTGTGTACAGATCCTTGCAACATGGGGCCGTGCATTATCTTGCTGAAACATGAGGTGATGTTCATGGATGTATGGCACAACAATGGGCCTCAGGATCTCATCACGGTATCTCTGTGCATTCAAAATGCCATCAATAAAATGCACCTGTGTTCTTCGTCCATAACAGATGCCTGCCCATACCATAACCCCACCACCACCATGGGCCACTCGATCCACAACATTGACATCAGCAAAGCGCTCACCCACACGACGCCACACACGCTGTCTGCCATCTGCCCTGAACAATGTAAACCGAGATTCATCCGTGAAGAGAACACCTCTCCAACGTGCCAGACGCCATCGAATGTGAGCATTTGCCCACTCAAGTCTGTTACGGCGACGATCTGGAGTCAGGTTAAGACCCCGATGAGGACGACGAGCATGCAGTTGAGCTTCCCTGAGACGGTTTCTGACAGTTTGTGCAGAAATTCTTTGGTTATGCAAACCAATTGTTTCAGCAGCTGTCTGAGTAGCTGGTCTCAGACGATCTTGGAGGTGAACCTGCTGGATGTGGAGGTCCTGGGCTGGTGTGGTTACACGTGGTCTGCGGTTGTGAGGCCGGTTGGATGTACTGCCATATTCTCTGAAACGCCTTTGGAGACGGCTTATGGTGGAGAAATGAACATTCAATGCCCGAGCAACAGATCTGGTTGACATTCCTGCTGTCAGCATGCCAATTGCACGCTCCCTCAATGCTTGCGCCATCTGTGGCATTTTGCTGTGAGACAAAACTGCACATTTCAGAGTGGCCTTTTATTGTGGGCAGTATAAGGTACACCTGTGCACTAATCATGGTGTCTGATGAGCATCTTGATGTGGCACACCTGTGAGGTGGGATGGATTATCTCAGCAAAGCAAAAGTGCTCACTATCACACATTTAGACAGATTTGTGAACAATGTTTGAGAGAAATGGTAATATTGTGTATCTGGAATGAATTTTAGATCTTTGAGTCCATCTCATGACAAATGGGAGCAAAAACAAAAGTGTTGCGTTTATATTTTTGTTGAGTGTAATAAGACAACATTAGAATTTGTGTTTGGAATTGAACAAGCTGTGTTTTGAGTTAACTGTCCACCGTGTGATTTGTTGGTGGTACTGGGAGGAAATCATGCCAGTACTTACCGCTCACATTATATTGTGACTTCATCGTGGCAACAGAGGACTCTGGATCGTGGGGTAACCTCAGAACTTGAATGATTAATTCCTAATCCATTTCCTGGGGACCACCGATGTCTTCTTCAATTTGAATGATAAACCCTCCATTAGTGTTTTAACTCTGGATGAACCCGACGGGGGGAAAACTTTTAACATCACGAAGCTCCTTCGAGCGTAACAAAAACCAAATCCAGCTGACGTTCTTCTTCGGTAAGTTGAATAATAACCAGCTGAACTTCATGTTGGATTCAGTCAAATGTGTTGAAATCGTCTCGTAGTGACGAGTTTGCTGATTTGAAAGTGATACATGTGCAGAAGGGAAAGAGTGATCAGTGGAGATTATTCTCTCATCGTGGCGTGTGAGAAACAAATTCTAAGTTCAGGATTTGGTCAGTTGATATTTAAAACAAATGCCAAACCTCCTCTCCATCAACATAAAGGTTAAATACCCTCTTCAACTTCAACTTCAAGATTTATTGTGATGTCTTTATTGGAGTGATAAGACAGCAGATAGAGTGAGGAATGACATGCAGGAAAAGGAGCCACGGGTCGGATTTGAACCCGTGCAGCTGCAGCCTCTGTCCACGAGGTCCGTGCCCTAAAAAACAAAGCAACCCCATTCATATCAGTTAAAAATGGTTTACGTGAAAGTTTCCTGGGGCATCAAACACCTTCTCATTAAGGCCTCACGCGTTGTTTCGAAGTCGGTCTAACAGCTGCTGAGGTACGACGCCTTCCTCCTGTTCGTGTGTGTGCAGCATGTCTCACTCACAGAGATCAATCTTCTCTCTTCTTCTAACTTCCAACTCCTCACAGTATCTTTTTTTTTTTTTTTAAATGCAAGGTGAAGGTCTTCGTTTCCATTTCATTGCATTACATTACATCAGCTCTGCACCTGAGTTAAAGTTGGTGCATCAGAGGCTGACAGGACGTGCTGATGGATGACCTGCAGCTGATTGTCTGCACACACGCAGTGACCTCACACACACACACACACATCGTGTCTTCGTCTTTATTTGAACACACACTCGGGGTTGATGCTGAAGTTGAATGTCTTTTTGTCTTTAAAGGTTCAAAAAGAATTTGAAGGCCTTCTACTACGTTCATCCAACGTTTCGCTCGAAGGTAAGATCGTGTCGAACAGTGAACCTTGTCATTTATTGTCTCCCAACTTTAGGATCCCAACCCCATGAAAGGTCACATAGAATCCAAAAAGGGTCGCCTGAAATCATAATTTATGGATTAAAAAAATAAACTGAAACTTTGATAGCCCAGTGGTTCCCAAAGCGGGGGTCACGAGGGGTCGTAAGATGCACTCCTATAAACAAAGAGAGATGAATGAGTTGCATATTTTACCCATTTTTATGAAAGAGATCTTCAGTGAGATTCGTGCTGAAATAATTCAAACGTTTTTGGCGCTGACGTTTCCAAAATCTTCCAAATCATCCATAAAGCGTCGTGTGTGTCAAACTCTGACGCACGACGTGTATGAAGTGTTTATCTAGAAACTGTTTGCGGTCTTGGACGTGATTGCACTCTGAGTGCTTTCTGGTTTATATCCTTCTCATTGTTGTTTACTGGAACTTGACTGAACTTCCCGTCTGGGATCATTAAAGCTTCATTACAATAGTTCTGCTGTTTTATTAGAAGTCCTGTTTTGTTTTGTCTTTGTTGGTTGTTGAGAGAGTAATATTTTTTGGGGGGGGACGTAGAATCAGATTTCCCTCGCTAACTTTTTCTCCCCTTTCCAGGTCTCGACGTGGTTCTTCACCACCTTCAGTGTGTCCGGGGTCAAGGACAAGGTTCGCTACCTGGACAACCTGCAGCAGCTCTTCACCGCCATCAAACCTGAGCAGATCGACATCCCTCCATTCGTCCTGGAGTACGACGCACGGGTGAGCAAACAAAAAAAAAAACCAACAAAAAAAACACACGATGCAAGCGGATGACCTTCGAGTGCGATGAAAGTGAGGGGGCGTGGCTTCTGAGGGAGCACGGAGGGAATGCTGCTTTGCGAAAATCCTGCAAGTTTGCAGAAATGACAAACCGTTCGTTTGAGTAAATAATCCTGTATTTGTGTTCATAGATGTCGAGTGTGTTCGAGTCCAGCACGTCTCCTGCTGTGTTTTGTTTAAACCATTTTGATTGGCTGTTTTTGAAAGGTAGCGAAGCAGGGCAGAGACTGAAAAGCTTTAATTTATCCGAGTTTGATGGGTTTTTTTTCTTCTCACTGATGTAAACCAGAGGAGAGGAAATGAAGTACAATCAGCTGAAATGACACCAATTCATCAGAGTGCTCAAACCTCAATCAAAGTGAGATTGTCCAGGAGACTCTGCGTTGATTTCTCTTTGAAATGTCGCGATCTGACGTGAAGATGATTGCGTGAACTCGCTGGTATCGGACGTTCTTATTTTTAAAAACACTCTGGCGCTGATCAGAATGAGTTCTTTTGTGCAGCTTTAGCTTCTCTGTTTCACGCCGACCTCGGGAGACGCAGCTGCCGGAGGAAACGTTGAAATGTTCTGAATGTGTTTCAAAGAAAATAGATGTCGATTTAAAACATCAGAAAGTCCCGTTTGGATCCCGTGTGATCTGTTACTGGCGTGTTTCTGACTCTTTATTTTGACTTTGTGGTTTGCGAGGTTTGCGTTGGCTGATAAGAGTATAAACACGCGCCTCGTCTTCGCTTCTATCTTGGATTGAGGACGAGAATCGAGACGGACTCGGCCAATTCGAGTTTTAAAAAAAACAACAAAAAAACCCTTTGAGTTTATTTTGTGTTTCAGATTCTTCTTTCAGGATTTATTGAAAGTTACACGAGAGGTCTGATGTATGCAACAATCCACGTGGCCATGATTTATCTTCAGGGACTTATTTTATGGTTTTTATCGTTATCTTGTAAAATGTTGAAATGTTTTTTGTGCCTGTGTAAAAGCACTTTGAATTCCCTGATGTCTGAAAGGTGATATATATATATATATATGAATAAACGTCCCGAAGGCTCCTTTACTTCCAGCCAGGATGTACAAACCTGCTTTTATTTTGAAAGGAAGAAATGAACTTCTGGTTGATACAAGGTTACAACATTAATTTAACCAGCGAATAAAGAAACTCACTGTGGATCAAAACTGAATGAAAACAGCTGAAGGGAACGTTAAAACAAAGGGAAAAGTCTGACGTCATGAGGTGAATTTTATTTTATTTTAATTCATTTTGATTTAATGACAGATTTGAAGCTGCAGTGTCTTGACTTATATTTGCCCTTGAAGCAGAAGTCATTTCTTATTGCTCTTTAGAGAGCGGCTGCTGCCGTCCGAGTGTCAGAGTTTGATGTTAGATGATGTGCAGTCACGGATTCAGCTTGGTTTGCTTTGTAGAGCGTCATGTTGACTTTACAGCAAAGTCGAACAATTAATTAATTTTAATGATCCTGCGTCGCTGATATAAACACGGTGAGTAAACAGCGGAGAGAAAGGTGCAGACTTTGACAGATTTACCGTCTCGTATTTCCCTCAGACGTTGGTCGAACTCAAATGGAATAAAACCAGAGTTCATATGAGATGAGTGAGTTGCTTGATTTTTCTACTGCATGTGTCGGTACGTTTACGTTGAGCAAGATCTCAAACGTGAAGCGGGACGATAACAATGAATGAGTCATAGTGCTTTCACACCTGCAGAAAACTCCGGACATTTGCCGGAGGAGCTGTTTCTGTGAATGCAAACAGTCAAAGTTTTCACTCAGATTTTACCCGGAGTTTCCTCCTGAATTCACCTCGAGTCAGAGTGTTGACCTCGAGTCAGGGCGGCCATGTTTATTTACGTTGCACAGAATGACCGCTACATTCTCCGTCTTAAAAAGGCTGCAGTCTCTCCGTCAGTACGTGACACTTTCGTTCTCATTTTTATTCTGTTAAAAAACACGAAATGCTCTCCCTGTATCGTCTCCTTCCTCGCGTGGTTTAACTTCTCCGACTCCTGTTTTCAACATTTTTCTCTTCTACTTCCTGTTTCAGATCAACGGAGCCCAGAGTCCCTCGCAGTCTTCAGGTCTGTGACAGGAGCACGTCAGACCAGGCTGCAGTTTATGGACGTGGTGTTTCCAGTGTGGTCTGAACTCCTAACCCTCCGCTTGAAGCTCGGAGCCACACGGAGGGAAACTCTCCTTTTGTTCTGCGTCTGCCAAAAGGACAAAATTAACAGCCTCAGCCCACATTTAGCAGCGTGAGGCCTCGCCAGCGGTCCACTCTCTCTCTCTCTCTCACCGCCGCGGACTATTTGTGGATCTGGTCTGGTTTCTGGATTATGCCTTACACTTGGGAGTTTTTTTATTCTGCAGTTGTTCCTCAAAAATCCCGAAATATGAAGCGTAATGTCGCGTTCCTCAAAGCCTTTCCCGTCGTGTGGTCGTGTCAGACGTCCTCGCCCATGTCTCAGAATACTGTCACCTCTCTTCGTATGCTGGAGGACGGTGACGTCCGTCTGGAGTCCCGTCTCGTCCTGGACCACACGGCGCAGGGTGGCGTGAAGCGCCCGGGTGAAGTGAAGAGTAATCATGAGTTTCACACAAGCTGGAAGCTGGAATTTCCCACCTCGTACCTCATTACAACGACCTCTGCTTCCTCCTGCACGCACAATCTGAAGAAAAAAAAATCCCCGGGGTGAAAATAATTCACGTGTAGAGCAAAACCATGCTGCTCCTGCAACAACTAATTTCATGTCATTTCAGTTCGGCTCAGTAAATCATGACATTTTAAAATCACATCAAATCAATCAAATCCTTTTTAATCCAGTAGATGTCGCCATTGAGCACCAGAAAGAAGCTGCTGTTTGTTTTGGTTAGCCGTTAGCTTCATATTAAACACACGTTGAAACGTGTAAAGATGCTGAAGTGACGTCTTAATAAGCAGCGAGTGTGAGAGCTGTAAACTCAGATCTGACAACAACACAGCTGGAGGGAGTCGAGCTTCTCACTAACATGTCGCACGTTCTTTCGTTTGGAGACTGATCCCAGCCTCATGTTTGGAACGGTTGAATATAAAGATACTTCTCCGGGACTTTTAGTTTCGTTCGTCGAGTTTAAAGCTTTAAGTTGTTTGTCCCTCACTTTTAAACGGAAGTAGAGCTTCATGATGAATACACAAATATGACATTCATCCCGTGTAGCTAACATGTTTACTCATCCTTTATACTCGTCATGGACTCGAAGGTTGTTGGTGGATTTAAGTGAGTTCAAGTCGTCGTCACGTGTGTTTCCTTTCATTTCACTTTGAGTTTGAACTTTTCCACGCAGGGATTTTGTAATGTCCCACTTCACACTGGGTCTTGAAGGCACCACGGTATTCCATTTTGAACTTTTTTTTCTCACTAATCTATAATTGAAAAGTCGATCTGGAGGAAATGAATCTTCAGTCGTTAATTACACATTTGATTGATTGTTCATATTTTGGCCTAAAATTCTCTGGATTCAGTTTCAGAAACACTTTGCTGCTTTTTTTTCTCCTCTTTTTGCATTTCTGTATAATTGAAGGACTTTTTATGGTTGCACAGAGAAGAGAACACTTAAGATGTCACCAGGTTGTTGTTGTTTTTTATTGATGGGCATTTTTTTCATTTCTTTAAACTTGTAGATGAATATAGATGTATTTAAAATAGAACAATCAGTAGCTGCCTCGTTTCTATAAAAGGACACCTAACAGTTGTGAAATCGGCCTTCTCGTCAGGATGAAGGTCAACGAGGCGCTCACAGATTAATCATCCACTTATGTTCAAGTCGTGCACTCATGTTTGTCTCATCTCTTTCATGTCTCATGTTACATTAAGGCCGCGTGTCGCTGGAGCGTTTTCCCAGCAGAAAGCGTGCGGCTGCTCCGAGCGCTCGAGTTGAAAATCGTTCAACTTTCCAGAGAGGTAACTGTCGACGTCGCCGCCGCTCGTTTCCAAACGTCTTGACATTCCCCTGGATCGTTTTTCTCCTACTGATCGTGTCTTGTACCCGCTTCCTCCTCGCTCCGCGTTTGAGCAGGAAATAAACAATCTAAACTGTAACACATGCAGTGAAAATCTACGGAGCAGCGTCGCTCTCACTGCAGCCGTGGAAATGGGACGGACGTGCAGCGTGTTTCTGCACGTCAGGTGGAGACGGAGCTTTCGCCTTGTTTGTTCACATTCAGCCGCTTGTTTCCGCTGATCTTTACTGATTAAAGTTGATGTCTAAACACACAAGAAGAAAAACAAAACAAAGAAAAAAGATCTTTGAGTCATTCCAACCCTCGAATGAATTTTCTTCCCCTTCGTGAAAAAAAAAAAAAATTGTGTTTGAAGAAGTCGATCTGAATTTAACAGCTAAAACAAAAAATTGCACTCTCGCTACTTTCATGAACGTCCCGTCAGTCTGCTGCACACGATGACTTCACAGATATATTTATGTTCTCGGTCACTCGGACGACCACACGGGAGGCGTTTACCGTCACGAACTCTAAACATTCCTGTCTCTGTCTAAACTTTAAAACGACCGGCGTGTCCGACAGGTAACACTATCACAATCATGTCGAGTCACTCTTCACCGTGTCCTTCTGCTGTATTTCCACACACGTCAGTCACGTGCACGCCTCCACATCGTTCCGCTCCTTTTGGCGAGAAACGGCTCCTCGCTGCTCGTCGTGCTTAAAGCTCAAATATGGCCGTCCCAACAGAGACGTCTTTCATTTAAAAAATCCTGACGCGTGATGGTACGGATGAACGTCTACTTTGACCAAATAGACTTCAGCTGGAAACTTTAACGTGGCGTTTTGTTCGGTCGTTTGATCGTCTGGGAGACTTGACGTGCCAGTTGTTCGAGGACATTTAATCGATTGTACTCCATTAAAAAAAAAATAATAATAAAAATGGCGGAATTGAAAATGCTGTCGAGCTGTAAAACTGCCTTTAAGTCTTCATTTTCTTAAACCAACAAAGAAGAAATAAAAACCCCACGTCACCACGTCGGTGCGTTTATTTAGTATCAAGGCGACTCTGGAGTAAATCTTGTTTAACTCGACGACTTGTGTTTCCCTCTTTACGACATAAATGTCTGAACTCATGAATGTACATAATGATGAGCCAAATATTGACATCCTGGAAATGTATGTATGATTTGAAAGCGATGACGGGAGGGTCGAGTGTCAGAAACTCCTGAAAACGTTCAGGGATTTGTGTCCACACTTCCTCTTCTCTCTCTGTTTTTTTTATAAACACTGATTCAAATGATTTTTTTTTTTCTTCAGTAAAGGTGAAATGTAAAAATAAAAACATCTGTATGAAATATTAGTTTTGGATGTGGAGTCTTTAATTTGGGGTCAGAGCTGAAGGAAAAATAAAGGAGGGAGGGGAGAAATGTTGCTGCGTTGATCTTCCTAAATTTTAACAAGCGAATGTTTGCATTTTATTTAAACGTTCAGATTTATTTTGGGGCTTTTTTGTGCCTTTAATCGAGGAGACGGAGTTGGAAATCGGGGCAGGAGAGAGTGAGGTCTGACATGCGGGAAGGGAGCCAAACCTAGACCGCGAGGTCCCCCAGCGCCCCATTAGTTCTGACTTTAATCAAATAAATGAGCTCTAATTAGCTCTTCATTATTATGAAGGATTTTTTTTTCTCTACCTGGAAGAACTGGATCTACATGAACAGACGCGGCACCTTTGAACTTTTCTGCAGAGATGAATCAAAAATAAATGAAGAGCCATGTGTTGTGCATTTACGTCGACGTACTCTCAACACCGGGGAACGTTAACAACGCCGAGTTTCAAACATCCAGAAACTCACAGCCGAGCTGATGAACGGGGAGAGAAGTTGTGAAATGTGTCTGTGTGCTGTCGAGCTGGAGAGTCCGACATGTGGGAGAACGTTGAGTCAGCGCTGCAGCCAAGCTTCTGTGAAGTGAAAATCTTTCTTAAAATAGAGCGCACGTGTGAGACGTGTCTCCTGCGGCCTCCGGGTTCAAACGGTTCTGGGTGATTGTTTTCTGGAAAAGGACACACAAGCAGAAACTGCCGTCAGCTGCTGTGTTCTGATGCGATGGATTCGGACTATTAAAAAAAACAAAAACAAAGCAGGTAATGAAGGCAAGCAGAGGAGTAAACAATGACTGTGCATCCCTTAAACTGCTTTATTTAAACGACTGGATCAAATCAAATCTGGATCTTTACACTTCAATTTTCAAATCAATTAACTTTCCATTATTATAAAAATTACACTTTATCATCTTATCACCTTATATATGTCCTGAGTCTGTCTACAAATCAAAAAAAAAAATCTGAAAATGTGTGCTCAAACAGGCCGTTTGGAGATTTCCCCTTCATGACATCACAAAGGGCAGTAGCCCCTCCCCCCGCAGGTGGGTGACACTCCCACAGCGAGGTGTTTGTTCTGCCCTCTGAGTCTGCCTTCTCATCGTAAACACGGTTGAGGGGGTGCGAGTATCCCGGTGGTAAATGCACAGCTCGGGGTTCAAATCCAACCTCCAATCTCTCTTCCTGATTTCGGACCCGATCCACTGTCAAAATACCGTATTACGTCTGGTAAATGTGTTTTTAAGTTTATAAAATGTAGCCTCATAACGAATCTATTCAGAGCTCTTGTGTGCGCTGTCCCTTTAAGAACACAGGAAAGATGGAGATACATAAGTGGCTGAATAAGAAGATAAACAGCAGGTGTTGCACTCAGAGTGCCCCCCCCCAACACACACACACACACACACTTGTCTCCCCTTCCCCACACAGAAAACAGCATCATGTTCCAGGAAGTAAAGAAGAAGTGGCTCCGTGCTGATTAAAAACCTCCAACCTGCACATCTGCCCTCAGCTGCACCTCCCGTCTGTTCGCCTTCCCACGTCCTGCTGACCGCTGAGCCTTTCATCACGGCCCATCTTCAGCTTTTTAATCTCTCTATTTGTTCACGCCGGATTAAAGAAGCGGGCACGGGGGGGGGATGAGGGTGGAAAGATGCTGCTGTCTCTCCTGTAAATGAAAAGCTGGCGCTGAGTGGACGAGCAAATCCATCTTTTATGGACCTCCCTCTGTGACAGGCGGGGATTAGCTGGTCACAACACACAGGCGGAAAACACAGGAAACCATCAAGAAGGCTTTGGAGAGGGTTCAGATAACACAGGTACAAACAGAGTGATGTTTGATGCCCTGAAATAAGGACAACAGAGTCAACTACTGTCTTTTCTACATGTATTGATCACGATGAGGAAGTTCACCTACACAACCTGTAACCTATACGTCAGCCTCTCCTGAGGAAGAGGAGCATCACAGCAGAGTTTAGGACTCGCTAAAAGCAAAAAATAATAATAAATAAGAAAATGAGACGATTAAAATGTGATGTTTCCTGTTTTTTTTCTCTTTTATTTAACAACCCAAGTGATGCTGGTGAGGTCACGTTTTGGTGCCATTTACCAGCAGAGTAAAAAAAATATATATTATAAACAGAAAGAGACACATTCATCTTCCACGTGGTCACATGTTTGTACATATGGCTGTCATTGCTGCTTTTTTTGGGGTTAGGGTTCTGCATCACTGAGAGGAATCACTCTGATTGGCTGTTCAAGAGCAACGGATGTGACGAAAGCAAGTAAACAACTTGAACTTCTTATCAGACGTTATTCTCCAATTATTAGTTATTCTCTCTTATTTCCTCCAACACAGGGGTGTCCAAAGTGCGGCCCGGTGGCCATTTGTGGCCCTTGAGTGGATTTTTTGTGGCCCTTGACTTCAAATCGAAGAATCAGAAGATTTTGGCCCCAGGCCTCATCAGATGGCATAATTCATTCTTTTTTTCCTTTTTCATGTTAGCGAGGGAGACCTATAAAAGCCTGACTATTCTTTCCAAAAAATTAGAACACAACAGTTTCCCACTGCAATTAGTTATTGTGTATTTACATTATTTTTTGAAGAGGTCAAAATACAAAACGTTCCTTCCAATATTTAAAAAAAACAAACAAAAAAACCCCTGTGGCCCGTGAGCGATTCTAATTACGACAATTTTGCCCCGCAAGAAAAAAAGGTTTGGACACCACTGCTCTGACACATGCGCAGGAAGTACAGGACGTGGTGGTTGACCACTGGCTCGAGTCTCTGCGGTGTGTTCAAGTGCAACTTCTTTGGCTGTACGACAGAAATGTACATTTAACGCCTTGATGCATTTCTTGACTTCATCGGTTTATTCAGAGTCGGTTGATGTTTCGTAGAAGGAAGGATGCAGACCGGGTCATGTGATAGGATGGATTTAGTGCCAGTAAGAAGGATGTTAGTTTGGAGGGAGGAGGGTGGGAATGCGGAGTTCAGATTGCTGGACAGGTAGCGAAGCAGTTTATTGAATTTACAGAACATATTGCCAAGGGGGGGGGGGAGGAGGAAGACGATGAAGACAAGGGGCCCCAGGACAGAGCCCTGGTCTACCTCCTCTTAGAACTTGTTCTTGTTGTGAACACACCAGCAGAACTTCACGACTCTTGAAAGCATCAATGGCCTGCGTTTCAGCTGTTTTGCATGTTTCCCATTAGCCAATGTTGTTTCACACCAACATGCACACCTGCAGTTTGACAGAAAGGGAAAGGATGTGATTCATCCGCAGGCTTTTTGTACAACATAAGGTCCACACATTTGCACATTTCTCCATCCCAAGATGAACCAATGACAAATTAGCTCAACAGCAACATGAAATGAATCACAGATTCTCACGCTGAAATGAATCAGAAAATGATGTTTTAAGTGTGGATACAGTTAGCGCTCATGAGTGACCTGAGCTCGCGGGCAGCATCGCTCGTCATTCCCTTTGAAGCTCAGATTAATGCAGCATTGTGTGACTCCTTGATCAATGAAACCCGATCGGATCTCCAGATGATCAAAAATCAGAACCATACCACTTTAGTAATTAGTAGCAGTATAGCTAAAGAGGAACGATGGCGTGCACGTGGAAGCTGAGTGATGAGGCGGCCTGTTTGTTGACTGTTTGTTGGGTTGAGTTCACGCATAAAGAGTGTGTGGGCGCACTAATGAGACCTCCTACTGTTGGCGGGTTGGTCACTTTCCAACGTCATTACCTTTAAGCCTGTTGTCTTCCAAACAAGATACCGCCGCTGCAAGTGAGTCTGAATTCTTTGGTTGTGCATTTTATTTACTGTCGCCGCTCCAATGTGGCGGTTTGTCCCTTTAACCACAGGTAACCACACGCCAAACATTTGTGACCCAAAGTAAAATCTGGTCTCCTATAGCCGATAATGAAAGAGGAGAAAACTCAGAGTGAGGAAATGAAAGTTGAATTTCTGCCACTCAAAAAGCATAAAACCGAGAGGAAAAATCTGACGCAACACTGATGTGACATAAAAATGCGAAGGACGGAGACGGTCACTCAGTGGTTCACAGCGTTCAGCAGGATGGATCCTCTTGGGACCACGAATGTGTCGACACCCGTTAAGCCCAAACATGGGAGAGATTTTGAGAAACAAATCACATTTCTGGTGCCAGAAGAAACGGGATTAACTTGGACGTAGAAATCAAGCAGAAATATCCCAACAAACAATACGCAGTTCTTTCAAGTTGTGCTTCATTTCCTATGTAAAAAAAATTAGCATCAATACACCAAGACAAATTCCTTGTATGTATAAAAGGTTAGTCATTTGGTTACACGTGTTGTTTTTTTGAGTCCAGAGGAAAATGTTTATTTTGCTTTCCACTTTTTTATCTCGATTTTTGACATCTGTTGTAATATATTGTGATTATGTGTGAGTGCTAATTTGGCCGGTGATTGTGATCTAACGATAACCTCTTGATAAAAAAAAAAAAAAGGAATGACATCATCACTTCTACAGTCTATATGTTGAGAATGTCGCCTGATTTTTTTTTTTTTTTAAAACCTTTATTTAACACTTTTTGTTTTTTGCTTTGATTCCTTTGATGATGTCATGAAACATTCTGAGACAACACATCAAAGGTTTGATGAGCCAACAGGTAGCTGATTGAGTTCATAGTCATTCTGTTCACTGAGAGATTGTACATTAGCCCACCAGCAGAGACGAAAAGGAAAATGTCAGCCGCAAGAACAAATATCCTGGACCAGCATGTCAAAGCCTACATTAAAGGCTGGGAGACAGACGTCTATAAGAAACTGCAGTCCACCAAGGTGTTACTCATTTCATGCAAACCCAAAGAAAGAGCACGTCTGAAAAGAAGAGTGGAGACCCTGAGCGGCGTCCTCAATTTGTTCCAAGGTCAAATCACAAAGGACAAAAGCAGCACAGCAACGCTGAAAGAGGAAAATGCAGCTCTCAAAGTGAAGCTGGAGGAAACTGAAGACAGGCTGAGAAATCTATCTCACAACTTCAACGCCCAAATCAAGTTTAATAAGGACCTTAAAATCCAGTTTAGAAAGGACCGATTAAGATCTTCTCAGGCCGCATGTGCAGCAGCGAGAGCAAACATGGACCTCAGCCGTAAACTGAAGGAGGTCCAGGAGAACCCTGCACCAAGACCGAATCAGAGAACTAGGTTCATGAACGACTTGACGGGCAAAGTGAAGCAGGGCTGTAAAAAGATTCAACAACATTGGAGTCATGAAGAGAATGACTCTGAGCCTCAAACATCTGGGCCAATAATTCAGATGGATAAGGAGGCAACAAAAGACAAGAAAGACAAAGAGGCACCAAAAGACAAGAAAGACAAAGAGGCACCAAAAGACAAGAAAGACAAAGAGGTTCTTCAGTTGAAACAGGAAGAGCTGAAAACCAACGTTCCTGTTAAAGATGCTGAGCTTATCAAAAAGGTAAAAGAGCAAGTGGTTCACCTGAAGGATTCCCAGACAATGGTAGACGACACTCTCAGTGAGGTTTCAGAGAAGCGTGAACCCAGAGTAAAGAGCCGAGGAGCAAAGATCACCGAGCCTCAAGATGCTCTGGACTACGCTAAAGAGCTGAAGGTCCAACGTCGAGAGGCAGCACGAGTCCGCCAGCAGAGAGAGCAGGAGTTGGAGGAGAGGATTCAGAATTTGGAGCGCAGCGTTAAGAAAACCAAAAAGCCAAACTGGTTTGTTCGCACGTTTGGAGGCAGTCGGAGGAGAGAGACTGCACCTTAAAGATGTTGTTCCATTCAGACTCAGTCGAAGTGTGAACGTCAACTTCTCTATAATCACACTGAGACTAACTCTGAGTCACTTTAACTGTAGTCACACCACATCTCAGACTGCATTCCCACTAATACATCTCACAATCATCAGCTTTATAAATGGCGACACACTGTCCACTGTTGCCTCACAACAGCAAGGTTGCTGGTTTGAATCCTCAGCCTTCCTGTCTGTGGGGGAGTTTTCATATTCTCCAAGTGTGATGTGGGTTTTCTCCAGGAGCTCTGGTTTCCTCCCACTGTATGTTCCATCATGTACTATTTAATAAATGTGTTTCACATTTTAGCCATCTTTCTCTTGATTTATTTGCCAATTACACTTAACCCTTCCCCTTCCCTCAGCCTATTATATTTCTCCTAAGATTTCTGCTGCTAATGATCAAAATAAAATTACTCTAAATTCACTATGAAGTGCCTCCAAAAAATCTTGTGTGAGGATAGGGCTGAAATTGAAGGGAAATATAGGAAAACAAATAAGTTTTTGGTTACCTGGCAACCATAAGGAGTGTCCAAAACGAATGTGTCGGGGGTGCCTTCAAAGCCCCGCCTACCTTCTCTGGTTCAAATTCAGAGCATTCAGGAGCAGAATCTAAAGTCAGAAGGAGGACATACTGGCTGCTGCGTTGTTGTCAGAGAAGCTTCAACATGTTTCCTTCATGATCTCAGAGGAAGATCACTTCAGCATTTCATTTAGTTTAGTTTAGCTCCTTTAAATTAACAAAATAACACAAATATTTTACACTCTGATCGACGTATTTACTCAGTTATGTTTCTTCTAGAGAGCGAGAGAATCAAGCTTTTATATTAATAATGTTGGGCATGCAACACGATAGAGAACATGTTGATATTAGCGTTTGTGTTTATAACAAGCATGACGTTACTTACAACTTCGACATACAAACACCAGAGCAAACAGTCACACAGCTAATATTCACCAGGTTGTTTGTGTTCATGCTGCCGCAGCAAAACTCACAAACGAAGCTAAACAAGACAGAGATACTTACAGCTCACATTAAAACTACAGCAGCACTTAACAATAAAACTACAAAGATGGCGGCGTGATTTAAAGCACACGACAGGAAAGAAGAACTTCTGCTAAATTTGACTGAAATAGACGAAATTTGAATTTCCAATGAAAAACCAATGTGTGTGTGTGTGTGTGTGTGTGTGTGTGTGTGTGTGTGTGTGTGTGTGTGCATGTGTGACTTTGTCCACATGTAAACAAAGATTCCCTCAGGAGGTGCCGGCTTGTTGTATCTGAATGCAGCACACACACAGAGCAGATAAGAGGTTGTACTGATGGTAAAAAGTGCAGCACATCTGTGGTTTGTCGATATGAGCTGAGACAGCGAGGCGTGCCGCACTTTATCCCCGGTAACATCTGCTCCACTGTTTAGTCTTATTGAAGCTTCATTTGTGCAGAAGACATACAGAACATATTTAAAGCATTTTAAAAAAGATTCTCACAAACAAATAACTTTTAACCACATTTTAACGTTTGTAAGGTCAGTCAGGAGTTTACAAAGAGCTGAATGGACAAATATGATGCATGAATAATAACATCTTTTTTCAGCTGGAAGAAATGTGGATCATATCAGTGGATCGATTTTTATAAGATATATTACACCTTTTAGGTTTGGTTCATAAGATCGCAGAGAACTTTATAAAAACAAAAATAAGAGGTTTTCGACTCATGTTTGGCTTTTACACAGCAGTGTGGATTCGGTAGGCCACATGTCAGTCTTCACACCAGTGGGCAGCAAATCAAGGTAAGTAAGATACTCCATGCTACATGCAATGGGGTCCAATCCAACGTTATATATTAAATACTTTAAAACCACCACAGCTGAGCAAAGTGCTGTACAGAAGAATAAATAAAATACATAACACATATATTGTATATTTTTGACGTTCTGTCTCTTCCACGTACCCACATCTTACAGCCAGACCTGTGCTCTAATTCTTATGTTATAATTGTTTTAGCTTCACTTTTCCAAGGTGTCTTGCCGTCCATCTTTTTCATACTGTCTGTGGTGGAGGCCGGCTGATTCTGCACAGAAGTGACAGACCTAGTAGATATTCACAGTCGTGTGCATGGCGTATAAATCTGACGAGCAGCTCGATATGAACTGCAGTAAAAAGTCAGCAGGCCTGCTCTGAATCTAAAGCCAAAACAAGCCGGTCTTTCTTTCCAGGGCAGTTCTGAGTGCTAACAGACTTTAAACAGACTTTCTGTCTTCAAACTCATTCCATAGTGACAGATGATATACATTCAAGTTAACTGCTGAGCTCCAAACAGCTGAGACAGTTCATAATAATTTTTTTTAAAAAAAGAGGTATGTCCATAAAGGAGCAAGCTTGAAGGGATAGCTCAGTATTTTTGAAGTGGACTCGTGTGAGGTGCCGCGGTGAGGCAAGGTCAAGAGAAAATGTTTTAGCCACAGGAGAAGCCGGTCAGCTCGCCGCCCGCCGCCCTCTCCTGTGACGGCAGCCTGAGGGGGTCAAGAAATAGTGCCAGAACAAGGCGACTTTCTACACATAACGAAAACTTACATCGCCAAGATTACATGAGTCAGCATAAAAATAACAGCTAATGCTACATTGATAGCAGCTAATGCTACATTGATAACAGCTAATGCTACATTGATAGCAACAGACTGGCCGTTAAAAAACATGGACAGGATCCTTTTTCTGCGGCGTTTACATGTTCTCCCCCCCGCAGTCCAACTGGTGCCTCTACATGTGCTGCTGTGTGTGTGAATGTGAGTGTGTCTGGCTTCATATAAGTCAGCCATGTTATTGACTGGCTAACAGTTCAGAGTGTAACCCCGCCTCTTGCCCAATGACAGCCGGGGATCGGCTCGAGCCCGCTGCAACCCTGGACGGGAAAAGTGTAGTAAATAAAGATGTAAAGATTTCTATGACATAAAGTGGGATTGCATGTTTTCCGCTGTCGATTATTCTGATTGGTTACTGTGGATAGACTAACCTTGTTCGCTGTGATTAGCCTTGCTACGAGCTAACTGTGTGTGTGTGTGTGTGTGTGTAAAGAAAAGTGTCTTGAGCTGCCAGAGTTTGAACGAATTAAGTTTACACAAACATCTTGCTTTCAGCTTTTAGAAATTGCAGTTGCAGAATACGATCAGTTAAATCCTTCGACTGATGCAAATGAAAAATTTGCAGCAACAACAAATAAAGTGTGAACACAGAAACAGAGAAATGTTTCAGTGTCACGAGCAGCTGAACTCAGAGACGCCATGAAACTCTATTTTAGGTTCAGACTTCCTGTCGAATCATTCGACGTCTCGGTGGCCTCAGTTTTCTCTTTTGTCTTCGGACTCCTTACAATCAAAAATCATAGTTTAGAAGTCTATAAACAGTTTTTGGACTAAAGAGAAAGAAGTTAAATAATCTGTAATTCAACAAATACAAAAAAAAGAAAGAAGGAAACATCCAGCAGAATTTAAAATATTTTCCCATTTGAACAACGTTTTTCCCATTATTCCTCGAGGATTTGCTCCAACGCATCAAAAGTCTTTCCCCCTATAGTTCTGCTTTGAAGTCCTACTTTATCCTCGCTTGTGCAAACCTTTCGCTGTGTCTTGTACTGTTTCAATTTGACGAGAAAATCCACTTGTCACAGGTAATGCTTCGCTCGCCCCGACGAGATCAGAAGGAGTCATTACGTCGTTCTCTGAAGCCCCGGGCTGGGTGTGAGAGATGAGATGTTTGACAGCATAAAAAAAAAAAAAAAGTCTATATGAGAGGAAGATAATGAGAACAGCATGTGAGAGTACAGAAACATGGCCAACAAACGTTCACAACGTTTAGTGGAAGATGGAGACAAACACAGTCAGGCCGATGCTGAGAATCCTCCAAACACATTTCAGGCTGGACTCGCTCTGCAGCAAATATGCAGGTTGCAGAGCGCACATATGTTATATGACATAAATCATCAGGAGGAGGAGGACTGGCAGCAGGATCTGTGGGTGCCTCTTTTTACATACACTGAAGGGTAGGTTTGTTTGTGTGCTGAAGGCGTTTATTGCGAGTCTTTCTGGGAAACAGATCAGCAAAGCGTGGAAACGACAAGCTGAATCCTCTCTGGGTCTTTTTCTTTCTTTCTCTGTTTCAGCCACAGCTCTCTCGCCCTCTGCACAACGCCCGTCACCTGTTTCTCGGGACCGTGGCGTCCTCCTGTATCTGGCTCTCGGGGGCAGGGGGGGCGGGCGGGGGGGGAAGTGGGTGTTCATGTTTGCACAGCTTGCTCAGCTCCTGAGCAAGGTGGACAGTTTACTCGCGCTGTTCAACTTCTCACACTTTTTCCCTTCTTTGTGCTTGTGTTTGTTTCCATCACACGCAGGTCAAGGTCCGCACACAGTCTGCACATGGCGATGACATGTGACAGGTCTAATGGAGCGTTACCATGTCATGGATAGCTCCGAGGTGGCGTGGCTTTTTAATCCTTGCTCATTTCCAGGAGAAGATTTTAGTGCTGTGATGCAACGACAGAGAGACTGGAGCGTGTTCCACATGTGTTCAGTGTAAATCCAGGCGTGCGCCTCTGAATAGAACCAGCAGCTGCGTTACAATCAGTATTTATCCAAGTCATCGTACCAGTTCGGCTGGTCTGTGAGTCTTTAAGGCAGGTTTGTTCTTTGCTCTATATTTTGATGAGTGAGATCCTGTCGGCAGACATGACATATCTTAACATCACAATTTACTTTTTAACCACACACACACACTCATTCTGGAGTTTCAGTTTGTTGGGATTTGACACTCTTTGAGGATCCGCACAGACGAGTCCGGAGACTTTTTAGTGGAGCGTGTTTAAACGGACGAAACACAAAAATACCTTTTTATGCCAATTTCAACCACCCAAAGTATTCCTTAAACTGAGACTTTAAAGGAAAGCAGTTTGATTAAAAAGGAAAACTTTTGGTGTCTTGGCACTGATCTCGTATCTCTAAACCACACTGTTTCATTTCAGTCCAAGTCTACAGGTGAAGCTGGAGCTGCTTCGATCAAAGCGAGCGGCTGAGGCGATGGCTGAGCAAATATTCACATTGCGAGGAAGGACTGGCAGTGTTTACCGAGCCGAACAGGAGCCAGGCATTTTGACATCTTACATAAATCAATCAATCAATCAATCTTTATTTATATAGCGTCAATTCATAACAGGCGTTATCTCGAGACACTTTACAAAAGCAGGTAAAGGACCTTCCTGTCTGTCTGTTAACATTCACGAAAGAGCAGGTAACAAGACCATGCTCATCGTTGTGTTTACAAAAAGCAGGTAAATATTTGTGTAATGTAACTACGACGTCATTTAATCCTCAGAAATTCAAATTCATCCATCAGGAATGTTTGTTACACCGAAATGTTTTGGGAAAAACAACAACATTCAAACTTATAAAATGCTCAAATGTTCTTTAAACGGAAGGTTTGAAGGCAGCTGATGGAGCGTCGTAAAAAGGGAACGCAGAGTAAATGCAATTGGGAGTTAATTAGTCATAACCACCAACACAAGTTTCCTGGGTTGTGAAATAAAGATGACGTCATATACTGGTTATGAGGTGAGTGTTTATGAGGTAAACAAACTGTTTTCATGGAACTACACATTCAGACTCCCTGTTTATTCACCGCTGTGAATGTGTGTTTGTTGTGCCACAGTTCTCAGACTCAAACAGTCAAACAGAAGGAAAGGCCAAGTGAACCCAACGCAGAAGAGCAAACAACTGCAGTTCCTCACGTGTCCACTGGAGGCTGCGCGGTCGTCCTGTATGTACCATTAGCATGTTTACAGTCTGATAACAAGAGGTGACTTCCTTTATGGCGCTTATCCTGCTCAGTTAAAAGAAAAGAAAAAAGTGTTACAGGAAGTCGACTGTTATTCCCTCTCTCTCTGAAAGAACTAAAAAAAAAAAAAAAAAAAAAAAGGGCTCAGCACATAATCAGCTAAATCTCCATGCCAGGAAACAGATGCTATCACTGCCACAGCTCATTACTCTTGGATGCTTTTCATGGATGCTGATGAGGTTTCTCAGGACTCTGCTCTACCTACGCTTTTAATCTCGCCAAGTACTAATGAATCTGCCCTGACCCTGAAGACCCGACACAGTGGTACCAAAACAAGGATACGTCAGCATGTTGTGTATTAATTACCACCTCAATTAGCTCCATTTAGCTAGTGATAACAAAACCTCCAGGGTGCGAGTTCTGGGACATTTTCTTCCCTTCTTTGTGTTTTGCATGCGGCCCACAGAAACACTCAGCGTGGGTTCTGTTCCCCACAAGCTCTAGAGTATTTGATCATTTCTGGCGCACAACCAGTTCTTATAATGACTGTACAAGCGAACTTCATTCTGCCCACGCAGTCAAACAGCAGTGGGAGTTGTGATGCGTCTAAAAACAAAGAATCACCTACTCAGTCAATATTGCTGAACATGAGTCATGGCCTTTGAACGGTTCGGGCTTTGCAGAGTGACGTTGTCAATAAAGGTTAGTTTAAATTGTAAATGCAAGTTGGCTGCATTGATATCCATTGTCAAATTCCAGTGGGCGACTGAGTCCAACGCTTGAGATCAACACATGAAACCGAAGCTGAAGTGTTCAGAGTTTGGCCCACATGTCAAGGCTGGCTTTGGTTTCAACATTTAATCCATAACCATGTGTTTTTAATGTCCTACAAAACCCCTATAAGGCTCTGCATGGTACCATTACACATCACAAGAGCAAGGATCCAGATGCAGACTCCAGACACGCTGAATCCTCCAAAACGTCTTCGTCTACATGAAAATCATCAAAATTAGCACAAACGTAGCCAGCGCTAGTTTGCTAACGTTTGACGTCACGCTAATCCCATGTAAACAAACGTGACGCTGATTACGTTAAACTGAAACTCTGTTTTCCCCGGCGACACAGAAACACCTCAAACGGAGCTTCTGAACATCCTCACCCTTAAAACGAGTTTTCCAAAAGGTTGTTTTTGAGTGTTTGCTCGAGAACGAAAGGTCCCAAATACGCGCTTACGTTGGGATTAGCCCTCGAGGGATATCACAGCAAAAGATTTTTAAAAAAGGCGTACGGCTATAACAGAGTCCATGTGGAGAAAGCACGAAGAAAGCCAATAAAAAAAACACGAGGAAACATTCTCACGAGAACAGCTTAGGCAACACATATTTAAGGTTTTGGGTTTTGGCAAAATAAATGAATTTGTCAAATTAAACCAAAACCTTTTTTTTTTTTTCTTTTCCTTGAACGTAACTGCTTTAATAAAACAATGAAAGAGCTCAGATGTTCTTTCTTTTTCACCTTTTAGTCACAAACTGGACAAACAAGTTGACACTACTGAATCTCGCTTTCTTCACACTCCTGAACTTTGTGGGTTTGAGCTTCATGTGTGAACGCCAACAAGCTGATTATTATTTTTTTTTTACTCCCGCAGGCCTATTCGCTCTTTTTTTTTTTTTTTTTTTTTTGCGTGCCACCGTGTGAGCGGAGTCCAGTTCGTTTAACTCGGGTGAGTCAGCTCATCGATTCAGGCTCAAGCACGGTTCACACTGTCCTTCCTTTTTACGTCTTATCTTATCTCAGGAGACACACACACACACACACACACACACACACACACACACACACACACACACACACTCATGTTACATCTCTGTTTTTCTTCATGGTATCTTTTTGAGTGTTCGTTTGACTTCCCACAGAAAAAAATCAAAGGTTCTCGTCCAGGGGCCTCCTGACCCCTCGGACCCCTCGGACCCCTGGCGCTGCGTCCAGTCGGCCCATTCATGCTCTGTGCTAACAGCTTAAAGAGCTATTGTGACATCCTGGCGGCTACTCTTTCAAATAATCTCACTGCATTTCTTTTCTTTTACGATCTTTTAAACGATCACGTCAGAGCACGTTGGATTTGTTTTATAAACAGCCAGCCGTGTAAATAATCTACTTTAAAAAGTCAAATACTTGAGTTTACAAGGTGACAAACACAGTTTGGGTTACACATGAAAATACCCAGCGATAGCGTTTGAAGCGCTCTCTGATTACGTCCCGTCTCTGTGGAGGATTCAAAGAATGAGCCGTGAAGACGTGAAACAAGTGATGATAAAAAATGATCAAACTAAGAATGGGTTCGGTTGTTGTTGGAGTCCAGTCCCCCTCGTCCCCCTCGTCCCCATCTCTGTTATCTGTCCTTTGTCACTCGCTCCCCTGAACACTTGCATCGGTATTTTTCCAGAAATCTGACATTGTTTGACCTGACACAACACTGCTGCAGGGTAGATTCCTCCGGTGTGTGTTTGTGGAGTTGTGTTTGCATGAAGGGAACGGGGAGCGCCGGGGGGGGGGGGGGGGGGGGTGAAACTCCCTCATGAAGGATTGAGGAAACACGATCAATCCTTCTTCTCGAAACACCAGCTCCCAACAAATGTTATCTGAAGACACTTTACAAGAACAGCAGCTGTAGACCGTCCTCTGAGACCGAGTCCCTCGGCCCTGCAGTCGGTCCATCGTGACCCGTGTGTGAGAGTGTCAGCAGAGGTGAAGAACAATCCTGGCTGCAAATCTGGCGCAGAAAGTGAAAACATTGAAGATTTCTGGGAGGCAGCAGGAAGAGAAAAATCCTGCAGGAGAAGTTTGGTGATGGAAGGGCTCTTCACCGTGACGGGGAAGTGACTTCATCTCGTTTTTTACTGGATGTGTTTTCCAATTTCAGCTGTTGACAGCATGTTGTTTGGAAAAACATGGACGATGATGTCAGAATGAGACACGAAAAAAATCCTTTCATTTTCAATACATCTGCGATTTTTTCCCCCCTTTTTTTTCACTTAATTTAAAATAAGTCCCAGAAGGATCGAGGGACGGAATAAGGACAAGATAGAAGAAGATGAGTCTGTTAAAAAAATAAAAAATAAAAAATGGAGGGAAACTCCGGAAATGAGACGGGACAGAAGGCAGGAAGGAGAAGGAGAAGGAAAGCCAAGCCATCTGCACGTCTGTCTCTCGGTACGCCATGTCATCAAGTCTCTCGGTTCAGACCGCATGACCTTTGAAAAGATTCACAGTCTGGGCTTGTTTTGTGGTTTTCATATTTTATTCTCATAAAAAGTTTATAATAACATGTTGCTGCTCCCGTAAATGTGTTGAAACACATGCAAGACACCCAATGAAGGAGCTGCAGAACAATTAACCGCTCGTCTCGTTCTCGAGAGAGTCCGGACCGAAAACTTTCAGACAAACAATCAGAAACATATCACAAGACACATGAAGAAGAATATAAATGAGTCCAATAGATTTGCTTAGATTTGAGTCTTCACAGTGTAAAGGTCAGCCCGAGGCTCTGAGGTTTGTGAAGCATCAACGTGACGTTATGAGATGAAAAACAAGAAAGAAATCGGTTGCATGTTGTGACTGTACAGAACAAGAGTTTCAGAATCTGTGCAGCTCTGCCCGACGTTCAGAAGTCCTCCGGGGGGGGTCCAGGTGCTACTTTGCAAGTCATGCAGGAAAAAAAAAGTGCTAGTTTGCACAGTTGTCCAGCTGCAGAGTTTTTTTGTAAAGAGACAATGAAGCGAGTTTCATCCTCTGCAAATGTGAAGAGAAGTGTGAGTGATGTGTCGGGTTTCACAACAGAGAAGTGAGTCTCCTGAGGGTAAGGACTTTGTAATACGTGTGCAGCTTTCTTCACATTAAAAAAAAAAAAAAAAAAAAAAAACCCACAGCGGAGAGAGAAGGAGGAAGAACACTGGATAAAAACACATTCGGTCGTAAAGGTCTGTGAAGTCAGCATGTGGACGGAGGAGGATGGAAAAGCGGTTAGCGAGGGCACATTTCTGCATCGCCTCACACAATGAGTCATCTCTGCAGATAAGTCAATAACCTCCGTTTTATGAATGGCTTATGACTCAGAGCTGCATGATGGGGGGGGGGGGGGGGGAATTCACAGCATCAGCATGAAGCCTGTGATATCTCCTCTCAACGTAAAGAGCAAGTAAGCTGACTGATCACGAACCAGAGACACACACACGACAGGCCAGCTGGACACACACACACTTCCTCCTGTCTGTTGTTCAGGTAGAAGCAGAAACTCTGCGGGGACGAAATGTGGCAGCTGAAGGTCGATGAGCTTTGAATGTCCAGGCTTTTATTATCCAATAAAAACTCTGGCGGGAGAGGAGTGTTTTCCACTGCACTCAGATCAGCGGAGGAGAAGAGGAGCTGAGCCGACTGATCTTCCCGCTGACTGCTGCCCGAGAGATGACGGTGGAAAACATGTCGGGGTTAAAGATCCCCAAAGGCTGAAAAGTCTCGATATCACTCCTGTCCAGAAGTTTTGTTGTTTGGCGTTTCAGTGAGAATGTGTTGCATGAAGGAGGTAATGTTTAGATTGACACTTAAGCAAAGTGAACTGTATTCCTTTTTTTGGCTCCGACTCGGATCAGCTCGTGGTCCTCAGTTGATATCTGTACAAACGTACATTATTCACGAGTCAGCACAAGTCAGGGATCGAACTCCTGTCGTGCAACAATCTGAGCCTCAGGTATGTCCAGGGTTTGCGTCTGCCTTCATCTTTTATTGTCGTGACACCGAGTCAAATTCCTCGTCTGTGTAAATGTTTAAAAAAAAAAATTTGTGGTTCTTGGGGAAGAAGAAATACTTTATTGATCCTGCGATGGGAAATTCCACTTTTCCTCTGTTGTCACGCAGACTGAAATACACACGTGTACTCATGAAGCCAAAGTGAGAGGGGGGTGGGGGTGCCTTGCTCAAGGGCACCTGGCTGAGGAAGTGATTTGGCACCAGTCTAATTTTCCAGACTACATCCAAACCCTGCAATTCCCGAAACGAGTCCCTGCAGACTGAGCTTCCCGTCACTCTTCTCTGTTCTCATCTGCATCACTTCAGCATGTTTTTATTGTCGCTCTGTGTTTGTTGTTCGCACATTGTCGGCATGCTGTGCTCCTTAATGTGGTGCCGGAGGTCAGTCACTGTTTCTAGAACAGTCTATATAAAGCATCCTTCTTT
Organism: Symphodus melops; assembly: GCF_947650265.1. NCBI lineage: Eukaryota > Metazoa > Chordata > Actinopteri > Labriformes > Labridae > Symphodus > Symphodus melops. The sequence goes on along the minus strand of NC_136702.1, from coordinate 2,229,994 downwards.
GAATAAATCCTATTTCCGGGTTTTGGAGGTCACCGAGAAAATGTCTCCTGACGTTTTTGTAGATTCACTTTGAGAGAAGACAGACTGATGGCTCAGGACTGAAGATTTGTTTTTGAGGTTTAGAGTTTTAGTTTTACCTCGAACGAAACTTGAAGACTGATTCTCTGGGTTTTTTTTTTCTCTTTTAATGTTCAGGACTCTTAAAAATATCTTTAATTATTCTAGTTTTTTTGTTTTAAATCATTTTCATGTCAGAAGTACAAGATGAACGCACGTGATTTGTTAATTTTCAGTTTTAAAAACGTCATTTTAAGGAGTCGCTGTAGTTGACTGTGTGGTTAAGACGCACGCTGCGTGTCGTCGAAGCCCGGGTTCAAATCCGACCTGTATCGCCTTTACGATGTCATTCCTCTCGGGACACGATCTACCGTCCCGTCTCTACGATGAAAGCCCCAAAATAAGATCCGACTCATGAATCTTGAAGTGGAGTCAAATCTTCCAAACACAGTTTGACGTGTGATGCTTCAAAAATCGACAGAAACAGCAGGAGGCGGATGATTGCATTTCATACTCTTTATTCATTATTTCCTCTTCAAACACATTTTCCTGATGTACGTGTACATTTCCATTCAAAAGGAAAAACTCAAGTGAGGTAAAAAGTGCTGAAAAATGAAATAGTATCATGGATGTAACCATCAAAACTCATCGTCACGATCACAAAGCTGACAAAAAAGCTCTTAACTATTTCAAAAAAATATATATATAGTGCGACAAAGTTCATCGTTTCCCCCCCACTTTTTGTTTTTGTTTACTTGTGTAGCCACAGGCATCCCTTCACACACACACACACACACACACACACCTCCATACATTAACGTAAACACTAATCTGCTGCAAAATAGATTCACAACTCTTCTTACAGAAAGTGCAGCAGAGCTCCCAGAAGGCCTCGCTCACGTTCCTATGGTGTAAGACTGAATATCTAAAGCCACAGCTCGCTCTGCACCCGCTCAGGCAAAGAATACATCAACAGCGTCATAAATAAGAAGGTACACTCTGTCCTAGTGATAAACAAAAGCCCAGATAATATGGACAACCGAAGGCAAAGCGAGCGAGAGAAGCGGCGGGATCAATAACACTGACAGGTTTACAGCAGAGAGAGAAAAGTGGGGCCAGAAAGTCAACACAAAAAAGCCAAAAAAACACTTCATTCTTTTTTTTGTTTTGTTTGTTTTTTACACATTTTTGTCCTTCACAAAAAAGCAGGTGGACTTCTCAGTTTGTCGGGGGCGGGGGGGGGGGGGGGGGGGGGGGAGGAGCCACAATAACCGTAAACGGGGTGGACTCGACGACGCGCAGACGACAGTTTTCTAGAAAATGCTAATTTTTTGTTTGTTGCATTTTCTTTTGACGTCGCTTCAAAAAGTAAATTCTTATTTTGAGCGACACCAAAAAAAAAAAAAAAAAAAAAAGTCACGAGAGGAGCCGTGTCCTCGTAGCGTCGTGGAGGCAAACACGTCGCTCTGACATCACAAGGCTGACGGTGAAACAACGTCGGACTGCTGCGGCCATTTTTTAAAGTCTATGAATCTGACAGATCGAGTGTTTTTTCGGACTCATCGGCAAGAGTCAGATCAGCATTCGAGAGCGTGATGTCAGAGGAAAAAAAACAGACGCCTCCCGACTGTGGTGAATGACGGCTCGATTTCAGCACCAGATCAACGTTTTTGTTTTTTTCCCCCAAACTAGAAAAAGGTGATAAATCGATCTCTTGAAGGACTAGATCTGCCGAGTGATGGGAACGTTTTAAAGCGTACAAACGCACACAAAGCGCCGGTGTCCGGCTGCACGGCTCGAGTAAGAACCTGCAGTTTGGGTGAGACGACGACACTGAACACAGACGAGGACAGGACGAGCTGACTCTCAGGAGGGGGACGTGTTGTGACAACGGCAGATTAAACAAATTCCAAATGACAAAAAAAAAAAAAAAGGGACAAATTAAAGTCCTGAAAAACATCATCTATGTCCCTGAGAAGCAGCTACGTTAGCTTAGCTTATCTACATTCCTCTCAGGTGAACAAGGCCTCGCTAAAGTGCTTCTGTTAGTACGGGCTCTCTGCTGGGCGACCTCCAGCGACTGTGCCACACGATGGCTCGTCAGTGCACTCGAGGTATTGCTTTGGTTTCGATATGGACAAAAAAAAAAAAAAAAAAAAAAAAAGGAGGAAGGCAGGTTTGCTCTGCAGCAGGTGGATCCTGAACACAAACGCGTCGTTTTAGAAAGAAAAAGATTTCAAAAAGACGAGGCGTCGACTTGAAGGAAATAAAACTGACAGGAATGACTAGACGGATGGGTTCTGACGAAGCGGACGGGTCGGGACTGACGCTACTAAGACAAAACGAAGGGGGAACGACAGGGTGAAAAAAAAGAAAAAAAGAAAAAAAGAAAACGCCCAAAACTCAAAAATTCAAACCCAAATTAATTTCCTTCCCAATCAAAATTGAATGTTTTCTCCCGTATGCTGTGGTGATAGTTCTGTTACACACACACACAGAATCTAACCCTTTCCCCGCCTGACCACCTTTTAAAAAAAAACAACTTTATAAAAAGCTCAATCACTCTCCAAAAAAGTCAAAAGGCACTTGAGTGTTTCAGTTGCTGGTTTCAAAGCACAGACTTTGGTCCAGAGGGGGAAACCGAGTGGCACTTCACTTGTTGTTGAAACGACTGTCGTCACCGAGCCGGTGGCAATGCCCCGACCCAGGGTGTGACCTGCAGAAGAGGCCGAGCTGACCTTCCCTCTCAACATATTCTCCAACCAGCCAGATAAGAGAAGCTCTAAGTTATCTGGTGTAAACAGTGAGACGAGCAGCGAGGCAGTAAAAAGGGGGGGGGGGGGGATAAACACAGCAGCTGCTGAGTCGACTTGCTCAAGTCCAAGAGGAGCCAGTTTCCTCCTCTCAAATATGGATGCTGTCATGTCAAGAGAGATGACACATTCAGGTCATAGCTTAGGCCATCTACTTCTCATGTGACACTGCAAGTTTTCAAAATTAATAATAGGCCTGGCTAGAAATAGAAATTCTCAGTTTATTTCTGTCGGGGGGGGGCACTCTGTCGCCTCGTGGTTCAAGTGAGTTGCAGCTTCCAGGATAAATCAAACTCTGAAGTCTGAGGGTGGAGCCGACATGCTTCCTAACATACCGACGCACGCCGTCTGTGACCACAAAAGGGATTCCAACACTAGCGTGGTCCCGGAGCAGGCGCCGGAAAATGAGGAGAGGACAGGAAGTGAGTGAGTTCCCCACACATGTAAGGTGACGGAGCTGCTGTACCTCCTCGAGGAAAGCAGAAACAGAATGCACGATAATTATAGAAGGCCCGCAGAGAGAGAGAGCTGCGTCAGAGGAGGATCCCTTTTCAGGGCCGCTGTCGAGCCTGCAATGGTTGTGAGGGACGACCCTGCGGGGGCCCAGCCATGTGCTGCTCCTTTTAAGGGGTTAGAGACAGCCACTCAAGAGTCTGTCACTGCAGAGAGTCCTGGCCTGCTCTCGCACCGGGAAACGAGGCGAGCTGAAATTCTCTGAAGAGGCCCAAAGTTGAAGTGAGGCTTTGGAAGCGACATAAAAACATCATGAAATATGAACTCCTCAGACACAGGAGCCCGTCAATCAACCTGAACCGCCTCACTGTAGATCTCAACAGGCTGAAAAACAGGGCCAAGTAAACTGGATAAAGGGGGGGGGGGGGGGGAGCTAGTCCTACACTGACTTCACAGAGGGGGGAAAAATAAATAAAAATGTGCACATTTTCTTTTGCATTGTTCACAAAAACACATTAGGCACCGTCGGCATGTAAGGAAAAGAGATTAACGTGTCAAAACAAATTGACTCCTCTCGCTTCCCCTTCACTTCTGATGAGGACAAAGTTAACAGTGAACCCCCCTTTTCTTCCATCCCATGTGAACTAAACATAACACTGGTGCTTTTGTTTTTTTGGGCCGTCACCTTTTTTTTTTTTTTTTTTTAAATCCTTAAACAACCCATTTTTCAATAATACTATTTTGAAGTTTTTCTCTTTTCATGTTTTTTTTTTTTTTTCTCTAAATCACAGGACGAAACCAAATTGAAGGCTACATTTTCATTTTCCCTTTCTTCATCGAGATAGCCCGTACTCAAAGTACCGGAGAGGGTCGACTTGGAGGTTAAGGCACAAAACACGACTCCATTAAGAAGAAAGCTGATAAATGGGAAAAACAAAAACAAACAAAAATCAAAACACTTAAAAATATCACTTTTTTTTTTCTGATGACCAAGACAACTCTGTAGATAAGGAATGGCAAGGATTCCAAAAAACAAAGCAAAACACTCGTCCATTTAACATAATCGTGCCTTGACAGGAACATCGCATTTATTGCCTCAATTTTTAAATTTTTTTTGGGAGGTTTTTTTTATTTTATATATTCCTTCTCTCTCCTCAAAAGCAGCAGCAGCGGCGGCGGCGCCCTCTTGCGTTTCCGGGCACCCGTTTTGTCAGTTACACGGCAGCCACGTAGGAATGTTCTGGTTCGACACGTAGTAGTTGCTGAAGTTGTGGTCTCGGACGTACGGCGCCGGCTGGTAGTAGCAGGTGACGCAGGACGCGTTGGGGATGGCGTTCTGCTCCGCCAGCACCCGGAAGGCCATCAGAGAGATGAGGTGCAGGGTCTGCCGCCGCTCGTGACCCATGAGGCACACCGTGCTCTCGTTGACCACCCGCCGCAGGATCATGAGGTAGTCGTACTTGCTCTTCTCCTCGCCGACAAAGTGGCTCTGCAGGTAGGCCTCCACCTTGCGCTGCTGCTCGCCGATGTCGGGGAAGTCGATGAAGAACCGCGAACACATGTACCGCTCCAGGCCCTTAAACTCCTCCTCGCTGGCCGGTCGAAAGTCCCGCACCAGCAGATTGCAGTACTTCAGCAGGCCGCCACCGCGGATCTCCTCGGGCCGCTTGGTGGCGATGAGCTTGTTCCGTAGGTGGCTCAGCGCCATGCCGAAGTCCCCGTACATGCTCTCTCCGCTCACGGTGGGGTGAAAGGCCGGTGACATCGGCGTCTGCGCCAGCTCGTAGTAGGCGAGCATGGAGTCCAGAATGATCTGAAAGGAGTCCACGCTGAACTCAAACTGTCGGCGTATCGAGTCCACAAACTTCAGCTCCACGTTGCGGCCGTTGTTGTTGGAGAGGGAGATGAGGCTCCAGCGGTCCTGCTCCGTGTTCACCTTCACCAGCTTCTGCACGTAGGCCTCTTTGAGAGTCATGGGCGTGATTTTCTCCTTGTTCACACCCTCGGGCAGAAAGTCCAGCAGAGTGCCCAGAACCACGTCCTTAATGAGCCTGTACTCTGACTCGTGCGGCAGGTCCACCCTGAAGATGACGTCCAGATCCTTGTAGCTCCAGCCTATGTCCTGCACCAGCACGTGGCTGGCCGTGGAGCCGTTGAGACGCACGTCCTTCACCCGGATCCCGCTCAGCTCCAGGCGGGAGCGCACGCGGGCCACAATGTCTTTGAGGCGCACCTCCAAGGTGGGGAAGTTCCCTCTCCCGTGAACGGGCACCACTTCAGTCAGAACTTCATTCAGCCGGCTCACGTGCTCCCAGGTCAGGACGCTGACTGACTCTAAACTCTTCGGCTCTTCCTTGTTGTCCATCGTCTCACAATGTTCAGATGAACTAAAAACACAAAAAGTGAAAAATAGGTTAGTGACTGTCAAAAGAACATCTTTCCCTCAGAGATACAAAAACTACAGTAAGAGAAAAAGAATCAATCGTCTTCTTAAACGCAGTTAAAATAAAAGTAAAACCTTTTACATGTGCGAGTGTAAGACTTCCTCTGTAAAAGACGCGTTTAACGTGTCGCGTCTTGAGGAGTCAATCAAACTCAAATCATTCTACCTTGAAATAAAATTTAAAGGACATTAAACAGGATATTCAAGTCAGGGTTAAGCGTCTTGCCCAAGGACACATTGCTGGGGATTGAACCCTCAACTTTCCGCTGTAAATCATTTTAAAAGCCTTAAAATGTGCTTTGTGTAGATTTAGTGATGACAAACAATTCTTATATTATATGTTCTGAACTAAATGTACAGCGTTTATTCAGAGGAGGAAATAAAAGTCCCCAGACACTGTGTGGAGGTTCAGTGTTACAGACCCGCCACCATAACTTCTGAGGAGGCATTTTAATCTTCTAACAAAGTTGCCGGGAGCAAATCTTCCTCTGAGGACAGTTTGTGAGTTTTTAACATGCAGTATAACACAAAATCTGTACACTTCAACTTTCACATTTCTCTATCAAACCTCCAAAGTGCAGCTTTAAAAACAGAACATCTGAAACGAGCTCCTCGCCCCAAAAAAATAAATATTAAAAAAAGGGAACAATATAAAAACACTCAATAATTACTGTAAACTATCGGACTGCCGGCGGTTTAATTTCTATCTGCCTGTAGCAGCAGCATCATGGCTCACGTCAGGCACGAGCGGAGCAGAACGCTAGCACGAGACAAGCCGCGCGCACAGTTAAAGGACAGAGCTCGTGAGGGTTCTAGAACTGCTCACACACACAGCGCGAGAGCTTTCATTCCAGAAGTGCTGAGAGACAAAACAAAGCTTTAAAAACACACACACTGAATGTGAAGCCGGTAAATAAATAAAACACGCAGAAATAAAACGGATAAATGTTACAATTAAAACACTCTTCGTCATAACTCGCAAACACACAGTAATTATTTGCTCCAGCTAATTTATCAACCTACCCAGGACGAATGCAACTGCAAATATACTCCTGCTAACCGCTAGCTATCCTTTCAAACAATTAACTTTTTTTTTTTAACTTCAAGTAACTCCATATGGCGACGAATCCCTCTCCAAAGTGACGAAATTCACCCGAAATCGCCCTGGAAGAGTTCTCTAATTAAGACAAATCTGTTTTACGCTACAAAAGTCCCAAACTTGTGTCGTATTTTATAAATATTTGATGCGACTTGATAACATAAAATAAGCACATCTTTCCCTTCGTTTTTAATGTTGCATTCAAGGTCGTCGGAAATCCGAGAGTCTTACTTTACGTCTCCTTTAAACTGTATTGATGAGCCATGTTGTTGCCGTCCACATACGAGGGATGTTGTAAGCAATTACGTGTAGCAAGTTTTAAACGTAAATGTTTAACCTTTCTAAAATACGACACGGCGAAGTCACGCCGACCTCCACTCGGAAATTTGAACCTCCAAGGAGCACGTGAATGCAGCATAACTTTCGCACTATCTAACACAGATTACCTCGACAGACGATTTAAAAAAAGCATATGAATCGATGAACTTACGTGTCTGAAAACGTGCCTCGAAAGCCTTCAAAGTCAGATACAGGAGGTGGTGATTTGTAGTTCACGCAGACGCCTCCACATAGTCCTCTTGCCTGAGAGACACGCGTATCGTTAACTCTGAAAAGTCAGTGTTTGAACCTCACTGCTGACTGGCGTGCGACACGCCTGTTTTATAAAGCCGAAGTACGACCTCCTGAGAGACGTGCACAGCCGTTCAACAACACACAGTCCCCCTTTTCTCAATATAACGTGTCATATACGAGTTAAACCCACACCGACGCTTACATATGGTGTCAATTATTAAAAGCAGAACACTTAACTTGTATATTTACCCAAATGTGCAACTTTTATCATTTGCGGCTCCAGCAGGCAAAGAGTTCGTGGAGTTTGGTTGTATCAATGCGCGGAGCAGAGCCTCTGATTGGCCGACGGGGTTTTTTTCGTTGCCAAGTAACCAGCACCGTCTCCAGGCAGGCGACGTCGCTGTGTCGCAGTTTGGTTTAAAAGAAGCTTTTTTTTTAATTTATTTAAAATGTGGATTTAAAATGTATTTTAAAAATGTACATCTATCAATCCATGTAGAATTGATTTTTTTCTCCTGATAATGGTCCATCACAATAACACAAATAATGTAGCCTGAGGCGCTGCTTTTCAACAGGCAAGGCAGTCAACTTAATTAAGTTTATTTATTGAGCAGCAATTTAAGATTGAGTTCAACCCTTACTTATAATAAAAAAGTATGGTCTTCTATCAGATCATTTTTTATATTAAATAACAAAGAGTAAGGTCTTTTACCAGATCCCAAAAGTGTAACATCATTAAATTTGTGAAGAATTGGCGCTATACAAATAGCCTAATAATTGATTGATTGAAAAAAAATATCAGAAGCACCTTTCACTACAAAACAAATGCCTATAGCTGAAACTCAACTGCATCCTATTAATCAGTGTTTTGTTTTTTAAAAAGATTTATTTTGCCTTTATTTAGAGAAAGGATAGAGTCAGAAATCGGAGCAAGAGACGTGGGGAATGACGTGCAGGAAAAGAGTGTGACCACGACTAACTAACTCATTCAGCGGTTATTTCTCACATTTGGGAAGCAATATTCCAAATGTGTCCGAAATGTATAAACACATTTAAATTTGTCTCAATGGTATACAGTTTTGCCAAAAACACATCAAGGCCAAAAAACCTTTTATTTGACTCGCATTTATTGCAATGATTTAAGAATAGCTTTAATGGCAATCAAATCAGTAAGTACATTTGTGAAAAGATATAAGTAAACAGACAAAATGGTGTCATCTTTGCCTGAAAGCTTAAAAACTAACAACAACACAAATGGTGTGCCTGATTTTAAACATGTATGGAAATCCATGTTTTCACTAAAACTTTGCTTATTTGTAGAAGATTTTGGGTTTAAGTAAGAGACTGAAAGCTCCTCTGCTAATGGTCCTGACAGGCCTTTCTACTATTTTACAACAGGAAACACAGATATTCTTTGGCTGAATGCCACTGATACAGCAAGGGAACTCTCCCACTGATTTCTACAGAAAAAGTTAATCTCAGTCAGTCATTTCTCTAGAATATAAAACATACTCCTAAATCCCTGTCTTCTTCACAAATATTCTACATTGACAAAAGAAGAGCCCCTTGTGAAATAAGCTGGAAGCATAAAGATTTCAATTTCATGATTGATGATCTGAGTGTGGTGATTCTGTGGAAAACAAAACATACACATACCAAAGAATCCCCATTGCAAAAAGCCTGTTTCCCTGTAGCTTAGTGTTCAATTCCAGTACAAATAAAAGAGAAGCATATTTAAAGACATTGTGCAAAATATACTTCTCCATGTTTTTGTA